>NC_092423.1:139794325-140096772 GCF_036169615.1 Heliangelus exortis | reverse complement strand
AAAGCAAAAAACTTATATTCAAGATCTAAAGCCATTTTGTCCTACTTTAAACTCACTCAAGACACTGCAATCAGGAGCAGATCTGAAAGCGCCGCAGCTGCGGCTTCTTGCCGGCTCCCTGCCCAGTGCTGACACAAACTCTGAACTGACTCAAGCCTCTGTTTTTTGGCTCAGGGAAGAACTTTTAGCACCACAGATTAGGCAGGCTGAAGGCAAGAAGCCATAGATGGTTGCAAAGTACTTGAGACTTTCATTGAAAGAAGGGCAGTTGCTTGGTTCTGTTGTTCTTGTTGGGTGGATAAAAGACATCTGGCAGTACCACCCTCCAGACACTCTCCTGTTAGAGTTATGCTGCTCCTCTTCAGACTGGATGAAGATCTACTGGTCCATTCTCCTCATTTTTCTTTTACAATCCCATTCCCAAGAGAGCTGCTTTAGAGATGCATTCTTTATATCTACCATTGCATCAAAATAGAAACACATCTTTCTCCACCTGCCGTGTAATATTCCCGTGACACCATGGGTTTTTTGGAGGTAAGTTTATTAAAGGGAAACCAACTTAGAGAGTGATTGTTTCTTTATGCAGTCAGACTAAAACCAAAAATCTAACTGCAGGGGACTTCAAATAATATGTGGTACAATTATTGCAATCATCAGACCTAAAGAAAATGAAGAAACTAGGACTTGAGCAGTAGCTCCAGGAAAGGATGAATGGATTGATCACAAAGGTGAAAAATAAACACATATTTCTGTCTTAACTTCTCTATTCAATGTGCAGGAAAAGTGCCTCATAAATCATAAAATACTTGTATTCCTCTGCAAATGATGTTGAGCTACACTGTTTGTCACTGAATTATTTTTGCTAAAGTTAAAAATGCAGCCTGCCCACTTCCATTTCTGGACTATTCCTGTTCTTCAGCTTTCCTTTACAAGGAAAATCCTTCCTAAAATCTCTGCAATGGATTGTTGGTTGTTTAAAAAATACAGATTTTATTTTAATCACCTTCTTTTTCTAGAATATTTTGGCCACAGGAAGTAGAATCATACATTTAAGGGAACGTAGGTTTGGGAAGATACTCATTCTTAACTAGTGCTGGATAGTTTTTGCTTCAAGTTTCATGGCTCATTACATACTGAGATGTGAGAAAATATAACATGGTCTGGAGGGATGAGGGGCTCACTCACTAGTTTTGCTCTTTCAGTGATGCACCTTCCACTTGGGTAGAGGTTCATGAAGTTCTTCAGTGCACAGTTCATACACAGCCCAAGAAACATGAAGCTTTTAGCTGCAGCAAGCTACAAATATTTCTGAGTACTTTTCTAAATGCCTAGAATTTCCATGTGTAGTAGCAAACATTACAAAGTAGAGGTACAGTCCTTGAAATACTTTAGTTATCAAGGGAGCAAAGAATGAAACAGATGTTCATCTTGTCCCTGGAAAGAACCACTGAGATAAAGCTGCTTCTGCAGAGTCACAAAGTTCAGAACATGCCATAGGCAAAAGCCCAAATTCCCTCTGCAAAAAATCAGTCTGCAGCAGCTCTGCCTGCACATCTCCTTTCTGGGTCCAGTGCTGACCTGGATGGAGCTGGGAGAGGGTGCAGGCTGAAGGAGCCACAGGGGATGTGGTGCTGATGATGGACCACCATGCTTTTGGTCCAACAAAGACAGCTCCTTCTCCAAGGAGGATGGTTTCTGGTTTCTGTTCTCACATCACAAACCTCACCTTAACATATTCAGCAATGAGCCACCATAGAACTTCTCTTGAGCTACCCAAAATATGCAGTGCCACAGTCTGATGCACCCAGTAATGAGAAAGGGATTCCCATAGTGGGCACTGGCCAAGAAATTAGACTCTTGTAATTTTGCCAGATTACTCCAGTGAGCCTTTTTCTCCCTTTCATAAACAGTAAGATGAAAATTATTTACCTTTTTATTAACTACAGATCAGGATACCTTTAAAATAGCTGGGGCTAATCTAGACAGAAGAAAGAAAGAAAGAAAGAAAAAAAAAACAAAACACTTAATGCTTTCCTTAACTTCTTTGCATAAGCTTTTGTGTTAATGTTCTGCTATTTTTTTTATATGTCAGGTGCTTTGAGGCTGTTTCTGTATGCACCTAAACACATCAGCTTTTGTGTTAATGTTCTGTTATTTTTTTTTTATTATTTGTCAGGTGCTTTGTGGCTGTTTCTGTGTGCACCTAAACACATCACAGCTCAAACACAAAGGTTTCCCATTTACCAGTAACATTGGTAATTCTTATAAGTACTAGAAAGACTGTGTCATTTAACATTTCAGTGATGCATTAGGCTGTTGTCTGGAATATAAATGTGAGTTGAGAACTGATTTTGTAACAGAGAGCAGATTAACATTTTCTTGGAAAAGTGGTTCAACCTTTTAAGTTGTTTCCAGCTTTTGCTTTGGAAGGAGAGAATTTGGCTTTATTACACGGCTTTGAAAGAGAAGAGTACTTCAACATGGCCATTACCTTAGAGAAATGATTACTGCAATGGCCAGGAAAGTTCAGTTTATAAATGACATGATTTGTATTAGCTACCTGACCTTAAGGTAACTGTTGCTTTTGCTGAGCAGAATGTGCAGAGTTAAATTGCACCAACCTCATTTAGCAGGCACATTAAAACCAAAGACTGCTATTACATTGCTTCACTTTACATGAACACTACTTGTTAAAAAACATGATGTAAAGGTGTAGGGTCAAATTATTTTTTAAAAATCTATTTACACAAAAGGAGAACAGAGGATTTTCAAACTAACCTCAGACCCCCACTGCAGGAGTTTGCTCTCTCTGTGCATCCCATGCACTTCCACATCTAACTTACATTCCCTGAACTTCCCTCTGGAGGAATTTATTAATTGCCTGGGCCTCCAGTCTTAGAGATCCTTGAATAAGGTATGGAAATTTAGGCAGTGTATTCTCCATCACCTCCCCAAAATCACAGTCTACTTCTATTCTTTTCCTTTAAAATAAGAACAAAAACCCCAGGTGTGGTTACAGTGCTGATGTGGCAACTACAGTCTGAGTTAACTTTTTCCATTGAAATCTTTAACTTAATCAAACAATAAACCAGGTTTTCCAACATATCATAAGAAACTATGTTCTTCTGAAGAAGTTGAGTTCTCCTCTGCGTGAATACTTCAACCCCAAAATAGTTCTCTTTATGAAAAAAATAGTGAGCCAGGTTCACTCTGTGTCATCTGCTGTGTTCTTTCTCCCAAATTAATGATGAACCATTCCCTGCAGTCACATATTTTCCAAGTGCTATTTCAATGATAGTGATACAACTTGAGGGGGGCAGTTGAAGACCTTATATGTTTCCAGAAGTTAATGAAAGGAGTACATTATTTCTTTTACAGCAGCAGACTCAGTAGCATTGCATGCTCTCCGATCCCATGTTGTCTGGCACATGTGACACATGTAACTGCAAAGCAGCACTAAGGGAGGATTGGTTTGGTGCAAATCTCAATTCACCACTACCTAGAAGCATGTGTTTCAAATGTTTTCTGAATTTGGGTCTCATTTATAAACTAAGTAGTGCTATAGGAGAATGAATGGGAATTTAAAGCTTTCCATTTTAAATAGCCTTTGCAGCTCAAGTGATTCACTCTGACTTCTCCCTGGTGAAGCTGGACACAATTTCCCATCAATAAGCTGAGCAAACAGCATCTGCTTGCAATAAAGCAATGAGCAACAGCCACAGCAACTGATAAAGCAGCAGAAACGTGTCCTAGCAGGGGCTGCCCTTTTCCACAAAAGCCTTCAGGGCCAGGCTTATGCAGAGGAGACCACACACGAACAAGGGAGGCAACAGGTTCCCTGTGGCCCCGGGGCTCCTGCTCCTCCCAGCAACACCAGTTTGGCAGCCAGCACCCTGGGGAAACCAGCAAGAGGTGCAAGAGGTGGCAGCAACCTCTGCTCAGAGGAGTCAGGCATGGGTGACAACTGTGCTGGTGGGGGACATTACCTCCCCTGGGTTGACACCCCTTTGAGGCCCTTTTTTACCATGTGCAAGATGCCTTTCTCCAACTCAGCCTCCTTTCCTGACCCCATGTCAATGACCACTCCTCCTTTCCTCATTCTTTCATTCAGTTTCTCTTATTAAATATACTTATTACAGGACTTGGCAGGCCTAAATCTCCCTTGCCATTAAGTGAAAAGAAAAAGACATGGCTCTTTTCTCATCTGGTTCCCAATCCCTCCCATCCTTCTCAGCTCTCTGATTATGGCCCCTCTAAGAGCATGAGACTTTGCTGTCTCACTGATTTGGCACAGAAAGGCCCCAGAAATTTCTAAGCAGCACAAAAGGAGCAAGATGCAACCCAAGAGTAAGGTTGCCCTGTTTCTGGTGACCTGATCCACTGAGCAGCAATGCATACAAACCTACAAGTGAGACTGGTGTCTTCTTCTTGTGCCAACATGTCAGGTGCTGACTCTTCCATCAGACTTTCTCAGCCACTTGTGCTTGTGGTTATGAGTCTTAATCAGCAATGAGGATCCAGTCAGCACTTGGTTCCCAAGCAAAAATCACAGCAAAGCTGGAGGAGGCAGGATCAGCCCCCTGGGAGTTTCAAAAACAGCGCCCTTCATTAAGTCTCAGTGGCTGTGGTTTTTAGAGGAGAAAAAGCATCTCTTTCAACATCACAGTGAAAAAAAATTATTTGTGAAATACATAGACTTTGAAGTGGTGGGGAAGTACCATTACCCATCCAGAGACAGCAGTCTGGTGTTCCTTACATGTGATAGGGAGGCTGCATGTGGCAATGCATGTAAGGACACATTTTCTGCAGAGAGCAGGAAAGGCACACACTTCATGCCATGCAAGGTACTTTTCATACAAGCTGGCCAGCTGGCTTTTGTTGTCCTGTACTCTGGGAATCCTTGGGGCTCTTCTCTCTTTGGTCTTCTTTCTCAGGCATCTCAATACTGCCTGAAAGTTTATCACACAGGATTGTGGATTGTTATCCAGCGTTGGCTTTCTCCTCACACCCTCTTAGAGTAAATTTTTGCTTGTTTTAGGTTTTATCTTCTCTGGGCTCAAAAGGTCAAAGTCCTTGATCTAGATATATTCTCTGTGTCTCCTCTCCCTGGCAGCATAATCAATAACTCTGTTTTTTACTAGGAATACTGGATTTGTCATCAACATCTCATATCTTTTCCATGTTTCTACTACTGTTCCTTTGTTAAGCCACAGCTTTATTATAAATTCTGTAATGTAGGCAGGACTCCTTGAAATGTGAAACTGACTTTCAAAAGCTAATAGCTAGGTCAACTCTACCAAAAAAAAAAAAAAAAAAAAAAAAAATTGGCTCTAAGTTTAGATTTTCTAAGAAATTCTAGTCCCCGCTAATTGATAACAGAATATTGGTTAAGCAGATTTTAAACAGTAACATTGAAAGGAAAGATTTTAGCTTTATCATTGCATTTTGTGGTTTATTTGGGTTCATTTTCTCCCCTTGGAGACTGCATCAGCATTGTTTCATTGCTGGATTCCATTGCTAGTATGCACAGCCTGATAACAGAGACATTCATGAGAATCTAGTGACTCAAAGAAATATTTTAAAGATACTTCACAAAGAAATATCACAAAGAAAGAGAAGAGTATGACTGAGGCTTCAGACCTAGGACTGTTCTCTCTTCGGCTCTGTAGGTTGGTTGTTTCCCTGCTACAAGCCTGGCACAGAGCCCTGCACAGCCATAATCATCCCTAACTGGGGATTGAAAATTTTCACCTGAAACTTTTGCAGTCCAAGGGCACACACCACATATACAATGGAACATCCCTTATGTTACATCAGAGGGCATTAAGGACAACAAAATCATCATGTTCTCACAAGGTTTCCTGGAACAGAACCAAGGAGGAGGATTAACATGCTTCCTATCTTCCCAAAACCTGCACCCTTTAAAAACCCAGTCATACCCCCTCTCATCCCTTGCCAGCCCCCACCAAGCCTCCCCACCTGCTTGTGGAGAGATCTGACAGGCTGCAGGATCTCAGGGGGTTGTGAAGAAACAATTATGAAAGGATTTTGGATCCTGGATGAAAGAGCCTGACAACTGCTCCAGCTTTTCTGAGGGAAGCACCGAGAAGCCAGATCCTAATCTCCCAATCCTGTCCTGGCAGTGTGATCTTCTGACAGTCTCTGCCATCCGTGCATTCAGATTTCTGCTGCACTGAACAAAACCTGACACATCATACTCATTTACCCACAGAAGTGGAGGGGTGCAGTGTGGATTATCTAAGACCCACATGGCACTCAGAGGGCAGAACAGTCTTATGCTAGTAAATACCTTCAAGTCAAAGTCACTTCTGGCCAGCCAGGTTCAAGGATGGATTTGGTGTCTCGTTCCCAAATATTACTTTTCACCAGCAGAACAGTAATTTCAGCCATTCCCAAGTCCTGCACCTCTAGGATACAGCTCCATGAAACAGGAATCAGAACTGCTTTTGACCTTCTTCCATTAAAGCAGAAAGTTTACACACACACACCAGTTAGCAAGAACCATTCCAACAATCCTCCTATCACAGAAGCATTACAGGAGCAGGACTGTTCACAGTAATTACTGTATGATCTGATTTACATGCTCTAATTGTCTCCCAATGGCACACTGAGGGGAAGAAAAAAAACTTTAAAAAAATTAAAAAAAAAAAAGAGAGAGAGAGAGAGAGAGAGAGAGAGAGATTTTGTATTAAAACCCCCACAAGCCTTTGGGTTTATTTTGGGGGGGTTTTGGGGTTTTTTTGTTTTTTCCCGAGGTTAAAATTGAATTTCACTGCTTCACTGGGATTTAGGCAGAATCTGAGCTCCCCCTGCTGTTTGCAAAGAAATTGTGCATGGCTGAGCTAAATGAATTCTTAATACTGAGTTTCTCTGGCCGAGGACAGGCCCTGGGGATCCCACTATTTGGTCTTTGGCTCAGGCTGCTGCATGGAAAGAAATCAGTAGCTAGATTTCAGTCAAAGCCTGTTCTTACAGTCCCACCTTTGAATACAGAAAATGTTACGTTTAGAAGGAGAGAAGATAGCTGTACGTAAAAGCAGCTGCTTGATCTACGAGTCAGAAAAGGAGAATATTTATGTGAACCCAGAAAGGTGTTGACCTTAAGCCATCCTCTAATCCGTAGCCAGATTGGATCCAGCTCTTTTACGGTAGGCAATATTCCCAGCAACACTGCTAGGGCCAGAGCCGAGACTGTTTGACACTGAAATTACTACAACTTCATGCAGGCAGTAAGGCTGCCCGTGGAAAGATATACTTTATAAGTGTGAAAATATTCTGAGCCAAGGTTTTTGGAAGAAAGACCAGACCCTCTGCCTGTGAACTCCAAGTGAACAAGGCACAGGCCTACTCTAAGTATATCAACAATCTGGGGATGCTCACCTTGGCAGAAGTGAACAGAGTCCAGTTATCACAAGCCAAGGTTTTCAAGTCCCATTACTAAAATGCCTCTGGCACCTCGGTGTGTGGTATGAATTCCCCTTAGATTAATCAGTCATTGCCCTTGGTCTTTTAATTCTCTCATCAAAGAGGCAAACACCTCTGAACTGCTCTCCTGGGGAGGCTAAATTAGATGCTCCAAATCACCTGCTAGAAGAGCCCCTCGTGCTGCCCAGATGGGGAGAGTGCAGCAAGTCCTTAGCCAACTGGAACACACTGGTGCCTTCAGCACCCGTCCTTCATCTCCCCACCTCATTTGTTGTTTTTTGAAAAATAATATATTTTACTGATGTTAATCTCAAGGGAGGGGGGGGTGGAGAAAAAATAAAAATAAAGTCAAGTTCTTCTAATAAGGATTCGCAAATGCTAAGATATTTTCCTGTTTTTCTGGTTGTATGCTAGGTCTCATTAGGCTGTGTTAATGAACTTGTTCCAGACAAGTTTTGGCATAGTTGTTTGTGGCTTTGCCTAACACATGTGAAAGGGAGGCTAAGTTTGGCTTGTTTTCAAGTTAGTTTAACAACAAGATGTGTTGGGTGGGAATAGAAGGGGTGAAACAGCTCACAGTTTGAGAATCAATACTTTCTCTATAACAAAAAAAAAAAATATTAGAAAGAACTCCTCTGCCCTTTCATTTGTTCCTCTACTACAGCACAGTGATGCACGAGTCTTGTAAGGGGGATTCTGTATGACTTTGTCTACATTTGAGATTAATTTTAAAGATCATCAATCAGAAGCCACCTCACAAAGATCTTGCTATGCTGTTGATGCAGAAAGTACTTACACCAACACAGCCATCTTAACAAAGCCTTGTCATTCCTAGAAAGTTTTAGTAGATTAGATACTTCTTGTGATATGGGGAGAAAAGTCGCAGGGCACTTGTCTTCCTTGAAAGAATTCCCCAGCTTCCAAGTATAAAAGGCATGAAAGGAGCCTGGTACAAACAGCAAACAGAGATACCCAAATTGATGAAGGCTGACCAAGCAAGAGCTTGGAGTCATTGGTATTCTTGAGACCTCCCTCAGCTACCCTGAGTACTGCATTCCTGGAATATCAGCATCAATTTCTGAATAGAATGAAGCTAGTGACACTGAGGAGAGAAAAAAACAAAAAACAAACAAAAAAGAACCTCCAACTCTTAAAATTTGTCTACTGCAACAGACATATTCTTTCTGCAAGAGAAAGTGAAATGTGTAGCAGCATCTGGATGATAGCAGAGGAGATGAGTCAGCCACACATTGCTACTGATTGCTTTGTTTATGGTTCCCATACCACTTTGAGTCTCTCCATTATTCATTTTTATTTATTTCACAGCATTGGGGTTGCAAAAACTGAGCACTGTTACAAAAACAAGGTCATTGCCCCACAGAGTGCAGAGTTTAGCAAAATTATCTGTGCAGCTGAACTCTATTCTGCATTCCTCATGTTTCAGCTAGGTTTGAGAGCCCAAAACAAGTACCAGATCACAAAATTCACAGGCAAGGTTTGCTAAATCTTCCTGTGTTCCTCAGGAATCATTGATCTTTATCCAGCTACTATGTGCACAATTAGAAATCAAAACAATTTAGAGATGCAGACATTTCCATTTCTCTTAAAGCACTTGCACCCTGAAAATACTGGAAAGCTAAATGAAAGCTGTACCACTCAAAAGCCATGTTTGGCAAGCTTATATTATGGTCACTGATTGCTAGCAGTCACTGTCATGGTAGAGAACTGTTTCTTCAGGACAAGTTTCTGCAGAATATTTCCTTCTTCCACCATTGTTCAAGCGAGAAATTCCTGGGGGAATAGGAAGAAGAAGTTTTTCTCCACCACCCTGTTCTCACCTGCTCTCTAACACCCCCCTTTATACATCACTACTGTGGGTCTCAGCTCCAGCAAGCATTTAGCAGTATCACTGTATTTACAACTATCAAAATCCTTTGGATTTACTATCAGTCATAGAATCATAGAATTGGCTGGGTTGGAGGGGACCTCAGAGATCATCAAGTCCAACCCTTGATCCACTCCCGCTGCAGTTCCCAGCCCATGGCACTGAGTGCCACATCCAGTCTCTTTTTAAATATCTCCAGGGACGGAGAATCCACCACTTCCCTGGGCAGCCCATTCCAATGCTTGATCATCCTCTCAGTAAAGAAATTCTTTCTAATGTCCAACCTAAACCTCCCCCGGCACAACTTGAGACCTCTTGTGCCCTCTTGTCTTGCTGAGGGTTGCCTGGGAAAAGAGACCAACCCCCACCTGGCTACAACCTCCTTTCAGGGAGTTGTAGAGAGTGATGAGGTCTCCTCTGAGCTTCTTCTTCTCCAGGCTGAACAGCCCCAGCTCCCTCAGCCTCTCCTCATAGGATCTGTGCTCGAGTCCCTTCACCAGCCTAGTTGCCCTCCTTTGGACCTGCTCCAGGACCTCGATATCCTTCCTGAACTGAGGGGCCCAGAACTGGACACAGTACTCGAGGTGTGGCCTCACCAGCACTGAGTACAGTCAACAAGCATCTTTCCATCCCTATTCCTTCCTCTAGCATAATAGCAAACAGCAAGCAGTAGTATTCTCTTACCACACCTTAATTCATAACTAATAGACTCCCTTCACCATTTTTTCTACCCATCAACCTCAGCAGGCTGTTTAAACAAGACCTGAGGAGCCTGGCCACATTGCAGCATTATCACACACCTTTAAAAGACCAATAAGCATGGCTACACCACACAGCATACTGGCAGTACACAGAAGCACCAGGAAAAGCCTGTAGCATCCTTTATTGCAAAGTTGTTTAACCTGCCCCAGAGCAACACCACTGTCCTTTCCTTATACTCTTTGGGCAGTAGCATCCAGGTTTCCTACAAATGGGCAGTATAGAGACAGGGGTGGATTTGGGCTCTCCTGAAGCCTCCTTATTGCAGTTCAATTGTTGGTAGCTTCTTTTCCTCTAACTTTCTAAATTACCTCCAACCTCTATGTTGTTATAAACTAATTAGGCTTTAATAAGTCAGAAAAGGAGGAAGATTAGGATAATTAGGCCCTATGATTGATTACTGGGGCTGTTGTGGAACATGCCAGCTGAAAGGCAATGAAGAAGAGAGTGGGCATTTGCCGAAGGTGCTTCAAGTCAGAGAAAGAGACTCCCAGATTAGCCCTTGAGCTAAACTCAGTCAGTTTATGGTAAAAAATATCTACTGCACATACATCCTTCTCTGGTTACAGAGGAAAATCCAAAGGCTTGAACAAGCAAGATGTGTGCTCTCAGCATTTCAGATATGTACTTGTCTCTCTCCCTTGCCGAATGGCAGCCCACGGGGAGCCCAGAGAGTCCTCTGTGTCAACCTGTTGCACAGGCAGGGCAGGAACGAGGAAAAGCCTGAGCCCTCCTAGGCTTTCCCTGCCTTGAGAGCTTCCAGTGAGGCTTTGAGTCAGCCAGAAATACCTGCCCCTGTGGCCCATCACATCAGGTACTTGCAACCACCCAGCCAGAAGGTCTCCAGGCAAACACCCCAGAACAGAGCCAGCTCTGTGCTCCTGTACAGGTGAGCTGTGAGTCATGCCCTCTGAATCTAGGTGTGCAATTTTATTTCCCACATGATAATAAAAGGTTAGTAAAGCTCAGCCAGTTGGCTCATCACATCAACATAGCAAAGTCTTTATTTAATAACCTAATCCAGCTCTGAAATACATCCAGATTTGAACCAGTTGAAAGTAAGAGGTTCTCTAAGCGGTTACAGATGAGTCAGTTTATCATGTAGCTTGAAGTGCATTTTGATAAAATGTTCAAAGAAAATTACTGTCCATGTATGAGGCAACACTGAGTAATAGGGAAAGGTTTCAACAGACAGCCACATTTTGAAGAACACCCAAAATAAATAGACTAAACCAAAGAATTAATTCTATTTTCTCTTCTTCCTATATATCCTCAACACAGCAGAAGATTTTTAGACAACTAAAAGTTAGTAGTAAAAATCAGTCACATCTAGGCAGAGTATGATTATGGTGCATCAGAGTTCTGGTTTATCAAAGCTTTGGGTGAGCCTGGATAGGAAGATTCAGAAAGGTAGAAATTACAGCTCTCTCTTTGTTCCAGCATTACAAAGTTCCACTTGGCAACAGTAAGCTTATGCTTACTTAAACCTGACAAGTTATGGATTCCTTGACAAGCACATTAGAGAGAAACTCTTCTAAGATGCTGTATATACACAGATTTATCAGAAAGCAGGTAGGCACTGGTGAAAAAGAGCCTCTTATCCAAGAGCTTTCTCTGAAAACTAGAGCAGTGAGGTGTGGTGATAACATGCACGCAGGACCCAGGATCCAATCATGTTACTGACACGTTGCAGTAATCTACAGGACAAAGGTTTGCTATGAAATATAATTGCAATAGCCTACTCCTAGAAAACAGCTCTTAAGTAAAGGTCTCTTGGGTCACA
Organism: Heliangelus exortis; assembly: GCF_036169615.1. Taxonomy (NCBI): domain Eukaryota; kingdom Metazoa; phylum Chordata; class Aves; order Apodiformes; family Trochilidae; genus Heliangelus; species Heliangelus exortis. The sequence goes on along the minus strand of NC_092423.1, from coordinate 140,084,899 downwards.
ACTCTCAGATAAGGCACAGAACAACTGTTGTCTATGTCTTGCCAGCCTGCATGGTTTGGGGCACATCATCAAATACTACTTTTATTTTGGGTTGTCATGGTTTAACCCCAGCAAGCTGCTGAGCCCCACACAGCTGCTGCTTGCTCACTCCCCACTCAGTGGGATGGGGAAGAGATCAGAAGGGTAAAGGTGAGAAAACTCATCATTTGAGATAGAGACAGTCTAATAGGTAAAGCAAAAGCTTCATATGCAAGCAAAGCAAAACAAGGAATTCATTCACTGCTTTCCATGGCCAGGCAGGTGTTCAGCCATCTCCAGAAGAGCAGGGCTCCATCACGAGTAATGGGTACTGAAGAAGAAAAAGACCATCATGCCAAACATTCCCCCTGCCTTCTTCCCTCAGCTTAATATTCTGAGCATGACATCATAAGGTATGGAATATCCCTTTTGTCAATTGGGGTCAGCTGAACTGGCTCTGTCTCCTCCCAACTTCTTGTGCACTCAGTCCACTCACTGGTGGGGTGCAGTAAAAAGCAGAAAAGGCCTTCATTCTGTGTAAGGACTGCTCAGAGATAACTGTAACATCCCTGTGTTATCAGCACAAATCCAAAACATAACCCTATATCAGCTACTATGAAGAAAGTTAACTTTGTCCCAGCCCAAACCAGCACATGGGTCCAGAACCTGCATTTGAACTGTAAGCTCAGTTCAAAGTTGAGAATACAAAACACCCCTGATCAGTTCCCTCATGAGCATCTCAGGGCATGAGCCAAACTTTCTGGCAAAATGCCAGATTTTTTTTGTGAAGTTGAGCAGTTTCAGGTCTTGTTCAAACCTAAACTCAGAATCCAGGTGTTCAGCCACAGCTCATTCACAGGCAGGATCAAGCCCCTCAGGGAAAGCTGCAGCACCTGAGGCTTTTCTTCCAAAGCACAATCTAATGATTACCACCCTCAGCCTGTAAGAGGGAAGCTGAAAACTGAGTAATTTCTTTTGCTAGCAGAAGTGAAAAGCCCTGCTTCTCCCCTACCAGGTTACACATTGAAACACCAACACTTCCTTTGAAACAGAGGTATAATTGCAGCTCTGCCCCAAAAATTTGGGAGTTTGCCTGCACGGAACAGGCTGAGTTTCAGTCTGAGGTCAGTTTTTTACAAAACCATTGCTGGTTTATGCCCTTTCTTACCAAGTTACACCAAGTGTAACATTATTTTCTGCATGGTGGTAAGGCTGTAAAAGAAAAGAAGGGTGCCATGTCCATGTAGCAGCTGTATTGCCATATATAGGGCATTTTTTACTGAAATAGTATTTGCAGATTTGAAAGACCTGAGGCTCAGGGAAGAATAGCTGCTATATAGCTGCTGGGCTAGTACAAGGGGGAGGTGCCCCTAAGCCATTTGCAAAACAAAAAAATTATAATCCCACTCAAAGGACAGAAGACGTGCAATGCTTATCCATCCTCTTTCCTGCCCCTACCACCCCCCTCATTTGGGAGAAAGGGTTTCTGAGTAGGCACAAGGTTACAGGGAGGTGCATAAATTACTGATTCTGGGGCTGGGATTTACCACCCACCCCTGTTCTCAGCTGCTCTGACTAAGGAGCTGTAGGCAGGAAATTCCCTGCTTAATGCACCAGCTTTTTGGGGGGTCATCAACATTTCTTTGCCTCAGTTCTCTATCTAGAGGGACAGCACAGCTATGGGGGGTTTGTATAAGCAGAAAGTGTACCCAGGAAGAAAATGCTGTGGAGTCCTTTAGTAAGCCCCTTTTTACAACCTTCTTATACACTGAAAATAGTGAAGACTCTGGCCTAAGCTCTAGCGTCTTTTCACTTGACCTTTAGGTGTTCAAGTCCTTTGCTGATTGCCTTCTTTTAATCCCCTTCTCACGAGATGTTATGGAGCACTGGGACTGAGTTGCCCTCTCAGGCTCTTTCTGCAAAGCCTGTTAAAAAAGGGTCCACGTTTTCTCTGCAGGTTGCTGTGATGCAAGCAGTGTGCTGCAGCAATTAATAGTAGGCAGATATGAAGAGGAAAAGGTTGTTTCTTGTTGTGAAGAAGCAGGTTTGGCTGAGGTTCTGCTAAGTCAGTTCCCACACTTGAGCTGAAAAGTAAATGCAAATGTTTCTTAGTGCCCTGAGCAAATTTCACTAAGTTCAAGCAGGGCCAGCAGGATGGTTCCTCCAGGGAGCCTTCCTCCTCAGCTCCTTCTAGGTCTCTGCTGACTCTTTGTGCCCTTTGCAGGGGAGAGAGGCCCTGAGAGCTTCCTTTTTTCCGTGGCGTGCTGAAAACACCTTACTCCATGTGAGCTGGGAGAGGCAAGCAAAAGTGTGGACAAAAGTTTGGGCTTTTTTTCCTTATGTGTAGGGATGTTCATAATAATTAATCTCACAACAGTAGAGGTAAATATGATAGCTGCATGACTCAGGCTGTGCCTCAAAGGTCATTCTCGGTTCCTATCCCAAGCCAAAGGGGAAGGAGGAAAAAAGCCTGTTCTATTCATGTTCTCATTTCTCTCTGAGGTGAGTCACCCTACCAGTTAAATGCTATAAAATGACAAACATTGGTAAATAAGATAATATTAATGATACTGATGACTCAACTGAAATAAACACACATCAGTCACAGCTCAGCAGCCTGAAAGAACCTTATGAGAAGAAAAAACCTGCTCAAATCAAAGACAAGATGATGATTGCAAATCTTCTATTAATAAATATTTTTCTATGACAAAGCATTCCACGCAGTATTTATATTTCATTATGCACAACACAAACCAAGCGACTGGAAACATTACTCATAGCAATCGTGGAAAAAAACTGTGAGAACTCTTTTTTCATTTCTGCTAGGGCAATATAATTGCCTCTTTTAAAAAGCAACAAACTTGTCTTCATACAAAACCCTTTCGTCCTCTGCCCTGGAAATCTGCATTCCCAGATTTGCACCTTTTTTCTGACGCTAAATCTGAGACGTAGCCTGAGAGACTGGCAAGCGTGTAGTCCTCAGCTCTCTAATTCAACAAGAAACTACACCTCACATCTGGTTGGAAGGTAGATTCCCAATGCATGGAGGCAAGCCCATAGCAACTACTGCCTAACAGAACTGCTCTTCAGCTTCTGGGGGAAGAACTGGAGGCTTTCAGTCCTGGGAAGTCCCAAGTTTCAGGGCAGGGTGGCCACCAGAGGCTTTGGTTGCATCGATTTTACAGCTCCAGGTATTCCCCAAAGAAAGAGCATGAGGAACAGTGGCACAAACCAGCAATATTTTATCAGCAACATATTCTCAGGATATGCTCATGTATGTTCCTGTGACCTGCACTCTCCTAGAACTGGACTCATCGACCTCATCTTTCCTACATGTGCTCTCCCTGCCGTATTTTCATTTTTCCTAAGTCAATGACTCTCATTCATCTGATTGTATTTCTTTGCCTCAGCAGTGTCTTCATCTACCTGGGACAGTCCACATTACAAACACTGAGCCAAAATTAGGCCTGGATATTACAGGAACTGTGTGGGCTTTCACACAGGAGTCAGTCCTTTTTTCTGCTCTTGTAAAAACTTCTCCTTGTGATGAAGTCTGGAGATATAAATTCTGCCTCCCGGTATGTGGCTTCCACTGAAGTCACCAGCAGGTGTTTGCAGACAGAGGATAGAATTTGCACATAGGGAAGGATCATTTGCAGTTTGCTTTTCAGAGCAGTTAAGCCTGATCTGTTGGAGATACGTCTCTGAGTCATCTCACACTCACATACTTTCCACCCCTTGTGAACAGTGAGCAAACTTCAATCTAGTAACCACTTACCTCTTCTGCAGCATATTTATGTCTTCTTCCACCAATACTTCACAGCTGACTTAGGGAGGGAGAAAATTTGCACCAAAATATTGAACAATATTAGTCCTGATCTTGCAGAACAAAGTGATGGACTTCCTTTCCTAATCACATCCCCCATGATGTTTTCATTTATGGGGATATTAATATCAAGAAAGTTTAATTTCTTTGGGTGTAAATCAGAAATATCTCAGAGGAAAGCACTAGAGGATGTTTTTGTCATTGCTAGCAGTATGTGTCATATATCACACAAACCACAAACTTCAAGGTGAAACTGTTCTCATCTAACCTTGTATAAATCCAGTCTCTCCTGTACTAAGGTGATCCAGCTGTATTTGTGATTTAGCAGCTGCAATGCAAAAGAAAAGGCACTGAGGACAAGAAACAATTCTGCAGTTAACCTTGGGGCTGGGTATATGCATCAAGTTCCTGGCTCTGTTACAGGCTCTGTACTCTAATTCCCTTGATCCCAAATCAGCTCTGCCTCATCAAAACACAGGTTATTGCTTTCCTCCCAGCTTCTCTCCTTTATTGACTCTCCTTTACAGGGACAACCCCATAGTAGGTATTAGAAATCTCTGAACAGGTTGAAAAAAATGTACTGTGTTAAATGTGCTCTTACACAATAAAAGCAAGGTAGTCCCTGCATGGCATAACTGCAGCACTAAAAATTTCAATCTTTGCTTTGCCTTGCATTGCTTTGCTCATCAGTGATCAGCCTACTCTACAGGGTTTTAAGCAAGAGGACTTCTAGGAGCTAAGTGTTATGAGCTATGTGACCTTGCAATAAAACTTTCCTTTGGAACTTCTGAATGCTTCCCCAGGCAATCAATATCATTTCAATAGCTCTGTCTGCCTGTCTCTCCCACCCCTCTGAGTTCATATGAAAACAGGTGAGAGAAAGCATCTACACAGCTGAGCTTACTTTACTGTCCACAGCAATGAGGAAATGGTCCCTCCAGCTACTGTGAATTTTATGTGAAATTCTCAATAAGCACAGTCTCAGATACAGGATACAGCTCTACCCACTTGAAAATAGTTTAAACCTTGGGATCAAGCGTTTTGCCATCATTTCTTTAATCTGATTTGATTAAATGAATCTTAATATAAATTCTGTTTTCCTGAATGCTCTCGATTTCATAGCTAATCATTAATGGATACTAACTGGAGTTGCAGACAATAACTGTAGCATAGAAAGATGATTAAGAAGAGTGTCCCTAATGAAGCACTATTTTAATGTTGGGGTGGTGGTAGTGGAGTAGTGTATCTGTTTTTCTTTGTGACCACATAATAATTTGTAACATGCAAAACTTAACACACATACAGAAAGTCATTTGGGTACTTTGTCATGCTGAGCTGACACAAAATTCAGAAGGGACAAAAGCCACAGGGCTAGCCAGGAATGCCATACTGTGAAATGAGGACATTCAAGCAAAGATCTGCTGCTGCTGCTGTTCTCTAGCTTCACTCCTTGCTCTCCACCTTACATCTGTTGTTGTGCCATTAAGGAGTCCTTTCCATCCCTGCAGTCCTTTCTGAAGAGGAATAGATCACCTTGCTTGTCATAGTCCAGACCCAGAATAACCCCTTATCATCTCATTTACTAGATTTAAAATATTATCCAAAGGTGGGAGCAAGTCTGGCAAAGGGACATAGGAAAGCAGATGTCACCATACCTAAGATTCTTCCACCACCCTCTTAAACAAGGCCAATTCCTCACCAAGAAATACTCAGTGCTTGCTATTCTGCAGTGGATTTATTTTCAAGAAAAGATGTAGGCAACACTTATCAACTTGAGAAAGGAATTTGGGGTATTATCAAGAGAATGGGGCTACCCTGGGGTGCCCTGAAACTTTGCCAAGAAGCCATGTGGAAGGAGCCATGTGGACATTTCAGGACTGCTTATGTAATTTGTTAAACAAACTTGGCCTCGTACCAGAGCTGGTCAGGACATTTTCTACAAAGTGAGATTTCAAAACTGAAGTGATTGTGTCAAGACATCAGGTTTTGAGATTTTTTTTTTTTTTTTTTTTTTTTTTGCAAGAGAGTCATGTAACTTACATCCTGATGGCTACGACAGCAGCCAGGAGATGAGAGAGCCAGCTAAAACTCTCCTCTCTGCAAAATTAAGAAAGAAATGCAATGAAACTTTTTGAAAAGATAGGGAACAAAAAAGCAGTGTGAAACCTTGAAAATTACTGCAAAACAGAGCAGTCATCTTCTAAGTCAGTTCTCCTGCATATGCAGCAGGTCTGAGTAAAGTGGTTTCATGCAGGGAACAGTAATTGAAAACAGCCATTGAAGTGGTAAACAAAACCAGAACACTAACTATTAATGTGCAGCAAGTGACCATGTAGATTTTCCTTCAATATTAAGGATTTAAACCCCACAGTGTATTCGCAATAATCCATTCTAGGTTTTAAAATATTTTCTCCAGATAGCTAAAAGCCCTGCTCCCTCCTGGCAGTGAGAACAATAGTTTCCTATTAGAAGCTAAGGATAACTTGTTCCAGGGCGAAAAATGCCCAGTCAAGTGGCTCACAGGCAAAAGGGCTTTGTAGCAAGAATAGTGGGTCAGAACCTCTGTTTTTACTCCTCTGAAAAAGCACCTCCAACAACACAAGCCCCATAGCAACATGCTCGGGCATTGACTCTGCACTGAGTCAGAAGGAAGAATGCCATTTAATGACTCACCAGCAGCACTTATGCTGCATTGTATGGTGCTAAATAATCTAATCTGTCTATCTACTTGAGAGCCTTTAAAGAGTGCTAGTATGCAATGTAAAGAGTTTTCATTGGCATACATAAAAGGCATTAAGGACTGGATTGCACTCAATGGAAAGTTGCCATCATTTCCACTGGGAGCTGGACCAGAGTTTATACGTGCAATGTATAGTGTTTGGGGAAGCTCTTGGGGGAAAAAAAATAAAAATTAAAAAAAAAAAAACCACCAAAAAAGGAGGCTCTTAAAATCAAAAGGCAATAGCTATCAAAGACAGTGGTTTCTGGACAAAGTTATGTTCTCAGGTATTCTGCATTATCTGTGCATGCAGATCGCCCTTTGATGTCGATGAGAAACCAGCTCATCGGGGGAGCACCACAGAGGGGGAAATCTTTCACAGACCGGATCCGTCCTGCAGCTACCCAGACAGCCGCGGAGTTTTCTGGCACTTTCCTGTAGGTGGCACTGCTAAATTTTTTAACAAAAGTGAATTTTGTGAACTGTAAGTTCTCTATTATTTAGTCATCTTATCTGAATGGAAAAGCTAAACCGTGCAAGTCATTTCCCTGTCCCAGCAGCATGCCTCACTCAGACACCAAGGAGTCTATGACTGGTCTTGCATCCAGCGAAAGTCTAAGGGAAAAAGAAATGTAAGGTCAAGACTTGTACTGATATCATCAGCTGAACATTTTCCTGCTAGGAATTCAGCTCAGATGGAGAATTCTGGATCTGATTTCCTTTCATTATTAAAATTGTAGAATCTTTGCCTTCCCTGTTAAATAGTGATTTGTGGATGTGTCAGAGTTGTTCTTTACCTCCAGTGTAAAACACATGCTCCTCTTTCAGTCAATTCATGGCCTGGGTTAAATAGCCAAGCTGCCTACAGTCAGCTTCTGCTAGAAATCTCCCTGCCTCACAAACAATGCACCAAGAGTACCACAGGTGCCAAGATGCTTCTTTTCTGGCAAAAGAACCGCTTCTTCTTTTCCAACTCTGATGACAAATCCTGATATTTGCAGCAAACCAAAACAGTCAGTTATGGATGGAAAACTCCAAGTGTCAGTGGATAAAAAAGGCCTTCTGGGGGCCAGAGGATAGATGTCTCTGATGACTGTTCACTCTGTATCATCCCTGGGCATCCATCTCAAATCCCTATGCAACACAATCACTGTGCATCTGCACACAGTGTACAGTTTATAAGGGTACAAAAATTGTCCTTCAAAACATGTCACCATGCGAGAGCCAAACCCAAGCTTAGTGATGGGCTGACACTAGGAGCGTCCCTTGCAAATTCAGGCATATATTAAGATGTCAGCAATATATGCTGGCTGGCCTGCTAGCCCTATCTAGCTAATACCACATAATATGTCCTATAAGGGACAATGCTTTTCTATTTGCAACCAGTTTAGGTAAATGCATAGGCTTTTCAGAGTCCTGAAAAAGCCTTTGTTTCAAGGGCATCATGTGGCAGGAAGTCCCACGTGTCAGACATTATGTTACGAAAACATCCTGCACCAATTACAGACCTATCACCCTCAGTTTCATGGGTTCCTGTTGTCATCAGACATAAGGAACAATAACTAGAGGGACACATCAGCTTTTGGAACATCCTACACAGACAACTTTGCTCCTGTCCAGGCTAACAGTCCAGAGTAGCTTCAGGTTTCCCCCCTGATGTCCTTCTTTCCTTACTATGGGAAGGGAAATCAAGCAGGATTCTGAGCGTGCCATAATTAAAGTTTCTCTGGTGGGAACATTAAAAAATGCGTGAGTGTAATGCCAGAGAGAAGCTTGAATCATGACTGCCCTTTGTACCTCTTCTTTTGTTAATGGAGGATCTCTCAAGCCAGCTCCTTCTGCCAGCAGTGAAAAGAGAGAGCAAAAAAAAAAATCCCTCTCTTCATCTATTGCCACTGCACTTGTTTGTCAGGCACTCAATCCAAGGACACTGTTTGCCTTCCAAGGTGAAAGCTCTCAAAAAATTGATGGTAATATGTATTGTAAGCTCCCAGTTTTTACTGTCATCATGGGATTCAAGTATCTGGAGAAGAGATTTGACTTATGAGAGCTGGCAGCATTAGCAGCTCAAAAGTTCATTCATCCTCAAGAGCATATATATCAGCTGCAATGAGTTTCAAAGGACTGTTCACTTGAACTGATTTACAGGTACACCAGCAGACACAGAGACACTTCTTTCAATGACATAATTTTAATGGGCCAGGAGCATTTTTGCTACTGCAGCCAAGATCAGGATTTTTTTATTTTGCTTTTCACAAAGGAAGCTTTGCTTTGCATGCAGTTAGCCTCAGGAACAGAGTTTCCTGACAGTGTTGCCAAGAGCACATCATTTTTGCAACAGAGGCAACACTGGGAGAATGCTGAGCTTCACTGGTGTTGACTGGAGATCATAAATGCTTTTGTAGCCACCACAGAGAAGGACCTAAGCCAAACTGTCCAGTGCAGGAGTGCCAAGCAGCCACAGAAGCCCAGCACTGCCCTTCTCTGTTCCCAGGCAGGAGGCAGCTGTGTTGGGCTGCCCAAGCCTGCCAGCACCAGGGCAGCCCAGCCCAGCTCCAAACACCCAAAGGTGCCTGCAAAGCTGCATGCACTGCCATCACAGGGGACACTTTGGAAGAGGCTCTAAAGAAGGTGAAAAATGCTTTATTTGTGTGTGACATTTTTTTTCTGCAGCCCCAGGGATGGCAAACCACAAGCAGCCCATGGAAGTGCTGCCCAGCACCCAATGGTGCAGTGCACAGGGCACCAGCAAATCCCACTCCTAAAGCAGCAGTGTGAGCAATGCCCACGCAGAGCAAGGCTGACAGTGACGTGATGGCAGAGAGGGAAAGGGTAAATTGAGTAGTATTTCCCAACACCTCAGCAAAGCCAGCACTTTGGGAAAAATGAGGTGGCAGAGTTTTGTTTTTCTGACATGACCTTTTTTTTCCTCCGTTAGAAAGAACTTTTCAGTCCTGCATTTTCACCTCCAAACGGAGACTGTGGAACAAACTTCGTGCTGATGACTCTCAGAAAAACACCCAGTGTCTTCTAGTGGGAGCTCTGCCCAAGCAATGGGCTGACACTAGAATGATTTGGTCGCTTTTCCATACAAAGTCTATACAAACTTTAACTCAAAAGATACCTTCTTCCTCGTTCATGGAAGAGGTTGTCAAAGCCCACGTTTTTCTGATGCTTCTTCAGAGCTCTTCCTTTAAGCCTATCAAATTTTCTCTCTATCCCAAGGGTGAGACAGAAGGAGAAAACAGAGAGAACTGGGAATGTCTAAGCTAATTCCTCATTTAGATTTCTCAAACTTAGTGGAGAAGGGGGCTTAGGTCTAAGAAACACTAAACATCTCTGGGTAGGGAGCATTTCTGTGGGTTGCTTCTGAAACATTGACTATTTTGCTGAAATTTAACTAATAGTAACCATGGATCAAATCGTTGGCCTTGTGAAGGATTCCATACCCCACTGTCACATAAAACTCCTACTAAGCAAAAGGCATTCATCCCATAAATATTCTAATAAACAGACAGACACATAGTCAACTTGCTCCCAGATGCACTGGGCTCAGCCTGACCCAGCTGATCACAGAAATGCTTCACCCTGGAGCAAGACAGGGAGAGGAGAAGGGGGGGTGAAGATGAAAGAATAATTTTTACTCCAGTTTGCCTCAGATGTTTCAAGACTAGGATTGTTGTAGAGCAAGACATAGTCAGGTACTTGGATGGCAGACAGCCACAGCCCTCATGAGTAGCACTGAGGTGAAAATTATCATGCTATAATTCAAGCCCTGTCATGCCTCATTGCTTAATTATACAGTTCTGATTACAACGGAATCATTTTTCTATAGTATGTCCCAAGCTGACATCACTTTGATTAACAACTCATTTATCTGATTACATAGTAACTCAATAACATTTTGAATTGGAAGGGAACCAGGAAGCCCTTTCATGCCCATTCAGCTTCCTAGCTAGTGTGCATATAAGTACCCTGTAATTTCATCTTCTTTATTTGCAGCATGAACAATGCTTTAATGACCTGGAGAATGGAACAAGCAGTAAGGTACAGAGATTTCAAGATAATAAAAAACCTAAGAGCCGTGAGAGAAAGAGATAGACCCTACAGAGACCTGTACCAGTCCTGCAGCTGGTGGCATCCTCAAGCTTACGCTCCTAATCATTTATTACAGAAGGGCTCAGAGGCCCTGGCTATGTCGTAGCCCAATTATATTCAGCTCTGAAAAAGCCTCTAATTGAGGAGAGTCTGTTTCAAAGAACTCACAGTCTTAGGCTTTGATTCAGAAAAGAACTGAGGCATTAAGTCTCTGACTTTAGGCTTCATTATCATACCTCCTCTTACAACACTCTTTCTTTTATGACTCCCAGTGTTTCCCATAATATGGTGTAGTTCACATCTTCAAAGTGCTATAAAATATAAGTAAATTAAGCTTTAAACCTGCCCCAGTGAGATCAGCAGACAGTTGTTTCAGAGGCAGAAACTGAGCCATAGAAATATGAAGTGTCTTACCCAAGGCTCCATGGTAAATCATTGATAGCAACGCAAACAGAGAAATGCTGGTTCCCAGATCTGTTAGCCCTCCACACCTTGCTGTTTGTTCTTGATTCACCCATTTGCTTTATGTAACTTCCTACATATCCTGTGCATAAAGGAAGAGAAGATGGAAGCTGCTAATGACCATATAGCCCAACCCATGATGGGATACAAGGGAGAGAACTATGAGACAAAGCAATGCATTTCAGCAGCAAGTCTGACCAGGAGAAAGGCCTGACCAAGTGAGATCAGGATTGCATAAAACTGTGCTTGTTTTATCAAAATCCCCAGTAGGACTCAAGGTGGCTGGCATAGCCATTGCTTGGTTTAGTTCCTGCTACTTGACTTGACCAGCACTCCAGGGAACAGATATGCCCACAGCAGTGGCTGGCATCTATCTACAATCCTGCAGGCTTTCCACTGTCCCATCTCTCCAGTAACCCCTACCAAAGCCAAGGCATTGGCACCAGGACTGTATAAACACTCAGAAGTCATATATTCCAAAACTGCTTTTAAAATAAGATCTATGACTTTTTTTTTCTTATCATGGCAAAGCTGATTTTTCATACCATCTTGTTTAGAACAGTTCTGATAACAAAATCATGCTTTTTCTATATTTCTCTCAACAGTTTTAGCTGATTAAAATAGCACTTCAGCTTGCAACATCCTCAGGAAAGGGATATGTCTGCTGCACTTGTAAGGTGATGTTAACAGCTGCCTCTTATGTTGTTTATTGTCAGCTCATGATTATTGCTTCTCTAACCCCTTAAATAACAGCTCTATTGAATTTCCAAGGCATTTCCAAAGCCAGCACATGGTGCATGCATTCTTGTCTACCCTACATATTAAATGGGGTGGAGGTATTTCATTAGTTAATACCTGCAGGATTCTCTGAGTTTCCAAGGTACAGCTGTATTCATTAAACCTCCAATCAAGCCCCTCATCACATCACACAGTGCACAAATGCATATGAAATATGCCATTTGCTGCCAAAGTTCACGTTCTATGTGACAGATCTGGTGCAGCAGGTGTGGCTATCATGTCAAAAACTATGTTGGGAGCTCTCCAGTTGTTTCCCAGTCCAACGTCTGTTTATTGACCTCCCTGCAGTTAATCTGTGAATACTTCCCATTTCTCTTCCTGACTGCCCAGGCATGGCACGTAGGCTTCTGCAAGAGAAAGATAATGTTCATCATGTGGGTACCCTGCTTATCTGAAAATGCTTTCCTAAATGCCAGTGGAAATGAAATGCTGTGTATACATCTGTGGCAGACTGCAGCTGAAGTGAGCCCAAAATGGCAGCTGCATGGAGCCTACAGCAACCTCTAATAATTTCAGAGGGGTAGCAGGAGGAAAATAATCAGCATTTTACCACCAGCACTTCAAGAGCGCATGATGAAACACAAAACCCAGGACGTGATTAATTTTATTAATGAGCAGCAGGAAGAATACACAAGAACAATTTCTAACCTGCTTCAAAGACACCAAGAATGGATCTCTGCCATGGAGCCCATTGCAGGAACAGTTATTTAGCCATCTCCACCACACAAAGCCATCTGGCTTTGGTTTTTATCCGCAGCCCAGCATTCATTATTTGGAAGGCTGGCAAATGTCTCATGCTGACTGATCCTGCTCTGAGCACCTCTGGTCAGACTGGGAGCACAGAATGAGAACCTTCATAAAGGTTTTTGGATTCACAGGTCATGGGAGAGATCCAAACCAATCACTCATGAACACCCCCTCCCTCCTCAAATCCGAGCAAATTTGCAGTATCCTGAAGGGCTGAAGCCACTGCATTTGCTCTAGACATGCTCTGCTTTCTAAGGGGGAATAAAATACAAATCATAGAAAAAACATGATTGTGAAAACTGATTGCAGGACCCGTCCTGCTTCACTTCTAGCCCAAGGCATTGATGCTAGGGGAAGACAACTATAAACAAAGTGCACATAATTATTCCATTATTACAGTGCATGCCTACTGCGTGGGTGGGAATTCTTCTTTTCTATCTCTAGTGTGTTTCCCTGCATAGCTTCCTCCACCACCACCTCCCCCAGCCCCATCATCTGTTCAGTTAAGTAACCCAACCAAAGGACATTACCTCAATCTATTAACAGGGGATACCAAAGCAATAGCAGACAATGTTTTAGACAGGTGTGTATTCAACTGATTAAAAATAATAATAATAATAACAATACTCCCATAACCTCTGGGTTCTTTACTGCTTTTCTTTGCCTGTCCAGCTTTACCAGGTGTAAGTTATTTGCATTCTATTATTATTTTTTAAAGAGTAATAATTAGAGAGGGTGTTAACATAAAAGGACAATGCATCTGGCTACAACTTTTGCCAAACTTCAAACCTTCTCTGCATTCCAGGGTTAGGATCTGGGAATTAAGGACTCCTATAATGTTGTGCTATGGAAATAGGTATTTCTCAACCAGGGCATGATTCTTTACTCATTCATATGGATGTAAATCAGGAGAAACTGCATCAAATCAGCTGAAAGCTAGAGTTGGGATTGCAAGAAGTAGAAGATTTCTTACTTTCTTCTTAAAAAAAAGAAAAAAGAGAAACTAAAAACAAAAACAAACAAAAAAACAACAAAAACAAAAACCAAACAAAAAACAAACAAAAATAATAATAATAAAAAAAAAAACAACAACAAAAAACCAGGAAATAGACGAGCTTTCTTGTGGACACTTTGCATTTGCATATGTAGTCCCACATATGTAGAAATATGTTTGCATGGTTAAGGAAAAGGTGCATTACTTGGACAAGAAGCTATTTATGAAATGGTGACCAGAAATGTCCCTGAATATCCCAGTGCTTCCATCAGCTGCAGGGCTTGAGTAACCAAGCATGTGCGTGACAGGTCTTATTTTTTCAGCTAAAAAATAGGCTGGACCTTGTCTTTGCAGGAAAAAAGCTTCCATCACCTCCATGCCCCCAGCTTCAGTAGGCCAGACTAAAGCAGATGTTGCAGTTTTATCCCTCAAGAGTACCACTACTGGATACTATCAATCTTAAGTAGGGAATAGTCCTAAATGATACATAGGTCAGAAACGTTCCTGTATGTTCAGTCACAGAGGTTGTGCTTTTCTTCCTCCATTTTGTGTAACACTACACCTACTAAGATGGGTGCTTCACCCCACAAGGACATCCTGTACCACATTTGTCAGTCTCTGGTGTACTTCATCAGCTTGAGATTTCTCCTGCATTTTTGACCCATTAGACACCCTGTCCTGTTTCTAAGCTCTTTAATTTGTACTCAGCTTTCAGCAATTAGAGGACCATAAACTGATGGTAATCTACAATAGCAGGGATGTGAGGTGACACCTTGGCTGTAACATGACTTTCCAGAGCTGTTCACTTGCAGGGTAGGTGGGGCATTAACTTCTTCAAAGACTGCATTCTTCTACCAGCTCCCTTCCCTACACTTTATTCACACCTCTTTGTGTTCCTTTCTTCAGCTCCAACTCACTCTCTATGGATTGTCCAGCTTTCTGTTGCCTTGGACCAGGTACTGCTACCATTTACAGCTGGGTGCTACAGAGATAGATATTGTGCTGTCACAAGGAAATGATGTTCCATCCTTTCTGCACTGTTTTGAAGGCTTGTGCAAAGCAAAGGGCATTGGAAAGACAATTGCCTGTTTCCTTGAAGAACAAGAGTACACAGTATATTTCTATTCACACCAGGAAGCTATCTTGTCCTAAAATAAAGAAAACAGGGCTCATGCATTTTCCTGATCACTCAAAATATTTGCAGTCAGAAGTTTTTTCTTATGAACATATATCACATTTCTGAAGTAAATAAAAATTTCAGGCTATTTCTCTTTTATCCAGTTAAGAATACTTCTATTCTGTGAAAAGAAATAGATCTCAATACAGAGGACACTGTTGCTCTGTCACATGCAGAAGCACTTTTCTCTGTTAAAAGAGCATCATTCTACAATTAGCCAGTCAGGATTTGAAATACAGTCTCAGCCTTTAGCTAATGTAGAAAAAAATTCTACAGTATTTTGAACTCTAGGGAAGGGAATTGTTTGTGTTCAGATCAGGACATTAACATTTTGTCCTTTAGTTTGCCAGTGCCAAATCAGATTTGTACTCCATATTTTCAAGGTGAACTAAAATAGTGGCAAGACTGGACAAGGAGGGTGTGACTCAAAACAGGCTTAGTTTCAGCAAGGCTTCAGAAGGCATCTTACTATCACTAAGATCTTCAGAAACCCTGCTCAGCTGACATCTAGGGCTACAGTCAACAAAGTTCATGCCATCAGCAACCTCTTGCTTCTGACACTATCGGGATTTTTGATAGCATCTTAACTAATGCTCAAATCTTGTCTGGGCAGGACTGAACCTAGATATCCTCACACTTGTTTCCGAGGTCCCAAACAAAAAATTATATTCTATGTGTACTCTATAAACGGGCACAACTTCATGGCCATGCCTCATGCAGAAGGCCACTGGTAAGGAGGTAATTTTATGTTTATCACCACCTCATTTTTAGCCATATGTAAGTGATTGCACTATATTTGTTTACTTTCTCAACAAGACAAGTGGTAGTAGAACTAGAAAACCGGTGTCTCGTGTACCAAATGACAGACCTAGCTCTGAATACTTTGGTACCAAGGGGAAGACATGTCCCTCTCCTCAGTGAGAAGGAATTGTACTGGCAAGTTCTAACAAAAGAAAAGTTCATTACTATATGCAGTCAATATTGCAACTGTCCTGGAGGAGGGCACCCCACTTAAGAGGCCCATCTGTTGGGTTTCCTACCAGGCAAATGAGAGATAAACCCTTTGCTAGAGGTCTAACACTGCCTAAGCTTTGCATAGGAAGGAAGTCTGAGTGCCTAACCCAGGGCTGGGGATGCCACGAGACAGCAGAGTGCTTGGAAGTTGGGCAATACAATGTCTATGATCACATCAGGAGTTAGCCCAAGGGGCCTCAGAGGTATTTCACAGAGAAATGAAACAGTCTCTGGCCATTGCAACACTTGCCATCAGAAACTGCAAAGTCAGCTGTTCTTGCAAGAAACTTGCTGGTGAACACAAGCATTAGCATCTTGTGCACTCTACTTTCTTACACATGCTTTAAAACTGTGAGATCCCCAACACTAGGCAGAAAATGTTGGAAATGCTTTATTTTGCCCTTTTCTCCTAACATTAATGAAATTGATTTGCTTGTTAGAAAAAATCTTCTCTCAAGAATCTCTGCTGATAAAGATCTGGCAAAACAGGTAGATATTCTTTTCTTCATCTGAGAGACTCTTATAAACTCTTTTTTCCAGCCCACCAGCTGACAGGAGAAGCTGAGAGCAAATGATCTGATACACTTGGCACCTGGTTCTCCTTCTTGGCTCTGACACCGATTTACAGCCTAACCTTCATCTCCATGGGAATTCATGCCGTCCCTTGCTCTTGTTAGATTTAATTCTTCTAGAGATAGACTGCTTCTCATTAGCATGAACTCCTTTAGTTAGAAGAAACTCAATACAAACTGGAGAGTTTTAATGCTGAAATGATGTAACAGCTCACCTGGGGAAATTTGAAGAAGCCAACTACTAATGATGCACTAAAACATGATCCTTAGGCTGGAACTTCTTTCAACTTTGAAGCAATATCAAGACACTGAAAATCATTCCTACCATTTTGTTTGTATGTCTTGATTTTCCAGTTCTGGAATTAACGTACCAGTGCTAATTGGATTTCAAGAAGAAGGCCTGTATACTGCCAAGACATGACTTGGTGAAGCCCTCATTGTTCCATTCGTATGAGATGTCCAGAAAAGTAGAGGAACTAATAAACATCTTTTAATATTCAGCAGCCAGCAGGAGAGGATTTCTGGACATATGGGAAGTCTGCACTGTCTCAGCCTTAAATATATTTTCTGTTAGAAGTGGATTGCACAAGCTCAGATTTCCTCAGAAAACAGCAGTTTGTTACTGTGGGTTGTAATAAGTTGCTACAGCTCTGAGAAATATTCCAGATAAGCAAAATCCTCAGAATGCAATACAGCATCTTTGCTTTCAGCAAATATAGCAGTGCTGACCCTGCTGTATCTGTGAGTCAGGTTTGCAAGACAGGCAACTGGTGCCCATGGGTGGGGTTCCTCCTTCACCTTCACTTCACTCTCTAAAAGTTAAACACCAACATCTTCTCTAATCACCTTAGGCTCACTATATGGGGAGTCAGAAGCAATCTCACCCCAATTTCTTCTTCCCATTGACTTAATATGAAAGATTCAATGTTGATTAGGTCAGACTTAGATGCTTTCCCTGTGACACATGTTCATGCACCCTCTGTCACACACCCAGTGATGGCTTAGTCACACATCCTTGAAACTAAACCTTGAAGTTGGAATCAAGGCCATCACAATACTTCGTCCATTCTGGTGCTTCTGTTCATTCTGCTCAACTCAAGTGCTTTCGTAAGGGTCATCAGGATGAATAAAATGAGGTGCAGATCATTACACCTGCCTTTGTACACAGCATGGGTGATGCTTTCAAGACTTAAATTCAAATGGAAAATTCAGATGACTAACGAACCAGGGTTTTCAATGCTAACAATAATCCTAAAGTGTCCATACAAAAAAAGAAAAAGGGAAAAAAACCCAAAAAAACCCCCACCCACAAAACAGTACCCTTCATTTGACTCCTTCTGGACCAGCTATACTGCAATGCAATGAGTACAGCTGGAGAAAAAGATTTAAGTTTTAGGCAGAATTTAGATTTTCATAACCCATAAGCAGTGCAGTGACAAGGCAGATAACAAAAGTGAATCTAAAGATTCATAACTGAAAATGCTTTTCAACACTGATGGAGATGTTTGTATTACAAGATCTGTCTGGAAATATCATCTTTCATTGGTAAGTCCTGATTTTTAACCACACAGCAGCAGACTGGACACATGCTGTGAATTCAAGCGTTCAGAAATACATCCCAGAAAATCCTAGGATATACATCTCTGTGAACACTGTTTGTACTGACAAAATTTGTACTGACATCTAAATCCAGGTACATACTAACATCTGAATGTAACATGAATTAACAAAGACCAAAGGGGCACTCATTTTGCAAGCAGGAGGAGTAAGTCTCACAATTCTGTAGGATTTTTTCCTCTGGTCAGCACAGTTGACTCCAGTTTCATGGCAAGAGTTCTGATCCAAGTAGAAGATCTGTTCTAAAATTGAGGGGACCTCAAATTTCAAAATCATGAAAGTTATTTGGGAACTATAATATGACACACAGAGGAGCAACACTTAGAAACTAGTTTTATCAACATCCAAGGTTTGCTGCTCTGTTGAACATGGGCATGCAAGCAAACAGAAAAGGACTTGAGTTTTTTGAGGATTAATTAAGTGGCATGGTTTGCCTCTGATGAGTAGAAAAGTAAACAAATAATTTACCAAGACTCTCCTTCCCAAAAAAAGGTAACTTCCTCATCAAATATTGACTGAAGAAATCTTCCTTATGGTCATCTTTTCTAACTGAATTCTCTAGTCCAATTTCACCTGGTTCTCACAACCATTTCCCAGTATGCTTTCTTCTGGTTTTAAATTCCAGCAGAATTCAATGATCTCCAGTCTGTTTCATTGACTTGATTTTTGTGGGCTTTGCAGTGGGGATTGGACAGAAAGACCTGGGCACAGAGGCTACAAGAAGACAAAAGGTAAGAAGAGTTTACATGGGGCATTTAGCCTGGAAACCAAAAAAGTGTCTTGCTGATAGAATAAAACAGAGCAAAGCTGAGCATTGCCTGTATGCACTGGGCTTAGAAACAACAGGAAAGAACTACCTCCTTCTTTTCAATCTTACCCTCACGAGATTCAGTCCTGTTTGCTGTAGGCATTAAGGAACTGAAAAGTTAGCATGTAGAGTTGAGCTCTGCTCTCTGTTTACACAAAGGAGAATTCCTTCAGCCAAAAGAATTACTAATTTAAGTGGTATGGCCTGCTTCAAGTAGCCAGATGAGATCATCTACCTGACTCTTCTGACCCTAAAAATTACAAAACCACTCATCACATTTCAAAATTCAGGCAGCTACTCTGAAAATACAGCCTTTAGCATCTTCAGGCCAAATATCAATTTCATTATAACCCCACTGGAAGTGTAGGGAGAGAATATATCCTTGCCATTTCCACCTGGCTCTTCACACCCAACTAATGTCAGGATGTTTCAGGCTATGGCTTGGTTTCCTGCTTTCTAATCCTGTAAACTGTCTGAAACAACCAGCCACTGCAAAGGTCAATAATATTGGATATTTATGTTTAGTGGAATACATGTTTTCATACAGAACTTGTAGGATGTATTTCTTCACTAATCCAAAGATTTTTAAACACTGAGGGGGAGGAAGCACCAGAAATTGCCCAAGACTTGACTCTCAGCTCTGTATGGAGGCAATGACCTTGCAAAGCACTTCAGCACATGCTCACCTCAGTGCACAGGTATGTCTTCATTGACTTTGCAAGGACAGGTATGCCAGGTATGCAACATCTTACAGGGCAAAGCTCTTCACACAGCAGTTCTCAAAACACTTCCCTCTTATAATTCAGTTTCTGACATTCTCATGACTAAATATTAATCCAAGCAGTTTAGTATCTGTTGAGTCAGGATGCTACTTGCAACCCACTTGGGGCATGACCTCTAGTCCCAGAACAACTTTCCTAGAGCCCTGCAAGTGCACAGTGAGTTTCTGTGGTGATTATAAGTCAGTGTGTGACCACTACAGAGACAAGGAAAACTTACCTTCTCTCATTACTGAAGCTGGTTTGGGCACTAGTCCAGTTCTGCCAAGTCCTTTATCTTCCCATGTAGTTAGTAATCACTTTATTTTTACCTCACCCATATTTACTCTGGTAGCTGAGCACCATCTCAATAAGGTGAGTAGCTTATTTTGTTTTCTTTTTCTTAACTGGAGCCTTTAGGCATCAGGTCATGTTTGTGCAAGACATTGTAGAATAGCTAAAAAAATTCAAGCTCTAGTTGATTCAGAAAATGGAGAGTCTTGATATCATCTGCTGCATCTAAGATTAATTGATAGCTGTAACCCAATATTTCAGACAAGTTCTGGGTACCATTTTTGTCACGATCCGAGTTATTATTTATATTTTGTTTGCGAGGAAATTTCAGATCACTGGAACAAGGTATTCATGTACATCTGAAGTATCCAGTACAGCTTGTTTCAACCTATGACATGAAGCATGATTTTAGTATTAACTAAGATGTTAGATAATTTCCCACTTTTTTCATCCTTTGTCTCTTGTTTTATAAATACAAGATCTTTGTGGAAGAGAAAGTCTTCCTCTTGAATGTTTATCAGCCTTTCATTCTGTTCTTACAGCTTCTACTCCCAATGCTTATATGTGCTGTGGGCAAGGGAACTAATAATCAGACATCCCATTCTAGGAGGCTAATAGCAGGAAATAAGCATGAAGGAAAATGTCATCTTAAATGACCATATAACTGTCAGATAGTAGTAGAAGAGGATTGCTGGAGCCAATAAAATTCACTCTCCTGAAGTAGAGTAAGAAGTTCAAAAATCATGTTTGTCCACAAAAGAATATTTTACCCTGCATTTATGAAACCAGCAGCTATAAAAAGAAATCTTAACACTTTCAAACATATGCCATCACCAATTTTACCCTCATTTTCCGTGAGTATAGCCTCATTTTCCATGAAGGTATAAGTATTTCCTTAAAAAAACCCAGCACCTTGGATTCGACAGCTGAAGTGCCTACAAGCTGTGTAGCCCTCTAGGCTCTATCCACAGCTCCGTGGTGAGACAGACTCCTCAAACACAACTCAATCCTGTCCTAAGCAAAGTGGATTTTGTCACCTGATAGTTTTTCCTTCCCCTTTAATTGAACGCAGCCTTGTTCTTTTATAGCTCAAGAGGGTAAACAGGAACACCCCCACAACTTTCCCTATCCCATTCATTACTTTGTATAGCTCTTAGTCATCTGCTCTCTAACAAAGTAGTCCCATTCTTTTCAGTTTCTTCCTGAGGGAAGTCTGTCCGTGCTTAATTATTTGTTTTGCTGGTTCTCAACCCCTCTGTGTTTCTGCTGTCTCCTTTGTCAGGGCAAACTGCAGTTGGTAGTCCTGATTGTAGGGCTCACAAGTCACACTGACAATTCACACTGCTGACTAGTTGTGCAAGACATTCAAGTTAGGGGAAGAGAAACTCCACATATCTTGTGTAACTAACCAAAACCATGTAAATTACTACTGCATATGCAACTAGGACTGCTCTGCTTCCTGCAGAGAAAAGAAAAAAATAAGCATGAGAACTTCTTGGTAGGCTTTTGTGTGCATCCTGCTTCTAAGCCAAGAACATCTGAGGCTGTGGGAAGAAGCAGGGGTGACCCATAGGAAATTTAAATCCAGTCTGAGACTGGGTGCCTTATTCTCTAAGCCCCCTACTTGTCCTCTTTCAGTGTTGTAGTTGTCACCTCACAGTCCCCGTAATTTAGACCTCCCACTAAAGCCTCTCCACCCCCACAACCCTCTGCCCCCAGGTTGACACCAGAGCAGCTCATACCCCGCTCAGCAACCAGCCCCTGCAGAAGAGCCCTGCTCTCTTATTCTGCCAGACCCTCTATTCACACATCCTGTCTTGGCCCATCCCAATGACTTCAGCATCCCACCCTGAACTCCCCTCCCCTCCTCCTTCCTCTGATCTGACTCCCCTCAGAGACTTTGGAGGGCTCAAACAGGTTACACATCCATAAGAGGAGGATGCTGCTCCTCTGACAGCCTTTGCTTTGGGGAGGGCAGTAATTGGGGCTGACAGGGCTGGTTACCACAACCAAGCACAAGCCTGGCCTGCTCTTCCCACATGAACGATTTTCAGTCCTTAGCCTGAAGGACACAAATAGGAAATCATCCACGCTTCTCCAAAATCATCCTCAATGGCACCTGAAAAAATATGAAAAGGACATGTCCAATGAAAAGCAGGAGCTGTTGAAGCCCTCAAAATTGGGCTTCACTCCTCATTTTTTTCCTCTTTTTTCTAAAAGCAGCTGTGAGATATTATCTGACTGGATGGCAAACACAATGCCCTGTTCTGGTGTTGAAACCAAACACAGGCAGAAAGCACAAACTGTTCACAAAAGATCATTAGCCCATGAATGACTTGCAAGGAAAAAATGTGATTTTCAGAAGCAAGGCAGCCTTGAATGTTGGTTACTGGCACCGCAATGAGATGGCCACATGAGGGGGAGGCTTTCCCGTGAAGCAGTAACAGGCTGGTATGTCCCACATAAGCTGGTTAAATAACACAGTATTGACTCTGCCCCTTGGCTGGGCATCTTAGGTAAGAGTGAATTGTGAAATCCCCAACCCAATATTACCCTCTGACATTTGCTTTTGAAGAAGTTACCACAGAAACCTCAAAAGCAGGTTTCAGCGAGACACATGTAGGGCTTTGGTCCTGCATGGGCCCCATGTGAGAAAGAATATTTCACCCTTCCCAAGGCCTCAGTGATCCATGGGGGTACTTGTCTCAAAAGCAGAACTGCCTTGTCCCCATGGAAATCCTCATGGGGCACAGTGAGATCATAGACCACTGTGTGGTCTCGTGGGGCAAGGTGAGAAGTGAGCCTGAGAAAAGAGCTGGCTGGATATATGGAGTAACCACCCTGCATGTTTACAAACCCCAGCCCAGATCTGGGTATCTGGCTAATGAATAGGAATGGCAGCATATGGCTGTAGGGGTTCCCATCTTCACCTTGGAGCCCTGCCCCTGCTTTGAGACAGCTCAGCTGCTAGTGTGGCAGTAATTGAACCACTGAAAATTACAGCTTGGTGTATTAAGGGAGATCCAAAGACGGTGCCAGTTTTTCTGTTAATATTACTGGTCTGCAAACCATGCTGGTTCAACAGCTGCCTCCCAAACAGCACGGATGAAAACTTCCGAGAGAGGTGGGGCAGGGAGCCGGCGGCAGGAATCACTGCAGCCATCTCCAGGTAAATCATCACTGCCCATGAATCAGAGCCTCTACAAAGTGGATCTGAGGCAGGATGTAAAATATTACACATAGCTCTAATAACTCTGGGGTTTTTTGAGCCTCATGATGTATGGCATTCCCCCATGGCACAGACTAAACCCATGACTGCATGCTTTCTAAGAAGCTTAGGAAGTGATTGTATAAAATTAGTATTAACTAGTTTCACTATTATTAAATGGAAAATTAAAGCTTTCAACACTAAGCTATTCAAGGTGGTTGCTACACGAATGTTCTGTAATGCCCTCATCAACAATAACCACCATTAAGGTTGCTCCTTAAAAGCTGAGGAAAAATGCATAATCTGTTGTATTATAATCCACTTTCCTAGAGCAGCCATGAATTTAAAAATCTATTAAGAATGGCATGCACAGGAAGCAATTTCCTGTAAGAACACAGAATGGCTCAGCCATAAATAGAGCAAACCCTATCAGCTAAGTTGCAAAGGATAATCAGATATATCCTGTCCCAGATTCATGACATCAATTTATCTGTTTGGCTGACTTTGCTTCACTGTCTTTATATCACAGCTTCTGGCTACAATGTACAAGGATAATTAAGGAAACAAAAAAAATATGAAGTATGTTTTCTTTGCAGCACATTTCAGTCATCTTAAAAATTGTGTCTTATTCTCCCCTTTTGTCTTCTTGATGTCCTCATTATCTAACATGGGGCTGCAGCTACTGCTGTGTCAGAGCCTCAAAGAGCTGCCCACATTCAAAAGGAGAAAAAAAGGGTAAAAGTACTCTGCAATGAGCCTGCAAGCTGCCAGCAAGACCACAGTGCTCTATCTGAATACAGCAAAGTGGAGAGAGTCATCTTGCATCAGAGCTGCAAGGTCACTGAATAGTTTCCCTGATTTGCAGATGAGAAAGTGGGGACAAAATTATTTAGGGGCATCCAGTATTTTAGGGGTAGAGCCAGGACTGTTTTTCTCACAGTCTCTGAGCCATGGGCATAGTTTTCTAGAATTCTATCTTCTACATACAGCACTCAAAATAAAATTATATGGCTCAAGATATCAAGAACAAAGAACAGTCCAGACTTTCTGTTCTAATGGTTCCTTGGTTGTGTTCTTTGCTGCTACCCACAAGGAAGGAACAGGGGGCAAGGAGGGTACAGGGAAGTAAAAAAATGCCCTCCCAGTTTCAGACTCTTGTAATTATTTGGGTGGGCAAAAAATATGTTAGACAACCCTATGTCCACTCCCTGAACATGGAAGGAAAAAAGTGAAGCAAACCATCTAATCATACAGTTACAGTTCTTGGATTCAGATTTCTGAGTCAGGAGGAATGGAATGGCCTTGAATTTGAAGTTCCCGTATGCCAGAGTAATGCTGCACCAGAGTATATGCAATATTCACCTTTCAGAAAACACTAAGTTATAGGAGTCTGGTCCTAACTGTCTTCCAAAGATGCTGTGCAATCAAATATACCCCAAAATGACAAATCTGAGAATCCTTTAAAGTGTCACCATCAGCAGAGGCTGGGACATATCCTAGAAATCAGTCCTTGGGCTCTTCTGACTATGTTCACCTGCAGAAACTGAGGCATCAGATCTTTTCCTGCTCATCTCAACACAGTGCTTCCCTTTCCCCTTACTCACTGCAAAGAATTTTCCCTGAATAACCCGGCCTAGATTTTGCCATCAAGTGTCTTAGTGCCAACTTACTGTTGATGGAATTTGGTCTGTTCTTTCATAAAAAGAGCTTTAAATAAACCTCCTATGTGAGCACACAGGGTTCAGCAAGCAAGAAAAATCGGATTTTCAAGGGCCCTTGCAGTTTTTTCATTAAAATTAGCAGCAATATTCCCACTAAACTCGAGGACAACACTGCAGACAGTGCTAAGCTACTTTAAAAATCCAGTCTGTACTGACTAAAGTCTAGTCTTATTCCAAACAAATATCAGCTCCATGCAAGAGCCTCAAAAGAACTTGACTATGAAAAATCCACAAATTAGCTCATAGGCTAATCAGCTCTTCAAAGTCATTCTTATTTGTTTCCTTGGAAATTAAAAACAGCCAGAAGAAAAAAACCTTGAAGCTCATGAAAGGTTTCTCTCTATAGCTACATAAAAAAGATCTGAGGATTTAAGCATATGATGAGTGTTCAGTAATAACTGCTTCAAAGTGTGCCCTCTATGCTAATCTCCTTGACTGCGATAGTCAGAGGAATAATAAAATTATATTATAAAATTCACCTATTCAAGTGGTGTCTGCTTGAAGCTAATCCTCTGCATGAAGGTCAAATTCAAGAGACAATGAAACTGAGAACCAGATAGTGCTATGGTTGGTACAAAACACTGCCAATGTTTTTTAAATACTATAGAATAAAAGAATGCCATGTTGAAAAGGACCTCAAGGATCATCTTTCTAGGTAAAATCATAGTTCAGATGAGATGGAATCTTGTCAAGATGAGTCTTAAAGGGTCCACTTGTTCTATGGGGAGATAATTCCAATGTCCAAATGTTCTCATAGCGAAAAATTTTCTTCTGGTGTCTAATCAGGATCTCCCCAGAAGTAACATGTACCCCTCATCTTTTTGATGTGAGGGAGTCTCCATCCTCTTAATTGATTCTTTTCTTTTGGTTTTCATAGATTTTTTTTTTCCTGCTAAGATTGTAAAATGGAGAGGATTAGACAGTTTGGAGAACTGAGGCTTTAGCTCATCATATTTAATCTACCATAAGCCTCTACTTTCGCAATGAGATACCTGGTAACTGGTCAGTGGAAAATGTGAAGTGAGATGGTGGAAACATTTTGGGGAATATTTGTGGGATATTATCATCACAGAATTTGAAAACCCTAGAATGTGATAGATTCTCCCACTATAGACACTGCTGCAATTAGAGCACTCTCCATCTATATTTTGCTTCATATTTCTGCATTTTACAGAACTGATATCATAACATCTAATCTCAGGCACACTGCACAGAAGCTTTCTATTTTGGCTTTTTTGTTTTTTTTACATGACAGGCAGAAACCAGGCCCATTTAAGAAAAGCAGTTCACCTTCTGCCATCTTACAGGATGGTTATTTTCTCAGACTCCCTGGTAGTTAAAGAGCCTTCTGGATTTACTTGAGTATTGCTTTTCATTCAATAGGCAAACAAAAAGGTTTAAAAGACATTTGGTTTTTAATATTTTCAACTCTCTCTGGTTTAAAAAAGCCACCAATCCCTATTCCTACATCCCACCAAGGCTGAGGTATTGTACCTCCTGACATACCTAAAACCTGATCCAAGAATTGGACCATGCTACCACTCTACCAACCTGTTCATTGGAACAGGTTGCCTATGGAGCTGGTGGAGTCACCATCCCTGGAGGTATTAAAAAAAGGGGTAGATCTGGTGCTTTGGGACACGATTTAGTGGTTAAGGTGATGCAGGACTGACAGATGGACTCAGTGGTCTTGAATGCTCTTTCCAACCATGATAATTCTATGATTCTATGATTCTGCTCGATGTTGCATCAAGACATTCTGAAATTACCTCTTCAGCAAATATGTCATCTTATCTCTTTTGTCAGGCAAAAGAAAGCCTGATTGTCCACTTCTACTCAGATAGTCCTAACTATGGCTTCCCAGAAAGTCTAGCAGCAGTGAGATGTCCCAGCTTTTGTCTAGTGAATGAGGCTCCCAAGTCTCCCTGGCATGAAAAGTCAAACCCTGTAGCAGAACACTCAGGACCACTTGCTCTCAAAAGGGTCGTTTACTTCCCACATCACAGAATTGCTTCCAATTTCCCAGTGAATTTCTCTCTTCAGGACTTTCAAGGCCTTTGGTCAGTCAGCTTGGAGGTTCTTGTGACCAAAACTACAGCATGGGCTCCGATATACAAATGGTTCTAGGAAAGTAAAATTAACCTTCCCAGTCGCCTTTGCCATCTCTCAAGAGTCTTTTAGAAATGTGAAGTCACACGTACTTTTCTCTTTTATGAAACAGAAACAACAGTAAGCCATCTGAGAGTCTATGTTTACAAAGAAGTAAACAAGCAAGTCTGATCTGTGCATCAGGAATTGGATCCACCCTCTTCTCCCGGACCCTCTTATTAAAATCTTGGTTTGATGCAGCCTGGCCATCTCCAGGGCACCTGCACTCTTACTGTGGTTTCCCCGGTGTCCATCCTTCCCAGGTTCCCTCCTAGAGACTTGGGGCATCCCCTCCCGGTGGAGCCCACTGCCTCCAGCTCCTGGGGTCGGCCCGGGGTCCCTCCCCCTGGTCTGCTCTGCGCTGCCACCCGGTGCCAGGCGTGGTTCCGCACATGCACCGGCCCCGGCACCGGGTCTGCAGCCTCCCCGGCCCGGGAGGTTTCATGCGGTTCGGCGAGGTAGGAGCCTCAGCATCCTTCCAGTGCCCAGGCTGGTGGAGTGTGAGACTCCCTGGCATGATGGGCACCTACCCTGTGCTGCAGGGACCATGCACAGCAGCAGGATGGAGGATGTCCCACACCTGAGACATCTTCTAAGCTGCTGGTTGGGATGGCCACATGGTAGCTGTGGGTCCAGAGCTCTTCTAGTAGAGAAAGAGGTGGAGGTCATGTGTCCCACATTCTGGCTGAATGTCTTAACCACAGGAATATCTGGATGCAGTGTCTAGGGGCAAGTTCTTATTACAAATGTATGCTCTAGGGTGCTTTTTGGCTCAGGCTCTAGGTGACAAGTATGAGAAGCAGGGACTGTGGATCATGTAGGGTTGTAGGCACCCCTCAAAGCAAAAGCAGAAATGAAGCAGACATGCCTAGAAGCAGAGACATTAGAGTATGATAGAAATAAGTTGGTAAAAACCTCATGCCTGCAAGCTTTATGTACCTCCTAATTTGCTGGAAATGAGTAGATGAGATTGTCTAATTTCTGAGCCGCCTCTTCTCTAGAGTTGAGTTTATTGTGCTATAATTCAATGGCTGGTGTATTAGGAACCCAATACCAACATCTGGAAGAGTCACATTCCATTCCCTGCTCCAAATAGGTTTTTCAAGTGTAAAAGAGAAGTCCACCATCCAGAGACATTCGTAACGACTCATAAAGTCTCAGGCCACACAGAGCTGCACATATAACCCAGTGTTCTACTGCCAGCCAAAAGCAGATCTGAGCCCTGGCCTCCCATGAGCCATAAGTGCTTCCCAACAGCACTTATCCCCTCCAAACTTGAGCTGGTCTGGTTTCATTTGTTTTCAGAGTCAAACTGGACCATAACTGAAAGACATGTGGCTGTAACCTACCTTGTGAATCTCATTAATGAAGAAGAAAAACATGGGCTGTTTTCTCCACTACTATCCAGAGATAAAAATGCAGAAGTAACGATGCAATTAAGACATTCCTGCAGAAATTGCCCTGCCCAGAAACAAAACTTAAATAAAGGCCTTGGGGGTTCTAAGTAGACAGTTAGATATTTAAGACTGTCTTTCAAATCTCTCTGTTCTTCTGTATCATGATGACCATAGATGTACTTCTACTTAAGCAGCTGAGCACCTTTCTGCACTGCCTGTGTTTGTTTAGTAAAAGCAATATTGATTGTGTTGTCTCCATGCATCACCTTTGCAAGTAATGGAGCTGACTACAAATGAGGTCATTAGAAACAGGTGAATAAACTGTTATATCCATTAAATGAGTGAATACACATGCACGTAGTCAGTCAGGATAATTAGGTTCAAAGCATCATTATGTTCTTTACTTCAGACACAAACATAAGTGCTGGATCCTGCCTGGAAAAGGAAACAAGATGAAATGGAAAGCAGTTTTGGGGTTGAGGGGTACTATTCCTTAACATACTATACAATTACTTTATTTCCTGGTGCATTATAATTTACATCACAGTCTTGCCAGCAGAGGTAAATACCCCCAAGACAGACCTGAGGGCCATCACCAGAGCAGCATGGATAGAATAACTTGTA
The DNA here is from genome assembly GCF_036169615.1 of Heliangelus exortis. Classification (NCBI taxonomy): domain Eukaryota; kingdom Metazoa; phylum Chordata; class Aves; order Apodiformes; family Trochilidae; genus Heliangelus; species Heliangelus exortis. The sequence goes on along the minus strand of NC_092423.1, from coordinate 140,055,899 downwards.
CTATACTGCCTGAGCGACTAACATGCATTTATTCATAAGCATTAGGCCTGGGTATCCTCTCAAAATCCATTTAATTTGGAGCAAAAACATTGAACTAACAGATTGATCAGAAACATCCAACAACATATTCAGAGCTGTTAATGCACTTCTATTCCTCTTAAAGTGACATGGCTGTAAGAGAGTAGAAGGAAACAGCAAAAACAGTGTCTTTGCCCTATGCCTTTTTATTCTCTTCTCAGCTACTTCTCAGCCATGGCAAATAAGCTCTAGAGATACCACCCTAACAGAGGGGCAGACCAACAAGCAAGCACGTGGCATCTGGGTGAAAAGTTTCTTGCATCGTGGGACAGTAAAGAGCAGGCTACATTTTGAAAGCAGACTCTGACATCGGGTCTTGCGTTTCGTCTTGCTTCCAGGCTGTGTTACCACACCACATCACACTATGTGACATAACTGACAAACCCTGTTGTAACCTGCCTTAGTATGTGTGTCATGGGAAGGCAACATGCTGCTCGATGCTCGTAAGGGTACTTGAGGAAAAAGGCAATCCAACTATTTCCCCACACCCAAAAGTGTACCAAAAACAAAACTGAACATAAAAAACTGCTCTCTTTCTGCCTGTTCATAATCGGCTCCAAGCGCTCATCACTTGTCCTCTAGAACATTTCTGAAATTCCAGAGTACATAGTGATATAAAGCCACTGAAATGGAGTAACATCCCATGAAGAAAGAGGCTGCCTGTTGAAACCTACTATTTCACATTCAAGTAGGAGGTGGTATCATAGAGCACTCCACAGCAGAGTCCTGGCAGTGCAAATCATCAAGGACAAATGAACTTTTCCACACTGACTCAAGGCATTTCAATGTTGTCTTCCACTGATGTTTGCTCCACCAACCCTCTTTGTGCCTTTTCATCTTCACAGCAGTGAAATCAATTGGGAAGTGATACCAAGTAACTACTCAGAATGTAAGAAGTTCACTTTTCTTTTTTTTTTTTACTTTTTTTTTTTTTACTTTTTTTACCCAGGAGCCACCAGTTGCCTCAGTTTGTGGATGTTCCCACAGATAACATTTAAGCAAGCATTCTCCTGATTTATTTTTTCCCCAGGGGATTTCTAACCTATGTGGATAACCTGTGTCTGTGGATAATGAAATACATTGCCAGTCCACAAATTAAATATGTTGAACTAAATGACAATATTTTTTGCTCTTTCTCATTTTGTGAACTTGTAGCCATTTATCATTGTCCTTGCCATCTTTTAAACCACCGACTCACCTTAAATTGAGTGAAATAAATTCTGTCACACAGCTCAATAAGCAGCATTTTAGAAAGCCTCTTTTTATATTCACTAAGGAGGTATTTCACCTCTGGGTGCCAGCTCAGCAAAATGAGAAGATGCTCCCTTGCTCCTTAGCATAGTGGTGGATTTCATCCAGCAAGAAAAATTGGCTCCTCCAGCAAACAGAATTTAAGTGTGAGCTGTGTAGGCAGAGTCAAGTTCTTTTGCTTTTCAACATCCCTCAAAGCATTTTTGGTCAACAAGAGATACTTGGGGGAAAGCATCACACTGTGCAATATGATGTACAGATCCCACTGCTGTCCACCTGTCCCACCGAAGGCATCATGGTGCAAAAGCAGAGGCAGCTAGTGTGCAACACACTCATTGCAGAAGAATTAAATATTCACATCTTTAACTGCTTATAGTTTGAGGTGAAAAAATAGAACAAGATGCCCACCAAACTCTGCCCCCCCAACCTGCATTACAATGCATTGGGTTGCATCTCTTGTGCCCTCCAGTGTTTGCAGCCTTGTACCTCTGCTTCCTTGCTGGATTCCCTCAGCAGATCATACAGAGAGCTGCTGGTGGGCTGCCTGGCCTGGCCTTGCCTCCAGCAGTATGCAAGGGCTGTACAAAGCCAGGACATTTCCAGGTGCTTTCATCAGGTACCCAGAGTCCTTCAGTGCATCAGGGCAGGCATTGCAGCTGGAGGAGGAGCAGCCCACAGTGACATCAGTTCAAGTGGTATGAGGAGGAGCTCAGCTCCCCCTCTGTGCATACAGCAGCAAATGGCTGCAGGCAGTGTGATTAATGAGAGCTGGGAGGTGCACCTATCTTGATGAGAGATGCAGATGGGATTGCAGTCCTGTTCACATATTTGCAAGGAGAAAGGACAGTGATAAACGTTTCCAGGGAGAAGTGGACGTGACCACAGACCCACCTGCATAACCAGGCATCTCCAGGAGCCCCAGGACACTGCAACCATGGGCAGGCAATGGAGGAGAGACATACTGAGGGCTAAGGCTTGGAAGGAGAGAGCTGACAGTGTTTCCAAGCCAAAGGCTGGATGGCAGCTGTGGGGCTCCACAGTTGGCACCCTTCTCAGCTTTGGGGCTGTGATGTGGGGCAGCCACAGGCCGCAGAAGTGAGTAAGGGACGAGATGGCAGGGGACACTTTGGCTCACGTGACTTGAGAGGCCCCTGTGCTGCTGGCATAGGTGGGATGGTGACAGCAATGGGGCTAAGCAGCCATCTGCCCGCAGGAGCTGGACCAGGACCAGGACCAGCATTTACAGAAAAAGAAATCTCCATCTCCTGGCAGGTGGCCTGCCTTCTCCGTGCTGTGATCTCGCCGGATCACCTCAGAGAAAATGGCTGAGTGCCTTGGCCGCTTCCCAGGAGGGACAGCAAAGGGTGTCTGAGCCGTGATGCCAGGCGGCTCTCCCTCCCCCCCGGCATCCGCCCCGCTCAGCAGCACCGCTCTGCTCGCCCCGGGCACGGACATCAATGGCCCCAGCTCCACAGCGACCCCCTGGCAGCATTTTCAGGGTTCTAATCCCAGCACACCAGCCTATCCCCAGTGTAAAACTCCCACCTGACAGAGAGAAGGCCATGGGGCTCCCACCTCCCTCCCCCCTCTCTCACCCTCTCTCAGCCACTGCCCGATGTCCCCGCACAGCCCTGCTGTCCCCTCCAGGCTGTGCTTCTGATGGGCTGGTTTGGAGGAGGAAGAGGAGCAGACTGCCTTTAATTGCATTGCTAAGTCTTTGGGTTAAACAGTTTTGTCCTAGTGCAGCTCCTACCACAAATCTCCACTGCCTGTGGAGCCCATACTGCTGTAATTAGTATTAGCATTAACTAATTTATCAGGGTTTCAAGAAGGAATACACCCTGAATGATGATGCACATTACAGTTATCATTCCTTACATCTTCACCATCTCTAATACTTGGGGGATTCATTAGAGTAGCAATGTTAACAAACTTCTTCACTGGGCATTCGAGATGCTCATTTCTAAAAGCACGGCAACATTTGTGCTTTTCCATCCTGTTTCTCAGACATTTATATAATGTATTGCCCAGCTTTAACAGACAGAGGAAAAGGTTGGGGAGGAAGTTTACTAACTCCCTTTTCATGGAATTTAAAACCTTCACATTTCTTCAAAATTACAGAAATGAAAATGACTCAGCTAGATGTGCAGATGGTTAGAGGGGAACAGAAAGCTCATAGCTGGAGAAATTTTATTGAATATAATATCATATCATACACTTCATTGATACATATCAATGCCCAGATAGTCCCAGAGCCCCAACCCTCTAATCCAGAAGCCCATGTTTTATTCACTAGGTGTCCAATGTTTTGATGTTTTGAGCCTAGAACAGTTACATATTATAGTAAACATCTATATATACACTGCATTATTCTTACTCTTCCATAGAGATAAAATACTTTGTATTGCCTGTAGCAATGCATGTACTTCTTAAAACCAGAATAGTTTAAACATTGCTATGTTGTCTTTCCAAAAATAGATGTTTTAATAGATGTTTTATTAGTAATAGAATACCCTACTCTCTCTTTCTTTCTTTCTTTCTTTCTTTCTTTCTTTCTTTCTTTCTTTCTTTCTTTCTTTCTTTCTTTCTTTCTTTCTTTCTTTCTTTCTTTCTTTCTTTCTTTCTTTCTTTCTTTCTTTCTTTCTTTCTTTCTTTCTTTCTTTCTTTCTTTCTTTCTTTCTTTCTTTCTTTTCTTTTTTGCTTCTGGCTGGGGTAGCATGCTTGCAGTGGCTTCACAAAATCTTAAACTCTCTAGATACAGCTATGCATCTTCTGTAGGAAAAAAAGACTGCAGACATGATTTATGGGTAACTCTCTCTGTTAATAATAGGGTTAGGAGAAGCAATTTGCAGTCTACTTTAACATATAGATTTGAGGATCTCCTAAATCCATCCTTCTGCTCTAAAGCACAAAAGGCAAGTGGGCAGTGAAAGAGGAGCAGCACACTTAGCCATCCAAATCCAGAACTGCCAGATGAAAAACAGGAAACTGATCCGGTTTAAGAGCAACAGCAAACTTTAAATATGCATCTTGATGCAAACACGTTCTCCATCTGCAATGTTCTGAGCATACACCCTTATGCTTCTCACAATGCCTGGAGGAGGACAGTGGTGTTGTAAAACTGACTCCAAGCAATCTCACCTTCTGAGCTATGGCCTGGCAGCCATATAAATGGAGCAAGAATGACATTCCTTCGTCCCTCACCACTGAGTCACTGATTCCCACCTTTTAGCTGGGGAATGGACACAAAGTTTCTTCTGACCCTGTATTTTATGGCTCCCTGACCCCATTAATGTCTGCACAACCCTCACAGTAATATGGAAGGGGAGAAGCCTTTGCAGGAAAGTGAGTCTCTCATCCTGTCTGTCCCAGCTAATGTCATCTCTGCTTCCCAGTCCCCATCATTTACTAGCCTCATGCCTGCTTCTTGCTGCTGGATTTAGACTCCCTGGCTGGAGTCTGTCCCCGTAGTGCACCACAGTCATCAAATTGCCATGATGCATCCTGACAGTGTAGACAGCACGGAGACTACAGTGTGGTAAGTAAGGGTAATGTAATGCGGTCACGGGGCCACGAGGAGCCGAGACTGGAAGCACAGGAAGCCTTCTCCATGAGGCATTAGAGATACTCATGCAGCCACACTGATTAATATTGCCTCTCCCAAAATGAAATATGCCATCTCAATGTCAGTGTGGCTGAGAAGGCACATCAGGGTAAAACTCCCATCTTCCTCAGACTGAGAGAATGAAAAAAGGAATGCAGAGCAGAAGGAAGCAAGCAGTAAGAGCAATAAAGATTCTAGAGGAATGTAATAAGGATTACTGCCTGTCATGTAGGAAAGAAGGTGGCCTTTCCTCTCCCTTTTCCTTATATCTTTCTAAAGAAAGAGCCTAGGCTGGTAATTCTGCAGAAGGACACTGAACAATGAGCTGATTCAGTTCAGGAAGAAGTTCACATTACAGACAGCAAGACACACAGGTGGAAGAAAGTTCAAGTGGCTCCACAGGAAAACTGGACAAATGGTGTGTAGGGTACAGAAGCTGCCTCAAATAGGGGCCTCTAAAGGTTACCGTTGGCTTTGAAAGCAAGGGGAAGACACTTAAATAATGTACAGACAAAGGAAGGAAAGGAGTAATACAGCAGGTGAGGATTTGGACATGTTTTGGCCTGACTACTGGCAAGGACATTTTTAATGATCTGTGGGAGTGAGGTATTTTGCAGGAATTCCAAGGAGGCTACAGGAACTGGTAACTGCTTGCAGTAGATTCTTTTCAATGGGTGCTGTGGTTTCACCACTCATCTGTAGATCAGGACCCATCATGTTTGTGAGTGACACCAGCTCATGGTTCTGTCTAAATGCAGTGGTTATTATTAGCATCCATGCACTGTGGATGTACACACTTTAACCACTCAGGCCCAGCCTTTGGGAAGAAACAGCCTGTGTTTAGCTGTGTACATTTGCAATGATTCATGAGATCGTCTGCAATCACTGTAAAAATAGTACTTACGCAACTCAGGAGCTACTACTGAAATCCTGACATTATTGGGTCTTCCCCTCTTAGTCACTCTCATTTCAATTAATTTCCATGCCGCCAAGAGAACTTCATACAGAAAAGGCATAAACCTGAAAGAGGAACTGGAGGAGTTAGGAAATGCAGCAAAAAGGGGATGATCATTTCTTTGCAATTGTGATGAGGAAAGATTGCAGCTGTTATTCCTTCTGTAGAAGTGAAATGTGCAAACTCAACACAAAAAAAGGATACAAATCTGTGCAGCTCTTTTTGGGTTTTTTTCTGTATTTTGCCTAGCTGATGTTTTTCTTTCCTTTTAAAATAAACAGCTAATTCACGAGTGCAAGGTATGAGGGAACATATGTTTTTCCACCCATTTTCCATCAGTACTGTCCAAACCTTTCTCCATCTGTATCTGGGCCCAGCTCACAGCTTCTTTCTTCATTTGCAGCTTAGCACAAGTCAGCTCAGCAGCACCCTGTTGAGGACCACTTGAAGGATGGCTTAAAGCACACATAGGCACATGAGGCTTAGCCCTTTCACGTGTAAGCAACCTGCCAGACCTCATCTACTGTTCCCCTTGCCCCCATACTTTGGGGAGTTTCCTGGCTGAGGCCATGTGCTTCCCACACACAACCACAAATGCAGACAGAGAAGGCAGCTGGAGGGTCTGGATAGGGACAAGGGCGTCTTGCATCTGTTCACAGCTACCCTTAAAAAAGTTTCAGAGTAGAACCTGGAGGGACAAATGATGATCCAATTTCCTATGTGGGCAAAGAAACTAAAAATGCTGTTAGACCAATACAACCCATGGGTGTTTTTTGATGCAGGAACTGCTCCCTAATGTGAGAAACACACAGAGGAAATCACGGGGCCAGGACACCAGGACAAGGGCATCTTCATCACAGGAACTCTGTGGATTCCTGTTCACTCCATATCAACTCACACTTGTACTGTTACATACTCCTGGAGTTAGGCTGGTGTGGAAGTTGGTCCCAGCACTGCAGATTGGACTGGATTGTTCCTGGCCAAGTAATATTTTCCTATTTCAAGTCACCTGAAATCCAGCTGAAATTGTTAGATCTCTGTGCATTTGGCACACTGGAAAACAAGGTGTTGGACTGCACCGTCTCAAAATGCACATTTTCTGGGAATTCACTGGAATATCATCTAAGTGTTCAGGAGTGCTAGATGAAGGCCTTCAGTAGGTTCTAGCCATAAAGTTTGCCATGCACAGTGAGAGAAACCCAAACAACAAACTCCTTTATAGAAATCAAGCCTGAAAGAGTACTGCTCAGCTTCACATTTGCGGCAAGGCCAGCATGCCAAATGTAACTGGAAACATAGAGGACGTACAATACTTGTACAATATTTTGTGGTACATAATCCAAATTTGGGTCTGTTATCATAGTAGGTGACAATGATCTAACATCTGCTTGAAATTCACTGCAGTTCAGCTGAGGCTGCCAGATCATTTCTTTGCTTTCTCATTCTTGGATTCGTCCTAACTCTCCCACCTGGCATGGAAAGGGGATTTCAAAGCTCAAGGTTCTCAACACAAGCAAAAGTAGTTCTGGCTTCCCTAAAGGTTAAATATAGATTATGCCTCACTGGGCCAACAGTGTGCCTCTTCAGGGTTACGTGGTAGAGAATGCAAAGAGACACAGAGGTTTTGTAGAAAAACAAGAACATAGCAATCATGCACAAATACTTAACACACTGAAAGATCCTTCGCCTGTAACCCAGGAACAACTGTCAGGCCTCCAGGTGTTATGAAAAGGAACACTCAGAGGGATGCAGTCAGGGCAGAGCATAGAAATGAAATGCAAACACTGAAATGAGATTCTTAGGGCCATCATGTCAGGCTGGGCACATTTTACACATACAGTGTTTCAGAACAATTTGCAAGATTAGATCACAGTCTCTCAGTGTGCATGACCAGGCAGTAAAGTAAAAAGCTTAGCCCCTGGATATCAGGAACCTGCCTGAAAAAATGAGCAACAGCAGAGACCATTCAGGTGTGAAAGAGGAGGACAAAGGGGAGGGGGGGGGGGGTGTAAATGCTCTTTTCTAGTGTTTCCTGTCCTTTCTAGCAGTGTGATGTTAGTTAAGGATATTGGTGTAATCTCACTCCACTCTCCATGGAATGGAGACAAGAGATGTAGCAGGTCAGCATTCTTCTCACTCAGCACTCTTTGCCTCCTGATACTAAAACAGAGATGTCCTTCAGAGACATGGCCTCTGTACCCATTCACTCTGGTCTCTAATGCTAACAGAGGCAAGTGTTTGCATACAGACAGCTTTCTACTGGAAAACTGCCCTTTCCTCTAGATTAGAGAGCCCCCTTCAGTTGGTAATTAATGATCCATGTTTTCTGCACCCAGTCAGCACTCAATGCAATGGTGCTAAACAGGCACAACCATTCAACAGCTTTCTCACAGCTGTACTTCTTCAAGCAAGTGCCCTCATCTAAGAAATCTTAAAAAAAAAAAAAAAAAAAAAAAAAAAAAAAGCCTCAGGATTGCAGAAGAAAAAAGAGGATACCAAGAAGAACAGGAAGGATGAGAGGGAGGGATAACAAGTTAAGAAATATCTGGACAGCCTAATGTGAAAATACTCCCACATGTGAGACAAAGTGACAGAAAGGAAGGTATAAATCTTGCTTGTGCCCCACCTGATTCTCAGTGAAACAGCCTGGCTGAGCTCCCTTTTCCATAATACAGTCATGGCTGCTTAGATCATGTCAGTCAAAAAGTATCCAGATGTAATCAACACCTGAAGCAGCTGAAGAAGCACAAGATACTGGGTTTTCTCTTCACACTGGGTAAGGAGCACACATTCACTGAGGCACCCATTCATTGCCCCAGATACAGAGAGTCCTCTGAGTGTCAAATGCTTCCTTTCCACTCTGCTCCCCAGAAGGATTCCCACTGATTCAACCTCAGAAGCAAGCATGAAATTTCCATGTGGTCTGGGTCCTTGTTGCATCAGTTTCTTGCCTCAAATCTCATTGTCTTTCATTGTCTTTCAGACATGTTCCCCTTCTCCATGTTCCCCTTCTCTGTCTGCCATCCTCTCAAACTGCAGATATTCCTCTGGTCAGCAGAATCAAAAACTGTTTCTGCCCACCAGCCATATTACCTTTCCTTTTAAAGCTGGAGGTACCATTCTTACCAAGCAACACAGCCACAGGGAGCTCAGGGCAGTGGGAAAGCAAGCTGAGGTGTTCATGGCACAGCAGTGAGCTGAACCACTGGGAACCACATAGTACTGGAGGGCCCTAATGAAATACATTGGCACCAGTATAAACCATTGTCTCTCCGATTACAAAATGGCTGTGTTGAAATGACTACCAGGCTCTGCTAAAACACCAAGGTCTTATATACCACTTGTCAGTCATCATTTTCAAAGTAGTTTCAGAGGGTGGGATATGATTTATGCAAGGTCACTGAATAGAAGCAAAATTAAACCCCTCTGTGCCTGAGTCATTTGCCAGCATCCTAACCACTGAGATACTCCAGGAAACTCTGGCTTCTTTGTCATGTTAGCTATCCACAGGGCAGGGTATAGCAACAGCTATACAGCTGGATTTTGCTTAGACAGAGTTATCAGGACAATTTTAAGTGGTGCAGCTCTGAAGCACTACATGTGAGAGATAGATCTCATTTTTATATGCAGCAGTGATGCAAATCACATCATATTGTTGCTCTGGAGTCTATGGGACAGAGGTGCTCAGGAAGACCATACTAACATCACATTTATTCTTAAAGTTGTCAAAGTAGGAAAAGAAAAAGTTGTGAGGTAGAAGAAAAACTGCAGACTCTACAGTTCTGCATGGTTAATGATCTTTCCATGACCTTTCAGTTTTGCACCTCATCTTTTATTTAAACTGTATATTTAGAGCCAAAGGGCTTTGTACAAAGAACATGCCTGGATCCATAATCTTACAGCACTTCAAGGTTAAAGTGAGAGTTTTGGTAAGGAAGCCAGAGGGAAAAGCACTTAATGTTTGTCACTAAGCAGTTTTATAGAGCTGAACATGCAGTCTGCTCAGTAAGGCACAAAGGAGGCTGGGGGATAAGACTCCAGTCTTTGGCTTGCCAAGCAGCAGCAGGTTAGCCACTTCATCACTCAGATTTTGGTACTTGGCTAAGCTGGGAAAAAGGTTACCTCAGCTCCCTGTACTGTCAGTGGAAAGAGGTAATAATGCTGAATTACTGCCCAAACTCTGGGGCTATGGGGAACTCAGGATAATGTCTCCACCAGCTGTAGGAACACTCATTGCTAAAGTTGGGTGGGCTGGCCTCATTCCTTCTGTGTCCAAGGTCACTCCTCTCAAATCCCTCCATTTGTTTGACAGGAGGACTGGGAACCTTAAAATAGCTCTTGAGATACCAAGAAGTATTCTCTTAGAGGAATACACTGAAAGGCTGAATTGAACAGGATTAAAAATCAGCCAGCTAAACTTTAAGTCAATCTACACTTTTCAGAAGTGGGGAGCACTGGAAAGCTTTCTTTAATCTGCAGGGTATTTGCACATCATATCAATTAGCAGAATCCCAGGCTGAGAACATCACTTTGAACACCTCCTTGGGAAATAGCTTGACCTAGCATCCTAACATGCTCATTCCCACTGCAAAGCCAGGACTGAAGTGCTGTGTGTCACTCCCTCAGTTTGCTGGAGCCATAAACTCACGCCATTCAGTCTTCTGGGAACTGTTTTGCCATTAAAAAATGTAAATAATAGTAGCTAAAAAACTAACCCATAAAAAGCTTTGAAGTTTGCTTACAAACAAAATACCTTCATAAACTCCCAATGGTGTTTGTGCTAAAATATTGACTTTTCAGGGAGGTTAGTATTTCTCCATTGCTCATTGCACAGAAGCTTGTTCCAGCTGTTTATTCACATGCCAAAGCCAATAAGTACTGCTGCAGTGTATATAATCCCAGTTTAGAGGCTGCAGTACAATTCCCAGCCTGTTCCCCAGGAAGTCAGCCAGTGGCAATGCTTTCATTAACTTTGGGGAGAGCGAGGTTGTATTTGCCTGGCCTCAGTGCTGCTCTGTGCATTGAAGTGTGCTTCAAAGGCTGCTGAGGCCTTTACAAAGACCTCTTTTGCAAGCAGACTGCTGATCTCTCCTATGTCCTGATGCTGGACTCAGTGCCTTGCACATGCCCTTCAAGAAAGTTTGAATCATTTGGTTTTTTGGGGTAACAATCAATTGCAGATGATATTTGCAGCTGAGTCACTCCCAGCAAGGGCAAAAGGTGACACCAGTTTGTGCAAGTGTAAACCAGATCTCCTCTTGGGTCTGTGCCAATTGACTATGGAGGGTGATGATTTTACCCATTCTCCTCTCCCCTGCATCTCATTCAGGTTTTATTTTGCACCATTTATTTGCAGAACAAGGGAATTTTTTTTTCTTTTTCTGTGACTGCATCGCAGAGCAGCCACGTCAGACCCTGGAGAAGTTCAAATAAAGTGCAGCTTTTGTCAAAGAGGAATAAGTTCTCCTATCTGCCCTAGGAGAAAAGAAAGGAAACAAGAAAAATTCTCTGACCTATTGTATTTCCCTAACAAATTCACCTCTATAGCTCATCTAATTCATTTCCAGCCTCCTAAACATCCTCCCTCTCCACTAACTCAGGAAAAAGAAGTGCCACCCCGGCACTGCTGAACCCAGGCCATCCCTAGGGGTGCAGAAGATGGACCCAACCTGGGCTTCTGCACTGGAAATCCAATACACAGCCAGAAGATCACTGGGGCCTGAGGTCACAACCTTCCTATAAAAATGAGGAAAATCTCCTGCAGCTGACAAGCTCACACACCTGGCTGAAGCAGAGAGGGAAGGGTGCTACACAGCCACGTAACTGCTCAGCTCACATGATGGGAGACATGTGCCTACCAGGTGCAGCCTTAGCTCCATGGAGGCAAAGATAGACCTTCCTTGGCCAGCACTTTCCTCTTCCCTCTCTTCCTCTCAGGAGTCATGCGGCTGGATGAAGGGAGTAGAATAACCCACAGAAATGACAGGACTTAACTAAAAGTACATTCTAGGTCAGTGGTGGAGGTATGACTTGAATCAGCTTTCTGAATCCCAGAAGGCTAAACACTGGAAGGATTTTTGGCTTGCCTTTTTCCTTTCTAGCCTATTTTGGCCTTTTCTCACTCATGCTCTCTCCAATCTCCATCCTCATCCTTTCTCCAGACATTTCACCTCCACTCACAGCTCCAGCAGAAGTTTCTGGAAATTCTCTTTGCTTAGTCCAGACAGAGGACTTTAGGAAAGGTGAGTCAGATTTGACTATAGCAGACTGAACTCAAAAGTTCAGTCTCACACCTGCCTGCTTTCCTGTCAGACAGAAAAATTAACTCACAAGCAGCTTCTGCCCAGATGTAGTAGGAAATAGCCAGATGGGCTAAAAATAATATCCATACCCTAATGGGATATGGAGTGAAGGGCTGGAGCATCTCTTCTATGAAGACAGGATAAGAGAGTTGGGGTTGTTCATTGTGGAGAAGAGAAGGCTCCAAGGAAACCTTACTGCAGCCTTTCAGTACCTGAAGGGGCCACAGGAAGCTGGCAAAGTACTTTCTATAAGGGCGTGTAGTGACAAGACAGGGGTGATGGCCTTAAACTGGACAAGGGTAAAATTAGGTTAGACACTAGGAAGAAATTATTTACTGTTAGGGTGGTGAGATGCTGGAACAGGTTGCCCAAGGAAGCTGTGGCTGCCCCATCCCTAGAAATGTTCAAGGCCAGGTTGGACGGGACCTTGAGCAACCTGGTCGAGTGGGAAGTGTCCCTGCCCATGCAGGGGGGCTGGAACTAGATGATCTTTTAGGTCCTTTCCAACCCAAAACATTCTCTGATTCTATGATTTCAGGATTGTAATTCTCTATTTTTTCAGACCACAGTAAGGAAATTAATCTGATTCCTCATCTTCCCCACATGGCAATATCCCCATTCCCTACACACTGACACATCTTCACCTAGTGACAGACTTCATGCCCACAAACAAGAAAGGCTGATTTGGGATAGGAATGTCAGGGGCAGTCTTGACTTCAGGGACCATAAGATGGTGGATCATGACAGGAGGGAGAAGGGCAAAAAGCAGCATCACAACATGGACTTCAGTTTCTACAGGTATAATGGCATCAAAAGGAAGACTAGGGAAAATGTAGGATTGGTGCTGAGCAGGGCAGGGCACCTGGTGAAGAGAGCATGGAAATGACCAATGTACTCAATATCCTCTTCATCTCACTCTTTACCAGTAAGATTTCCTTCAGGATTCCCAGAGCCCAGAGGAAAGGACTGAAGCATGGAACAATTACCTTTGGTGGGTGAGGACCAAGTTAGGGAATTTAAAACACACACAGAAGTCCATGGTAGGATGCACTCATGACTGTTGAGGGAGCTGGTCAATGTCATCGTGGGGACACTTTCAGTTTGAAAGGTCATGGCATTTTGGGAGGTTCCTGCAGACTGGAAGAAGGCAAATGTCACTGCTGTCTTCAGCAGGCACAAGGAAGAGGAACTGGGGAACTACAACCTTGTGAGAGTCATTTCAGTCCCTGGGAAGGTGAAGGTGCAAATGGTCCTTGAAGCCACTGCCAAACATTAAAGGCAAGGGGATGACTAGAAGTGTGAAGGGGATGACATTCAGTGTGGATTTATGAAGGAGAAATTTGTCTTAACCAATTGAATAGAGATCTACAATAAGATGAAGGGAGAGCATTAGATGTTCTTTATCTTGACTTTAGCTAGGGTCTTGGCTCCCCCATAAAATACTGGGGGACACTCTTAGTGTCAGTAAGTCAGGGGTCAGGGGTCAGTACTAGTCAGGGGTCAATACTAGCCCCAATACTCCAAGATCTTCACTGATGACCTGAATGAGGGAGTGTCATCTGGAGCTGATCCTACTCCTTTGCTTGACCCTGGTTAGACACATATGCAGTGTTGTGTCAAGTGCTGAGTGCACTGGCCATACTGAACTGAATTCAGAGAAAAGTCATGAGGCTGATTAAGGGACTGGAACATCCATCATGTGATTAGAAGCTGAGAGAACTGGAACTCTGCAGCCTGGAGAAGCAAGGACTCAGGAGCATGTTATCCATGTGAGTAAAGACCTGGTGACGAAGTTAAAAAGATGGAGCCAAACTCCTTTCAGTGTCACCCACTGACAACAACACAAAAGGAAATGGGAAGAAATTGAAATGCAGAAAATTCCATTAAATTAAAATTCCATTAAATTAAAATTCCATTAAATTCCATTTGATTAATTAAAATTAATTCAATTTAATTAAAAAATTAAATTTAAAAAAAAAATGTAATATGGGGGTAGTGAAATACCGCTGTAGGTTTCACAGCAACGTTGGTTTAGACTGGATATGGTGCTGAGCCATCATGTCTATTGCCCCACTCTGACCAACAAGTTGGCCTAGGCCATCTCTAGAGCCCTTTCCTACCTCAGCCAGGTCCTGATGTTGTGATACTAAATTACCTAAATTATTCTGTCTGACACCCCAGTTAAACTGAAGAGGAAGGATCTCCAAAGATGATCCTTCTTCTTTCAAAAGGAGATCCTTTAAAAATAATTAATTGTACCTAAGTGATTCCTGTCATGTTTATCTAACTTGCCCTTTAACCTTCATTATATTTGATTATCAGGGTTTTTTTTCCTACTGACGAATCTGAATCTTTTCTAAATATTCTAATAGTGCACTATGCATTTCAAAAATATTAAGTACTCTTTTTGTATTTGGAGAGTGCTGTTGTGTTCCCCTTCAGTTTTCTCTAAGCTGTCTACAATATCTTCAGTCTCACCATGACACAGTAATTCTTTTCAGGTATCTGATCAGTCCTATTTCCCCCTTCCCAGCTGACTCACATCTTTACTGAAGTGCCCCAGACCCAACACAGTAGCCCAGCCGAGGCCTCACCAGTGATGAGCAGAGCAGGATGACTTCATCTGTCTCACGAGCTGCATTCCTCTTACCAGACCCCAATACAATGTCTGCCTTTTTTGCAACCTCATGACACAGCTAATTCATGTTCAGCATGTGATCTACTATAACCCTAGAGTCTTCTCAAAAGAGAACTGCCAGCTAAACAATTGTTCCCTGTCCCAATTACTGCTCTGTTCCTGCTCACATGTAGCATTTTGCACCTGCACCACAGAGCTCTTCCTTTTCAGCCCACTTCTGCAACATGTCCCAAATATTCTGAATTCTGACATGGTTTCTAGCATACATGCAGTTTTGTCATCGCTCAAGTTGTTATAGAAAAGGATGACCCAGGGCAGACCTTCACAGAACTCCAGTAGGTGAAGTTTTCCATACTGATGGTGACAAACTCATGGTTAAACTAAACATACACTGAACACTTCAGTGTACTTTCAATTACCAGCCATTTTGCTAGCTACTACATAATGCTTTGTTCTAGAGCATTTTTGCCTATCATGTGCATCTATGTCATGACAAAAATCAAGATGGAAGACCCTCACCTTCTCCCCATCCCTTTTAGCCTGACATGAAAGGGCAGATCTGTTTTACATTACTTGCTTTTAACAAATTCATGTTGACTGCTGTCCATCTCCTGGACTTGCACAGTTTGATATTTTTCCCAGAGTTTTTAGGGTTTGGAAAGTGGCCATTCTTCCAGCTCTTCTTTCTCCTCTCTTTTGTTCTCTACTTCAAATATGCAGCCAAGCTTGATACTTGCCCAAGGGATGCCTACTTCATGGAAGTGTCTAGAGGGAAATGATGCAGGAAAATGTGTCAGAACTTCAAACCAGAACATCAGGACTAGCCAAGCCTGTGGCTCTTGTCCCAGCTCCAAGTCTCCAATCCACGAGTTGGCTGTCCAGTCTGACATAAGGAAGAGGACATTGACCTGCTGTTGTATGGGTAAATTTCAATAACACCTTCAAATTTCACACCTTTAAATGTCAGCACATGGAAAATAATGTCTGACTAGCAGAAATTGATGGTTCCTGTGCCAAGGTCTGGAAATACCAAGAATGTTACCATGCAGGTATCTTAGGCTGCCAGTACTGGAGAGTAATTGGTTTCAGAATAGATATATCTATTCCCTGGCATTTTGTTATTAATCTTTTCCTGATTATTGCTCTGCTTTATGGCTTTCTAGAGATAAACTGGTACATTGCATCATGAGTTTCATTTATCAGATGTAGTTTTAAAAGTAAATTGTGCATGCTCTTGCAGAACATGTGTCCTTCGAGGCCAGACTACCCCGAGTAGTCAAATCAAATCAAACTGCTCCAGGCTCTGTGCTCTGAAGGACCTAATCATTGTAGAAGAGGGCAAAATCTCCCACTAAACCTTTCCCCTCTCTCACCTTTCCCTTGACTGGCAGGTTTGCCCTCCAGTATTACACTTGCTGGCTTCCTGTAAGGCTCTATTTTCCAGCAGCCCTCCTGTCAGTGGCCCTGTTTCCCCAGAGATAACATTTCTGTACGTCAGTGGTCATTATCTATCCATGTCACATTTAGCTTTAATCCTTTCTTAGACTTTTGTGAAAAGCCTTTGCAGTCAGTACCTGTTGCAATGGGGGTCTTGTAACATTTGCTTGCAAACTTAGTTAGGCAACCTGATTGTGTTTGATGGAAGTATCTTGAGTAAACAACTTGTTATGTACATGGCCACTTGCTCAAGAGGTTGAATGTTGCATTACTCATTTACACATGGGATGTTTTGAAAATAAAACCCAAAACATTGCCTTCTTATCAGATAGTGTTTAACTCACTCATGTTTGGTAAGGATGATTCTGAAATTCCCTTTCTGTAGTTCCTTTCCTCTTATGACTGTTTATAAAAGGTGACCAAGCTTATGACTACCTCAGAGAGGTAGCCACAATTAATCAAAGCACAATTGAGGTACTTATATCCTGCCTATCTGAGATCTTCATCTAGTTTCCATTGAACGAGTCTTTCCTTTCCACTTCCTAGCCTAAATTGTTGCTCTGGAATGTTAAATATTTGCCACAAGTCACTCCAAACCTGGCTTTGCTTCAGCAGGAGATAGAGTGACCTCTGGGAATTGTTTGTGATATTTTCAAGAGATTCCAAAATCCTACAAGGAGGGGGAAAAAGTGTCTAAATAGAGAATAAGATTTTTTGCATGATGGAACTAGATTATTATTGCAATAGATGAACACTGGAAGTCCCTTCCAAATGAAATATTCTATTCTATTCTATTCTATTCTATTCTATTCTATTCTGTTCTATATAAAGAACACTTCCAAAATTTGACACAATAAAAGGGAATCAAAGCCCAACTGGAGTGCCTGCAGACACAAGGGGGGTCAAAAATCTGACAGAAACTCACTGTAATCCGGGATTACTCCTGGTCCTATGGTTGTGCTGAATGACCAGCACAACAGGAAGGAGTTTCCAAATTCAGTCCTCAAGTAACCAGGGGGACCAAGAGATAAGGTGCTATATCACATCAAGCTGCATTTGGAATCTTCCCTGTTATTAATCTATTGGTAATTAAAGAGCAAAAGAAAGAGCTGAAGAAATATGAAAAAGACATATTTTGCTAATAGAAAAAAAAATCCTATTACGATCTTCAACGAAAAAAAAATGTTATAGCACTAATTAACACCATTTAAATAATCACTTTAAATCAACTGCTACTATGATTCTAGTGCTATGGACCAGGCCTCCAGCAGCCATCGCTCATGATCCTCCAATAACTCCAGGCTTCAATTTTTAACCATTCCTGTTCTTTTTTTCTCTTGGATTCTGAAGGATTCCACTTTCTAGCTTGGCAATTTTCTCCAGAACATGTTGAGTAACCAATTTTCTTTATTCTCATATCCATCTGGCCAATTACAATAAGCCACAAATTTCAGAAACTGCAATAAAGATAAAACAAACAAACAAAAAATGCAACCCAAACCACCCTGGAAATAGTGAAGTCAGCTACTCACTCCTGTTGAATTCTGCCAGCCTCACATAGACGCCTGGGACCAGGTTTTCAAGCTTCTACTATGCGCAATTACTGTTTTCTTTTGGCTTTTAATTAAAAAAAAAAAAAGTGTATATTGAATGCTGAACACCCACCATCTTGAATATCTGGCATACACAATTAAACCAAGCAACAACTGTGCAATCCTAATTACCTGTTTACACACACTGAAATAAGTGGTCACAACCAAAGGCTATGTCTATACCTCTACTGCTAAAATAAATGTGCTTGGGACCATTTCTGGCCCTGAGGCCAACTGGCATGGAGCAACATGTCCATACAGCTAAATTCCCTTACCCATCAAAACAGGGTATCCATATCCAATCTGCCCACTGAGAGCTGGATAGCCTGTGTTGAATCCCAAACAGTGGTGCCTGGGAATTTTTTGGAAGCCTCCTGTTTACCAGCAGCCAGCACTGCACAGTGGAACTTTTTAACTATTCAGTAACATGGATGACTGTGTATCAGGGCCCAGGAATGTGTGCTGCTTAATATACTAATATGGACATAGCCTGAGAGTCAGCTATGACCTGAAAACTTGTTAGATGGTAATTACTTTTTTGATTCAGAACAAAAATAAACGTCCCACTGTAAAACCAGTGGAGGCTGTCTATGCCTCTCTATGGTCGTCATTCAATTTTGGCTCAGCTGCTAGAAAATCCGTATTTATAGTGCATACTGTTAGTGTTTGTGCTGCACTATTGCCAAGGAATGCCAGTAAAGGACAGGGACCCTTGCACGAGCTGCAAACACAAAGCAAGATGTGTCTGCTTCAAAGGTTTGGGGAGATAAGAGTTCTACCAAATCCAGGATATATTATCAACACCTACGGAACTGACTGCATTGCCTGTTGCAGATAGATGGGAGTTTCCTCTGTCCATGCTAATCCCACGGCTGGACGTGTGGGAAGCACGGTGTTGAGAGATTCATTCAAGCTGTCTAGGAGCCAGGGGGAGTCCAGATGTAGTCTAGACAAATCAGGCTAGAGCTGCCAAGGGCTTGGGAGCTCATAGGCAGAGCCATGTGAATCCAGCCTGGCTTCTCCAGAGTCTTGCTGTGCCCTGTGGCTGTGCCATATGGGTCTGGGCTACACTGGGCAGCCCCAAGCTGAACCCTGTTCCATGACATAGATGTGTTCTTGCTCCCTACCCTTCTCCTGGTGCTGAACCTGGCCACCACAGCCTGGACACATCCACGTTAGAGCAATTGGGTCAGTGGGATACTACCTGCCTTCAGCCCAAGTTGCAAAACTTGCCCCTGGAGCTCCCCCAGCTTGTTCTGTGCTCTGGGCAGCACCCCAGGGTTGACCACAGCATTAAGATGTGTTTCAGTGTCAGGGAGAGCCCGTGGTTAATGCATGTGGCTAAGGCAGTGAGTGACAAGTTTGCAGCTGCAACAAAGCTAAATTAATCTTGAAGCTGAGGCAGAAATGAGGTTGAATTGTGCCTCACCCATGAATGGATGAGAATGATATTTTGCCCTAAGCATTAGATTTCTTCTAATATTGCGAAATACATATTTCATACCAACAAAATAGGAGGCTCTTTGTCCTCTTTCATAACTTTTGAAAATTATTCACTTCTTTTTTTCCTTCTGTGATAAACAAAAAAAAATCAGCACCCAGCAATCTGAAAAAATTACACAGCCTGGTTGTAGCAGAGCTACAGCTCCTGCATGCAGCAGCTCAGCCTTAGCTGCTTCTGGCCTATTCACAGCCTCACATGGGGCTGATCACAGCCTTCATACTGATTCCTGGGTTTCACTGATGTTCTCCCACGAAACTCCTGATCTTATAGCTCCTCTATAGACCCCACTTCCATGTGAGCCACCTCCTATGGCCCCAAGGTTGGGGCTGCTGTCAGGTCCAGGGCAGCTCATCCTACAGCCTGCCCAAGAGCCACCCCTTCCTCCTGCTTCTTACCAGGAAACCTTTTCATCCTAACTCCTCAGCTGAGCTCAGAGCTGAGTCTTTTGATGTCCTCCTCTACTGCTGAGGAGTTTTAGGGGGGTGTGAGGCCAGATGAGGGCTGCCAGCTCTGCCCTGCACATGTGGCTGTGTTACCTGCTGGGGGCTTTGCAGCACCATTGCAGTTGCTGAATTTTCTGTGCTAACCCAGGCTTGCAGCACCTCAGAAGCACAGCTTTGCAGTCTGCTCATTATTCCCTCTAATTCCAGTGCTTCTGAAGTAGCTCAGAATAATTAGCACTATTTGCAAATATGGCAGGAACTGTCTTAGCACTCAGCATACTGAGGTGTCTGTGCACCAGATGGAGACAGAAATGCTGCTGCACTGGGACTCTCCCATGGATCCTGTGCTCTTGCAAGTTGTGTTAAGCTCTGCCTAGAAGGAAAATATTGGAGTCAGTATCCCCTACCCAGTCTCACAGTGAATAATCTCCACCAGGATCCAGCACTGAGACACTTTGATTGCATTTAAATTTAATTTCAGGTACAGTAATGGGCTGTAGGGCCCAGGAAAGGGATATTCCCACTCAAACAGGTGCTGAGGGAAGAGAGGACAATTGTTCAATGGTTTGTGAAGAACAGTCTGTAACCATTCATCAGACTGTGACAGAACTGTGCCCCAAGGAGGTGAAGAGGGGTTTAATTCAACCAAGAGTTATCATCCCATCTTCTGAAAAAGGAAGAAATCAAGTAGTTTCTGGGAAACCAGGGAAATGCTGCCAGGCCTTCATAGTGGATATCTAGGGGCAGACATGCTCTGAAATTTCTTCAATCCATTGGGAAGGCAGGTGGTTTTTCCAGGATGCCCCGAGCCATGGAAGGTTGGCAGCTCCTGCACAGCCACATGGGGAGAGCCAGGGGATGTTGGCAGCATCTGTTCTGCAGCTTCATACCAGTGTGAGCAGATAAGGAAAGGGGGATCTCTACCTCTGTCCCTTAGAGCTGAGTCCTGGCTGTTTTTTTCCATTGTGCATCAGTTCTTTTGTCTGTGCCTCATGTCATGCTGGCTGGCGTTGTGGGCAATTTTGAGATAATTGTTAACAATAAGGCTTTCCTCACCCAAGGGTGTGGTGAATGAACAAACAGGGGTATTGGGACACCTCAGCAAGTGCCCTGCTCCTCAACATGCTGCCAGCAAGTACTCCTCATCCAACACCCCACCTCCATGGAAGTGTCTCCAATGACCATGGGAGGAATTCCATGATGCTGCAGCTGTGCCCCAAGCCCTGAGGGTCCCCAAGAGGCTCTCCCTGCCCCCCAACATCTCTTGGTTATTACTCTGACCGTGCTCTCAGCACTTCCTGACTAAGCTGGGTGGGTGCATGCCAAAGTGTCCAGAAGAAGCTGTTCATTGCCACTTTAATGAGGTGGCTGGGGCTCAGTCCTGTGCTGGGACCTCAGGAGGCTGCAGCAAGGCCTGCTGGCTGCCTCCCAGGGTTTTGTTGCAGTCATACAGCTGGAGGGGCTGGAGTTTCTGCTGATTTTCCTGAGCGATTGGCTGTAATTACAGCTTTGAGAGTGCTGTTAGTGATAAAAACAAATGCCAGAACATAGTGTTACAGGGCTGCAGCCGAGCAGGGCTTCCCCTCTGTTGCTGTGCAGGCAGGTGCTGAGTTTTGGTTCCCCTGCACCCAGGGAGGGTTTCTATCCACATCTTCACTGCTGCTGCTCCCGTTGCTGTCCCCAAGGCCACCCCAAGGTAACCACCCCAGCCTGGGGGGAGCTGCCCACCTCAGGGGGAGAAATGTCCTGTTCAGGGGGCAGCCATAGGAGCCCAGCATCTGCCCCTGCACCCTGCCTGCCCTTCCCAGAGTACCTCCAGTATGACACTTTCTGCTTTGTATTTTTGTTTATTAATCATAGTATAATTTTTTAATGAAAGGCCAATACGGGTCCAGCTGTCAGTTATTCATGCTTTCTGGGTGGTTGATCCTAGAGGAGATGTAATATCTGGCAGCCCTCCCACATCAAGCAGAGGCACTGCAGAGGAAATAAAATTAATCTTCCTGATTTCCAACAGATAATAAAATATACGAAAACCATTTATTTTACCTCATTTGCCTCTATTTTTTTTTTCCTTTTAAATAAAGTCTGTTTCACCTTTGCCTTCAGAACAGGTGCTGCTTCTCTCTTTTTGTGTGCACAAGACTGGCAGGGAGAAGTATTTGATGGGAGGGTGCAGGGCAGTGTTACCATGGGCACTGCATCCCCCGAAGGGCTTTTACCCTTAGCAGGACAGAACAGGGCTCTAATTGCAGCTTCAGAGCCAGCCCCCTGCATTAAACCAGGTACTGCTACTAAAGGACTCTGGCAAACTTTGAGACACCAGCGTTTTTCTGTGCCAGCTATGGAAACAAAAATTAATGCACATAATAAATTTTTACCTTACCTGGCTTCTGTCTGCAACCATGTCTAACAGCCAAATTTCCTGTGAACAGTCAAGTTGTCAGGAGAGACAGCAAAGGAAGTGAAGTGATAAATTAGGAGCACCCACTTGAGTAGCACATTAGCATGCAGGAACTTTTTTCTTTATTTTTCTATCAAACATTTAGTAGTGGAGTAGGGTTTGTTTTTTTTTTAATGCAGTGCTGCTCCAGTTATTTGCTGGTGGAAGCTGATGAGAGCAAGCAGCCAGAGCTGGCAAGAGGGAGAATCTCTTCGGGGCTCTGCTGATGTCAATGAGTGCTCCCTGCATGGAAAAGATGCAACATGTGTAAGATAAGTGAGTCACCCTGGGTCAGGCCCAGAGCCAGCAACTGCTGAGCTCTCTCCCCAGCCCTGCTACTGATTTGCTTGATAGCTTTGGTGGGTTTGTCAGGCCAGAAATTTGATACCGCCTGCTGGAACTGCCCCTCAAGAATGCAGCTGGTTTCTCGGCATTCCCTGTTTCTCACAGCTTCCTAAAACTCCAGCCCGTCTCTGTGACTCCCGTGCAATTCTACCTGGATAATGGAGGTAATTTCTCAAATATCCTAGTGCTGTGCAAACAGACAAGACTTTGCCACGTCAAATGTGCAATGCTAGGCTCTCTGACCCTTTACTATGGGATAGAGATGGACCCAGACCAAAGCTATAGGAACACTGAGCTCTAAGTGGCTGATTTTACTTCCACAAACATCCCTGGCCTGCTGCTATTTCCCCATTAACAACTACTTTTTTACATCTGTCACTCAGCCAATTTTTAATCCAGGTAGTGTGTGCCCTATTCATCCCATATAATGCGAGCTCATTAATCAAACCATCATGTGGTAGAGAAAGCCAAGAATACTATGTCAACTAGATCTCTAATCTCATCTGAAGAAAAAGACAACAGGTTTCTTTGACAAGACTTACCTTCCATAAAACCCTGCTGATTAGCATTGGTTTTATTTTTAGCCTCTAATGCCTTGCTGCTGGGAGATCTGAATTAACTTCTGGTGATTGTGTCAATGGATGGTGTCCTGCTAACCAGCTTATTACTCCCTGGAGTGTCCCTTTTACACCTATTAAATCCTGGAGCTACCCTGGCAGTAGCTTTGTAGCAGCAGCTCATGTCTTTGGAATTTCCCCAGATTTGGAAATATAAAACTTCACCAAGCACTTTACCTGGCTACTTTAAGACACATAGATAGCCAGGCCAGATGTGAAAAACATTTAATTTTAGCAGATGCTGCCTCACATCCTCCTTTGTTCCAGATGGCAATTGCTGTACACCATCTGCAAACTTTTTTTTTTTTTTTTTTTTTTATAACCACTGTTTATGACTTTGCCATCTACATTTAGCAATTAATCTACACTGCCACTGGGATGGGTCTGCGAAAGGAGGCAATGCTGTTCCTGACATGAATGTTTTCTGCATTTCTTTCACTCCACTGGCTCTGTTGATAGTCTATTAATCCTTTGGTTTCCTTTTAACAATTGCTTGTTTTAACTTCTAATTTGTAATCACAATCATTCTGTTTCCTGGGGGATTTTTCCTGCTTTATACATCATTTCTTCATATTATATTCCTCTTTCTACATCTCTTTTTAAATCATCTCTTTCTTACCCTACATATCTATTTTCCGTCTCCAAGACATCATGGATTTTTAAATATCAAGTAGAATATTCCTGGGTAGTTTCCAGTGTTCATTAACACTTTACATTTCACATTTATGTTCCTGGTCAACTGTGCCAGAAACTACTCTAAATATGGGCATACACGTACACATAAACACAGCACAACCTTGAAGACTCAGACACAAGTGACCCACAAAAAAAAATGGTTGTGTTAACAGTAATTTCTATGAAGTGGTAACACCAAAGAGCGGGCTTGGCAATGTGTTGTAAAGACACCAAAGTGAGAGAGCACACTTAAACCACCCTCGATCTGGTGAGCAGACCTTCAGTGATGTCATTACTAAGAAAAGGCAGTGATCTTTGTCTCCAGGATGGTGCTCTCTGCTGCTTCATAGAGGTCTCAGTTCCATCAGTCATAGTGAAGTAATGTGATGTATCAGTCTGTGCCTCCATGAAGTGACAACGTTTGTCAGTGTGTGCCTGGTCTTCTGACAATGATACATTTTCTTCAGGTCTCCTGACATCAGCAAGGGCACCAGCATCACTTGGATTTTCTCCTGAAGAGGCTATAGCTAGAAATTTGACCATAAGGTCATAAGGGCTTAACTTGCCCTGTGGCTACTAGTGTTTCATTGGCAGAAACCCAATCTTCAACGCAATCTCTTCCAGTTCTACCAGGCCATACACTTGTCTATGGCTTAAATGTTGTTCCACCACCATCACGAGCTTTGCCAAATCCTCCACCTCCAAGATACCATCTGGACAAGCCCAGATGTCTGAAACATCAAAAGCCATTGATGAAGAGGAGATTGTCCAGCACTATAGCTGTAGTGATCCTCCTCCACACCCAGGGCAGCAGTAGCCTCCACTTGAGTTTTGGGTTAAAACCTATGTGTGTTTCTGAATATACATATAAACATATGTATTCTGAATATACATTATAGAAATATAGGGGTGTTGGTGTTCACAAACAAGTGTGTACACTGCATACATCTGCTGACAATTAGTGCTATAATCTACTTGCATGAGATA
This sequence comes from Heliangelus exortis, assembly GCF_036169615.1. Lineage (NCBI taxonomy): Eukaryota > Metazoa > Chordata > Aves > Apodiformes > Trochilidae > Heliangelus > Heliangelus exortis. The sequence goes on along the minus strand of NC_092423.1, from coordinate 140,031,028 downwards.
AATCTAATTAGATTATGATCTGTGGTACTAGAACAACTTATAATTTTCAGATTGAGTGATTAATTCTTCCATTTCCTTTAGAAGGAGGCTCTCTTTTGAGCTATCCAATGCTATCTGAAGTTTAAGAAAAGAACCTCTGTTTTTTTACACTCTGGAGCACTGTTGTTGGCTAGGTGAAGTGATCCAGCTAACAGTGAATTAAAATCCTGTGGGGTTTCCTCCTCTGTGAGCTGTGAAGAGGTAACTGGAGGACTCAATGCCCTGTTCTCTTGCTCAGTGAGGTGGTCTTTCTACAGCCACCCATTAGTATCTCATTTCCAGTTTTGTTAAGTAGAACTTCACTCCATAAATCATATCTCGTTACTTACTGTACCAGAAGGAAGACATTTACTGCTGGTTCTGGGCACAAATGCTGAGCAGGCTTTTAGAGCTTGGCAGCTGTACAGAGCCCAGTCCTGGAGCAGAAGCACAGAGGTCCTGCATTTCCCAGGACACTGGAGAGAGTCTGATTCTGCACCTCTACAAGTGGTGTCAATAGAAACCAGGAGTCCATTGATGCTGTTCCATTGATTCAAATGAGGAAGGTAGGATGAATTAATACCAGTATGAGAGGAGTCCAGCACACAAATTCCACAACATAGCTCAGCTATCGAGCCCAGAGCACCTAGGTACAGTTTGGGGTTGTGTTTCTGTATGCTTTCCCAGCTGAACATTTACCTGCCCTTAATGACCATGTGACAGTAGCTGCTGTAATCCCCAGTACAGTGTCGCAAACAGCCCCCTCAATAGTACAGTAAGCAGCTGCTTTGTCTTTTGTCTTTATTAGTCCCACAGGAGACAATATTGCCTTTTCTTTTGACCCTGTGCTCTTGCTGGTACAGCTGTCTTCCCGCCAGAGCACGTATTAGTTCCTGAGCCGAGGGTGCGTACAATGTGTTTTGTTATGTGTTGACACAGACACACACACACTGCTTTACCCTCATGACGTGGGTCCCTCTGAAAACTGAGAGCTAAATTCCAGGCAGCCTTTGGGGGCTACAGAGGGTCCAGAATGTTGCATGATGTCTCCCTACCTTCCAGAATTGATCCTGGAGGGAAATGGAAACTAGAGAGGGGAGGTGGGGAGAAAGAAAGAAAAAAAAAAAATTATATTTACAGGCCTAAACAGTTTTCTGGCAATGTTGGCCATGGTCAAGCTTTCCCTTGCCAAAGGATGGGGTTTGCCTAATTGAGCTGCACATCCTGAGAGCCATGAGGGTATCTGAGCTTTTCTCAGGTCCTGCTCCAAATCCCCATGTCGTGGTGACACGGCCCCTGCGCTCTGCTAGCTTCATTCCACACATCTCCTGGCGCAGGCAGGCATGGGCAAGCAATTCTTGGCAGCCACCTCTGGAATCACATTAGTACTGTACTAGAGGAGCTGCTGCCACCGAGATGTCCTCATCTTCATCCCTCCCCGCCAAAGGGCACCTCTGCCCTTTCTCCAGGAGGGGCTGCAGTGGTCGGCAGTGCAGCAGGTACAGAAAGTGAAGCCTTGTCATCCCGAGGGGGTAGACATCTGCTTCAGCCAGGAAGCCTGGCTGTCTACAAAGCAGCTTACAAGGTTATCCTAGGTAAAAGAAGGCAAACAAAGCAAACTTGTGGGCTTGTTTCCGTGGATACTTGCCTGGAAGTGGAGGCATCCTTTAGAAGTCTTCATAGCCTCAGTGCCACAGATTGTTATGAATCACTTGGGACAAATATATCCTCAAAGCAACAATGACTTTTTAGTCCATTGTAAGTAGCTCATGTGTTGATGTTTTAGAGAATAACATTGCTTAATGTGTTTATACTTTCTGAAAGATGACGCAACAATGTCTCTTTATAAGGTAACCAGCTCTTGTGGAAAGACCCATATGGCAGGTACAGCACCATTATCCAGAGCATCCTGTTGCTGTTTGCACAGAGTCTTTCTTTTGGCTGTTCAAACATATATTTTTCTCCTTGTTACTGTTTTTTCTTTTCACTCCTGCAGATATGTGCATGGCACCCGTTTATAGCCCATTCCAATTTTTCTTGCCGCAGGGACAAAACTTTTTTCAGAACCTCCGAAAAATTTTAGTAAACTCCCTTATGTGTTTATGTAGCCTTTCATCAAAGACTATAGAAAGAGGCCATGTGGTCTTGTGGCTAGATCAAAGCTAGAAAGCTCCTGAGATCTAATCTGGGCTGAGCCAATGACTCACTGGGTGGTTTTGGCAAGTCACATGATCTCAGTTTGCTTAAGTCTATCCAGCTGAAAAAAGCAGGCAAGAAATACATGCTGGATCCGACCTGAGCTTTCCAGCACAGATGTATTTGCAGGAAAGAATCTAAATTGATATACCACACATGCAGGCTAGAGGTAATACTCTGTAAAAAAGATGCCAGACTCTCCGACCCCCTGTCTCTTTCTTTGCTTTTGCAGTTCTCAAACAACCTCATCGTATGCAAGATTACCCGAACAAAAGCTGCATATATGCATGAATCCTCAGGATTTTGCTGTACAGTCATGCTTTTCACTCTTAAACTCACCTCCAGCAGCAGGTATCACACATAGTCCACATCCCTGGTAAAGGAGTGCATTCAGTTCTTTTGTCCATTGTTTTATTACCACTTTACCAGAGTCCCTCAGGAAGCAGTGTGTGAGTGCACAGGCAATTACGGTCACGCTTGCATGGCATGCAATGGCATTTTTGCTTTGCACAGGCCTGCAGCCATAGAGCTGCTCTCAGCCTACCTCTGAGTGGGAAAAGCCCAGCTCAGCAACTGCCTGATCCCAATCTCCAGTTAGTATTTATCCAACGATTCCTCCTGGAGAGACTCTCCACTAGTAAATAATTTCCCTCACGTGTTTTCCCCTTACACCTGTTTTGAGGCTGAGAACGTTAGGAAGGCAATCCTGATCCTAATCTATATTGTAATCCTTTCAGCCAAGCATGGGATGGAGTGAGCAATCTGTTTGCCTGACTGTTGTAATATCTGGAGGACGACTGCGTGCCCTGCAGTGCAGCCACAGCGTTGAGTCACAGGCAGGGTGGTGGGGGGAAAGTAAAACACTAAATGTAAGAAGTTCCTACCCAAATCTGAGGTTTTCATTATTGCTGAAACCCTCCCATTCTCTGTTGATGCTTGGAAGCCAAGGGAGTGAGTTGGAGAGCACTTCTTGGCTCTGAGTAGGCTGGGTGCAACCTCAGAGTCATCCAAACATGTGCCTTGCCACCCCCTGCTCCTCCCTCCCTGGTTTGAATAAGCCACAGCCACTTATAGTGGCAAGGGGCAGCTGGAGCAAAGTGGCCAGTGTCCTGGCATCACCCACACAGCAGCCTGGGCAGCCCTGGCATCACTCATAAAATTCCCATCTTCAATTTCTTCAGTCCTGGATTTTCCCTCCACATCCACACTACTCCTCCCACTGCCACCACAACTCCCAGTCTCACTTTCTTCCTTCCCTGTGTCCCTCAGCAGCCCAGGGTCCAGCTCCATGAGCAACAAATTGTTTTACTGGCCAAAAGATGCCCAGGCCTGTGACAAATGCACAGCCCACGACCCTACCTGGCAGGCACCACAATTCCCACTTGAAGCACTGGTGGGTTCCTTAGTATCACTTGTGCCATTGCACCAACATAGCACAGGGGACTTCCAGCACCAAAACATCTCTGGGAGCTGATGAAGGGTGTCCACGTGCCTCTTAATCCTCTGTAGGATAGTTCTACTTCCAAAATTGCTGGTTTTTCCCTTATTTTCATGTTTCTTTGCAAGTGAAGCCACAACTGAAGAGCCCAGAGGGATATCTCTTAGCTGGAAGTGTTACAAAAATGGAGACAAACTTTGAAGATGTTTTAGGGAGGCAAGAAGAAACTCAGTCCCTCCGTCTGAATCTCCAAAACTGTTTTGAACCCAGATCCACGTGCAATAGAAGTGAAGGGAATTCTGAAACAAAACTAAACAAATTATTAAAAAACATATTAAACCCCACTCTCAGTTAACACCCTGCAACTGGCCATCCTGACAATTTCATTCTGAAGCCAAAAGAAATTATGCATATATTTGCCCCAGGGGAAAAAACCTGTTTTCCCTGAAAATATACTTGGTTTTGCCTGAAGGGCACAACGGGGTTGCAAGTGACTTCTCAGTGCTGGGCTTATCCTGACCATTGCAGCAGCTGCCACCACAGCGGGACAATTGTTCCTGGCATCTGCTGCCCGGGTGGGATCCGGAGCCGTGGGACTGCCCAGTGCAGGGTTACAAGTCAGGATCTGAGGTGAAACAAAACGTCAGTGGGCTCCAATGCTGCTGACAACCCTTATGCTCTATTGAATATATCAAGGGATAATGGCAGAGTAAATTCCAAGATGCAATGGAGTAATTAAACGAATGAAATCTTGAAGGTTGAAAGGATGCTTTTTATTGTGGGTGAGCAGGTAAAAAAAAAAAAAAAAAAAAAAGCTTTTTCCTGAAAATGGCCTGGGATGTGGCAACTTTTCCCTGCACAGAAACAAAAAGAGACAGAGAGGGTAGAGGGGGTGTGAGTCCCCAAGGTAAATCCCAGCCCCCTGCAAGGATGTAAACACCTCCTGCTTCTTCCCATCTCCCTTTTCCAACCGTTGGTTCCCCCCAAAGCCTCTCCAATAAAACTTTGTCACTGGGACTCATCAGCTCTAAGTAATGAGCAGTCCTTGCATTTTGCACATGGCTGAATTGCACCCTGGTGAGTGAAAGAAAAACCTGACAGTTGAATTTGGGAAAAGAAACGACTGTGCCTGAGTGCCTGAGGATGGGAAGAGTCACAGCTTCTGCCCCAGGCTGGCACAGCTCTGCCCTGGATGGAGACCCCCAAGCAGCACTTTAGCTTGCACAAAGTGCTGACACCAACAAATACCATAATAGTGGAAGTAACTTTAACAAAACACTGCTGGCTAACACAGCACTTCTGAACCTCAGCTGCCTTTTTTTTTTTTTTTTTTTTTTTTTTTTGGGAAAAAAAAAAAGAAAAAAGAAAAAAAAGCTGTTTTGAAAGTTAATTGTTGAGCTTTACAAAAAAAAAAAAAAAAAAAAAAAAAGAGTTGGGCAACTATTTATGCCAAGGTTAAATTGGGTCAACTCCTGAAATCCTGACTTCAGGCCAGACTCTACAGATCCCATTGATTTACACAGGAATGTTGCATGCACTGGAGAGTTTCTCCCTGGGTTGCTCCTCAGGCTCTGCTGGGTGAAAACTGAATTAGGATCTCTAGGTTTGACCCAGCAGGCAGCAAGCAGGGCAGTAAAGTAGTGGGCTGCTGGGCAAGCCAAGCCTGACTTTGCTCCTGATTAGAGTGGTTGCATTATAATTTATGGCAGGACAAAACTGCTGAGTATATCCTGGATATAGTTGCATTATAGCTCATGTCAGAGAAAAATGTCTGGATATGCCTGTATGATCCAGCTGGGGATTTTCTGCATGTGGGATCTGTGGGACCAGATACTCCAAGCAGGGAAACTGGCTCAGCCCTGCAGAAGGCACAGTGGGGCTGCCAGGCTTTAATTGCAGCTCTCTGCTTTCTCAGAGGCATCTGGTTCGAGTGAAGCTTTTCTAACTTGCACCAAAGGGGTAGGACCCACAGGGGCTCACAGCAGACAGCTCAGCGAGCGTGCTGGTCCTTCCCATCCCCACTTGGATTTGCCTCTGTGACTCCCTGGCATTGTTTTGTCACTTTGCTAGCAAAGAAGAAGCAACTGGGAAATGAGATGGTTCCATTGGTATCATGCTGTGTGTCCTTGTCACCAAGAGCATCCTCAGCTGACCCATAAAGGAAAACTCCAGATCCCTCAGGCTGCACAGCATAGCAAGCACATACAAGATGAGATGTTCTTGTGCATTTTCTATATGGATGCAAATGGATTTGTTTTCCCTTACTTTGAACTGCTGCAGAATCCTGGATCATGGCTGCCTCACTGAGTGAATTTTTTTTTCTTTTTTTCTTTTTTTCTTCTTTTTTTTTTTTTTTTTTTTTTTTTTTTTTTTTTTAATTTTATTTTATTTTTCTTTGATTGCTTCCCGGCTTAATTCCTCTCTATTATGTCTTAAACTTAAGAATTTCTCCCTTTGCTTTTGAGGGCTACACATGTCATTTAGGGGCTGCAAACATATCTAAGGGAAGCGCATTATCCAGAATATTGGTACATTATCCCATTGGGTGTTTTTTATCTGATGGTCACTGGAAAAATCTCAGCGCTGAACTGTACTTTTTCTATGTTTGCTGTGTGGTGAGACTAAATAGTCCTGTCTGTTACAAAGTCACTCCTGCTAGTTGTTTCCAAATGAATCAATAACCCTTTTGAAGCCACAGCTGCGAGACCATGGTCTATCTACCACTGGCTTTTGAACTGCCTGCAGTCAGACCTGGCACTTGTTACTCCATGCAAGTCATCCCATTGACTCCGAGGAGCACTGGGGATGCTCAGGACTTTGTATTTCAGTGCCAAACCATGGACATGGTTCCACTCATCTGGTGCTGGGAGTCCACTGCAGCTGGATGCTTTGTAAAATGATTCATCCTGACCTTTGCTTGAGATGGATGACAGCTTCCTAACAAAGATGAACCAAGTTTCTGGAAGAATCCGGCTAAGACTGTAGTGGAAATTTTCCAAAAATAATTAAATGCAACCATTTGTAGGGATCAAAAGCTCTGGACACCTGTTTCCTGGCAACGTGGGAGCACCATTCAGCTGTCCCAGTGCTCCAGTGAGATTAGCACTTGGGTAAAGAGCAGATGACTGGGTGCTGAAGATATCGAGACTGAGATCAAGCTGATAGAAAGAAGTAAAGGCTGCACTGCTTTTCCAGAGGCCTCTGCCCAGCATAGAATTGTGGAATGGCTTAGGCTGTAGATCAGCTAGTTCCAACCCCTGCCTTGGGAGGGCCACCTCCCAGTAGACCAGGTTGCTCAAGGCCCCATCCAACCTGGCCTTGAACACTTCTGGGGATGGGACATCCACAACTTCTCTGGGCAACCTGTTCCAGTGTCTCACCATCTCACAGTAAATAATTTCTTCCTAACATTTAATATGAATCTACTCTCTTTCAGTTTAAAACCTTTACCCCTCATTCTATCACTACACTCCCTGATGAAGAGTCCCTCTTCATCTTTCTGGAAGGCTGCTATAGGGTCTCTCTGGAGCCTTCTGAATAACCCCAATTCTCTCAGCCTGTCTTCATAGGAGAGATGCTCCAGCTCTCTGATCATCTTTGTGGCCCTCCTCTGGACTCAATCCAACAGCTCTGTATCTTTTTTATGTTGGGGCCCCCAGAGCTGGACACAGTGAACCAGGTGGGATCTCACAAGAACAGAATAGAGGGTGATGGACGTGGATCTTCTTGGACTTTCTGTGACTTCCCACTGCAGGAGATGGGCAGCAGCTTGGGATGTGTGTGCTGAGAGCCCCCAACAACTCCTCCAGCTGGACAGTAGGAAGATGCTGAAAGGCTCTGAGCTTCCTCTACAAACCCATCCCATAGCTTTTGCATTGAACCTCTGGGATGGGAGTGTGAGACCTGCTGAGCTCCAAACCCCCTTCCTTTCCCATGCCACAGGTGTCAGGATTTTGCTGAGGGAGGCTTTGAGCAGCAACAAGCAACCTCCTCTATCAGCACACAGCCCCGTGCTGCCTGTGCCGGGTGAGGCCTCTTCCTTTTTGGGCCTGACTCATGCCCACATGCGTGAGCAGGATGTGCATCACGGGCCAGCCCCAGGACCCAGCTCAGCCCCAGAGCCCCACAGGAGCAGTCCTGCCTGTGTCTGACATCCAAAGCTCTGCCTTGAAACACTGAGCCATCCCCAGAGCTGGAGACTGAAGAAAGATACAACTCCAGCATCTTCCCTTCACCACAGAAGATATCCCAGGATGGACCAAGTGGCTATTAAAAGCAGTGCTGCCTTCCACCAGCATGGCTTGCCCAATGAGCCCACAGGCAGGGGAGGTCCCTCATGGATGGAGACCAGGACTCATCCTGATGTGTCGAAAGCACTCTTCCTGCAAAACCACCCTTGATCCATGCTGGAGAGAGATTTTTGAGGGCTTTTGCTGTGGTTGGCATATGTACATGAAGTGTCTGGGCCACCTCATGGCATGAAAAGGTGCTGACCCTCCACCCGAACCACAAATCCTGCCTTTCCCCATGCGCCTGGAGAAAAAGAAGAAGAGATTGAGAAAAATGCTACTAAGTCAGGAAATCATTCTGGAGGAGGGGGAGTAGTTCCTCTAACCTCACATACGGGGAAAGAAAACTATTTGCTGACTTTGCCTTGTTTTTTAATTTATTGTTTTGCCAGCTGCTCAGATAAAAGGACAAAGCTGTGCCTGCTGTAACCAGGCAGCCAGTCAGGCTCACCCTTGCAGCACGGAGCAACTGGCCAGGACATTGGTGATGAGCATGGAATAGTCCAAAGTGTTCACAGGACACATCCTTTCAAATCCTTCTTTGCAGCCGTGAGACTGGACATTACTTGTTCTCCCTCACATGGAAGGTTGAAATCTCCTGGAGATCATTAACTTCAGAAGGCAGGGCTCTTACATATTAAGGATCACAAGACCCATGATAAAATATCCCATGAGTTTGCTGATTAAGCCTTTCTGTCTGCTGGACTGAAGTCCCCGGGTGCTGGGGCTGCTGCCCCACGCAGAGCATGGCTGCTCTGGGTCACCTCCAGTCCCCAGGGGCAGCGAGGGCAGCACAAAGTCCCTCAAAAACTGAGGCACTTGGTCCTCTTCAGCTCCTCTTCAGCTCCAGTCCTCTCCTTGTGTTTTGGAGAATATCCTCTTGCCCATCAAGGTAATTTAACTGAGCTGTGCCAAGCTCTGCTCTGGAATTTTGTGATTTCTCTAAGGATTTTGAGACCCCAAAGTCAGACAGGGCCAAAGGCAGCCTTGGATGGAAGGTCGTGGGAGGATGGTTTAACACTGAGGTGTGCATCAGTGGGCCACAGCATCCCTGGGCTGCAGGGGTCACAGTGCAGGGAGATCAGATCTGCAGTGCCCAGATCCCATGCACATCTGTAGGCATCTGCTGGAGCTTCTCCCTGGCTCTAGGTGGATCTGTTGGCCTGACAGCATCCTGCCTTCCCTCCCAGACCCAGATGGGCACAGGCATGAGGGTGGGGAGGAACAGCCTTCACCACCATGCTTGTCAGCCAACAATTTCACACCAGTGACAGGGGGGATTTTACCCCCCCACCTGGGGTTTGAGGGTCTGTGTGCCCCTGCTTTGCAATGAAGACAGCTGGCTGGCCTTCGTGAGCCTTACTCTGCTGCCTTTACTCACCTTGGGAAACACTTACACCAGGTGTCCCCCAGCCCATCTGCAGAGTCATTGGGCATGAGAGTCTTGCCCCAAATAATATTGATACTTTGCCCCCAGTTGCTAGCACAGCACAGAAAACTCACAGTGTTTGAACCTCAGAGAGACTGTGAACCTGACAGGTCGAGACCTGACAGGGATGTTATCACAAGGCCCAACAATGGCTTTACACTCAATTACATTTATGGTTTCTGTGATTCACCTAAATGTTTATGGCTTAGTGACTACCTGGAAGTTAAGAAATGAAAAAAAAAAAAAAAAAAAAAAAAAAAAAAAAAAAAAAAAAAGAGAGAGAGAGCTTGAAAAGGCAAAAAAATAAGCCCTGGAATAAACAATTTTCTGGTGCAAGACTCTGGGTGACATAGGAGAAACTGAGCAACTACCTTGGGTGGTTGGGAAGAGTCATTTTCTGTGGTGACCAGAGCTATATTTGATTTCTTAGGCAATGTCAGTTTTTGCATGCTACATTCTCTGGCAAATCGCCAGCACGATGTGTAATACTTTAGCCACACTGTTGTTACTTAATCCTTTCCTAATCTGCATTTGCGCAAGAGTAAAATCTAAGCAAAGCCACTGAGAACATCTCCACTAATAATTTATCAAACCCGACTTTTGTTGCTGGCAGGAGAGGGCAGTCGGTGGAGGTGAATGTTTTCCCACAACAGCACCCTAGGATAAACACGGGGCAGCTGATTCACGCCACACTTATTTTCTGTCACCCACCCTTCGTGTCACCCTGATATTTCTTCGAATGATAAGCCCGCCTGCGTGCTCACAACACACTGCCGAGGTCCCAGTTTCATCTCTTTCTGCAAATTACACATTAATTAACCATTAATAACAGTGGGAGCTGCATGCAGAAATCCACACCCGCTGTGATGAGACCGTGCCCTGGGTGAGCAAGTGCCTGATTAATCACCTGCATTTCAGCGCCGGAGCTGCCTCCCCAGCCCTGCCAGACAAATGTCCCTTAAGAGGAAAGCACACGGGCACTCGCCAGCCCTAATCCTGCTGTAAAGAAAAGTGTTACCTCTTGCTCTATGAATTTTATTTATTTTGGTCCTCTGGGCAGTGCTTGCTGTTGTTAGAAACATGATTGCTTCATACAGTTATGTTAATGTTTGCATTTGACAGAATGTAATTGATACTTCTGCTGCTCCGGCTTCAAAGCCAAATTAGGAAATGAAGTGCTGCACATTAGCTTGTTTAGCTGGTTAAATACTGTAAATAAATACATACAGGGCAATGAAAACTAATGAGTTTTCTTCAAGGCATTTTCTAAATAGCTGGCTTCATTAAAAAAAAAAAAAAAAAAAAAAAAAAAAAAAAAAAAAAAAAAAAAAAAAAAAAAGCTCTTGCTGTGAACTCATATCCTGAAGGATTTGTCGTTTTGATGCAACAAAAATTGATCCTGGCTGAAATCTGAACTCTGGATTTCACTTGGAGACCAGGATTTTGCAAGTTATGGAGGAATCATGGTAAGAACTGTTGCAAATTTCATGGTACTTTTACCAACAATAGTTCTGAGAGATGTTGCATTTAACAAAGCCATTTTTTGCAATGGATTAATTCAGACTGTGGTTATATGTCAAGCTATTCTTCTTCTCAGTGTACACTAGGAAAACATTATATTTGTAAGAAGCATTTGAATAGGATATTTCTTTGTGCTGCTAAATCTGTGCAGTGCCATAACGCTATGGGTCAAGAATTTTCTCTGACAGAAGGCATCAGCATGAAAAAGGTGGGGAAAAAAATCAGCTTTTGTATGAAGAGATAATCTGAAGAGATTTGCTTGGCAGAATGCACTCAGTGCTGATTGAATAAAATGTGCTTTTCAAGTTATTTCTCAGGCCTACCCTCAATGCAGTAAAGCAGAACTGGGAAGAGCATTGCACCAGCTTTGCCATCCAGCCAAGTGCAATGAATCTTCACCTTGCACATCATGTTAAAAAAACCATTCTTTTCTCCCTTTTTATTTCATAAATAATACAGTGATGCAAAACTGCCTTTCACTGACTTGAAGGTGTTCTCCTAAAACTAGGGCACTTTTTAGCATAGATAGGACTGAACCTCTACCAGTGCTTCTTAATTAACTGCAAATAACCTCTGCAGTATCACCTGCTTGGCAAAGAGATGTTGACCTTAAGCCCAAGCTTGCTGATCTGGCTGTTTTACCTGGTGCTCTAAGAGGAAGATGGGTTATAAATTCTGCTGCACTACTTTAACAGAACATTATTGAACTGATGCCTAATATGCAACCAAAGTGTCAAGATAAAAATATAAATTGACAAAAATATATATTTAGGAGGTAAGATCTACCTCTGTGTGGTGGTTTGATGTCAGTTTAGGATGGAGCTCAGGATATTGTGAAAAACTTCATATTTTTATTGTGCTTTCAGCAGCAGAGGAGGACTGAAGGCTCCCAGTGCTTTTCAGAGAAGTCATAACAATATCTTGCAGCTTCAAGATGAAGATGGCCACCAGCTCAGAAATACATAAGAGATTTGGTCAGTCCTCATTCAAAAGGCCCATTTAAAAATAGACAAATTATGACTCTCTTAAAAAGAAATGTATGCATTGCATAAATCAAAGTTCTCACACCCACCATCAAAGTTTAATCACTTAATATGCTGGTTCTTTCAACATGCTCTGAAACTTTGTATACAACAATACAAACGATGGTGTTACGAAGCAATAGCAATTTATTCTGCTGTACAAACGGATGTTGCATTATAATCCCTAAAGCAATACAGAGGCTGTTTGCAGATGTTTCTACAATTTGGCGTTTATTTTAATTGCTCTGCAGTGTAGTGCATGTGAAATAAAGCCATGGGATGACCTACACATTCACCTACTCAGGGTGACTTAACAACAGCAGTGGGAGGGGGAGGAAGATGTTTTGAAAGTTTTCAAGGTTTCACTGAAGCGCAAGCCTCCTGCAGTTGATTTAAAAGAGTGCATCAGGGCTTCTATCCAAGCCTGAAAGCATGGCAGGGCAGGGGCTAATTCAATCAGCCAGGCTAAGTGGCACATGTATTTTTACAAGTCTTGCAAGAATAACATCAGTAAAGTAACCGGAGATATTTTGGTGCCTGACATTCACTCAGCAAGTGCTAAGAAAATATGCTTACATCACAGATTGTTGGTTTCTCAGAGTGGGAGTCAAGGTGCCTAATTAAAGTCAGTGCACTTTGCTTTATCATGGACCAGGTCCCTATTTCCTCCTTTTCTCTTTCCACCCACCTTCGAAAAGCAGAACCTATTTAAATGTTGCTCTTGCTCAAAGAGCTGCCTGGAAGCAGTTGCTCTGGTGAACAGATTTCAAGTAAAAGGACAAAGTTAAACATGAGGCAAAGTATAAATAAAAATCAAGACTCTCTTCCTCCTCTCTCTACTTGTAAGCAATGATCTCACCTCTCCGGGTGGATTACAAGGGTGGCTTGATCTCTTTCAGGAAAGCACATTCTCTAACCTTGATACTGCTGCTATTTATACTCCTCTTTTCTCACCACAAAGAAAAGCAGCTCTAATAATTTTTCCCTTCCTTTTTTAAATGGGAGCGCTACATGGTCTGTGCCCTGCCTCCTGGCAGTGGGATCAAGTTCCTGCCCACAATCTCTATCTCTCCATTGAAGCCAATGCTCTCCACCACTACCTCTCCTCCTGGCTGCTCACTTTTGGACACCTGAGATGCAATTTTCCACTGGCTGGGGCATCACATCACCGAGCACACAGGTGCCGGGTGACAGCCTTGTGGCGCCTCAGCTTTTTCTGCTCACGGGGCACAGATGGAAACGCATGCACGTGCTGAAAGGCAATAGGGTTTTCAAAGTTCAGGGGCAGAGCTCTAACTTCCCTCCCCCTTGCTCATCAGATGAGCAGGATACCTTATTTCACGTAGCTCTCCCCTTACCCCACAAGAGGCAGGAGGAGCCATCCGCTCTCCCCACAACCTCCTGGTTTCAAACCCAGGAGGAGCTGGGGGAGTCATGGCTCAGAGCCCAGCGGCTCTGGGCAGGAGGGGGCACATAAAGGGACCATAGATGAGCTGATCTTCTTTGAAACCAACCCCCATTTTTTCAGATTAAGCCAAACCTACTCAAGCTGCATTCCCCTTGAGATACCTCAAGCAATGGGGACAAACATTATGAAACCAAGTTTATTAAAACTTTCTACAAGTCAGACTTTATCATCCAGGTTTCCACATACATATACATATTTACAAGTTGGACATAGTGTTTTTAGCTTTTCTGGCAGAGTTTTCTACCAATATATACAAATGTACTGTTTTTCATAGAAGGGTTAAACTGTATCACAGATACAAATGTCAAGCAATCATGAGAGGTTTAGTGCAAAGGAGAGCTGTAGCGCCCTGCTCTTAATGCTCATGATTCTGTCAAGTTAGTATTGCCAACAATAATTCACATTAAATTGCTCTTCGACACCTCTTATTAGGACAAACGAAGTACAACAAAACAAGAAAACAAAACCCCAAACAGTAAGGTATGTACAAAGTACACAGTCCATGAGGTATACATGGTATTCTCGAAACGCGTGGTGGGACTGCAGCTTGTCGGGGGTTAACCCTTACAATTACTTCACTTGAACTGTGCCATGCTGGAGACACACTTACCCAGCCCACCGCCATTTCAGAAGCTGCACTCTTGCCAGAGGTGAATGGACATCTCTTTGCATAAGCCACTGGACACAATTGTGAAACAAAGCAGAAATTTTAGGCAGGACTAAGCTTTACTTACCCCCAACCCACGAAGCTAATGATTTATATTCATTTTCCACGAACAATGGAAAGACTATGAATATTCATGCAAATAAAAAAAAAAAAAAAAAAAAGCAAAAAAACAGAACAAAAAAAAAAAAAAAAAGGGGGGGGTGGAGGGGAGGTGGAAAGTAACCATAGCCAGAGGCAAACAACATACCTGAATAATCAACTAAGGGCATATGGAGATTTCACTCTTAAGACTAACTTTTGTGGGGGGAGGAGGGGGGGGTGTAGGGGCAAAGAGGAGAGGGGATGTGATGGTTTTAAGAATTGAGCCTGCAGGAAAACACGATCGTGTTTACAAGTACTGTACAAGATACCCCTTATCATCTTCCAGGAGAAGGCGCCCCAGCCGATAGTGTTACGGTTTAGTAAACGGATCTGTTTTGGCACTCAGAGCTAAAGAGACCTCCTACTTGACAAGCTCTCTGAGGGCATAAAGTTATATAGGCTATACCATGGTAACGTGAGGCTTAAGTCTATTAAAAATGCTTTCCCAATCAGTGAATGGAATTGCAGGGGATCCAACTGGGAGACCCACAGTTATCTGCTTCAGAAAGAGCCACAGCAGTGATTTGTCTTACGGGTGGATGTAGGAGCTTCATGCCTCTGGAAGCAATATCAGCTGGAGGAGCAGCAGGGAGGAGCAAGCAGCTGCCCGTGGTGGATGAAGACCTCATCAAAGTGTGCTCACAGTCAGAAACTTCGCAAGCCAGCTGCTGTGTCACGCCGAGTTGATTCCTCTTTTTGCCCATTTCTGTGAGATTTGCTCAGTTAAGAGGCACACCTCATGTCCCCCGCCACAGATGGGACTGCCTTTTTGTCTCACACCTCAGCAGCTGTAAGACTCTGCAGCCCAGATGTGGGCAGTTACACCAGTGGGGGATGCGAGAGGCAGGAGAAAAGCCAGGCAGATCTTGCAAAGCTGCACAGGTCCTCCAGGGCCAGCAGCACGGACCTACCTGCAGAGCAAGAGGATGAAACTCTGAGCATGCTAAGGGAGCTGAGCTCTACGGGTTGGTGTTTTTTTAAAACAAGGTCATTTTTCTGACCATACTGGCACTTTAAGATGCTGCTGAGTTTGCAAAGGTGGAAGAATGATACTCTGCAAAAATGCCGGAGGTGAGAGCTGCTGAAGTTATTGAGATTTTGGGGTTAGCAGAAGAAGGAACTAATATCATCACTGTCTCCATGGTATTCTGGAACAATTTGATCCGAAGTTCCCGTCTCCTGGTCTGTATATCCAGGCTCCAAGACTGCCTCAAACCAAGGGTGAAGCAAGATCTCTGGAGCAGTGAGTCTTTCAGAGGGCTCCCGCCGCAGGAGGCTGCGGATGAGGCATCGGGCTTTGGGGGACACGTGGTCAGGAATACAGAACTGTCCACGCCGGATCTTGGAAAACAGAGTGCTAGGGTCCGAGTCATGGAAGGGATAGCGTCCCACTAGCAGGGTATAGAGCATCACTCCCAAACTCCACACATCTGCTGATTTTCCCGAGTAAGTCCCCGTTGTGTTTAGGATCTCAGGGCTGACATAGGCCGGGCAGCCGTGCTTGTCTGAGAGAGCATCATCTTCACCCTTGATGATGTGTGTGTCTTCCAGGCTCTCCAGCCGCAGCTGAGTCCTAGGGAGGGCAGGAGAGGAAGCCACAGGTCAGAATCAGCAACACCCAGACATAAACCAGCATGGTGAGCCCCCAGCTATGGCAATCCCCACTCTCCTTGCACCAGCTTAAAGAAAAGGAGAGAAAACACTTTTTAATTTGCAGCTGAGAAGCTGCCTGGGCTCCTGCCCTCCTGTGATGGAACTGCAGTTTTGTGCATCGGGTTGGCCCTCAGAAACACCTGCTTCTCTTATTTAAACGGGACTTTAACAACACAGAGGGCTCTTAAGGAGCACCAGCTATTTGCCTTCTCTCCGTGTAGGTTGCACTGCGACTGCAGGGGGTTAATCAGCTACAATGCATCATACATGCTGCTGTTTGCAGTTCAGGCTTTGAGCAAACAGCATCCATCTGAGTGATTTTGCAAACTGCAAAGTCCAGCTCCCTTCCGTGCTTGCAGGAATCATCGGCTTTCCCGAGTTTACTTTTTTTTTTTACTTTTTTTTTTTTTTTTTTTTTTTTTTTTCCTGCAGGGTACCACCACACCCACCACCTCCCAAGTGGTGACAGTCCACCCTGACTACCCACTTCTAGGGGAAAGCTGAGGTTAGCATCAGGAAGGAAGGCATCAGCTGGCCCTTGAAGGGCTCAGCACTGCCTGCAGCCCGCTGGGGTGTAGATGCGTTGGCTGCAGCCTGTCCTCAGTGTGACCTCGCAAATACCCATTGGTTCTGCAAACGGAAAATATGACTCAACGAGAACCAGGGGCCCAGGATTGGCTGCGGGAGCCCTGAAACTGCACCTGTGCCTGAGAGCCCGAGTCCGCCTGCCATTGCTTAACCCTCTTCTTGCCAAATGGGATGCACATGACACCGGCCTGTGTGCAACGCGTTATTTCCAAATGAGCGAGACTGTGTGCAATGTAACATTTCAACAAATGTTTCATCTCCTTATGGGCGGGAAAAGCTGCAATAGTTTCCTTCAAAGGAATTACTTTCTTTGCATGTCAACATTTGGTTGTTTCTGTTTAAGAGGGGCAGTGCTGGATAATTTTCTTACCGTGTTTTATAACCCATATCCTGAGGAAGCACTAGCTCAGTTTAAAAAAAAAAAAAAAAAAAAAAAAAAAAAAAAAAAAAAAAGATTTCTTCTGCTTCAGTAGTAGCACCTCCAGTTTCATCAGAATAAGCACACTTCTACTACTTCTAATTTTTTTTAGCTTTCCACTGAACAAGCAGATAATAAGAATAATTTTCTGCTGATTAAAAATGTAGCTCTGCTACATGCAGTGAGGAACTACAGGAGGAGCAAACACTCTAGGGAAATATTGAATTATTTACCTAATCTAAATTTAACAACTTGATTCTGAATCTCCTTTCTGTAAACCTAGGCTTTAGGCTAAGTTTTACTAAAGTGCTTTTCTTCCATGCAGTATTCCCAAAGCAATACTTAACTGTGTCCCAGCTTCCCTCCTGTGTGTGCCCTCATCCATGGACAACAGGAGGCAAGGAGCAGAAGGGGAGGAGGGATAAAAGGCTTGAAGGACACAGACGGTCTTTTATTAGCAGCACAACCCTGATCAGCAGGGGATTTCAGGAGGAGATACCTCCCCAGCACCCCTCTCCCAGCCCTTGCTCTGCTACCAGACAACTCTCCAGGGTACAAGGAGAGACCAGAGCTCCAGCTCCTCACATCTCCTGCTCCCCCAGCCGGGCTGCTCCTCAGCCCCAGCCCAACAGCTCAGCCTCCCTCCACTCTTTCTCTCTGCCTCTTCTTCATTCTACACTGAAGGAGCGGCACACATGACATCTTCTGGTGCTAAGGAGCATCAGAACTACTGTCCCTTTGTCTAACCAGTGGGTTTCATTGAAATTCTGCTGAATGAGAGGAAACTCCCTGAGAGCTTCCTGCCTTTCATCAGTCAAGATCTAACTAAGAGTAAGTGTATACCAGTTAAATCCATGACCTACTACATGCACGTGATGAGGACCTACTCAGATCGCTCACAGGTGATGCCCAAATGACACTGCCATTTCCACTCCTCAAGACACTTTTTGCCTCTCTGGATGTTGCATTCCTCCCTCCCTACTCACGCCCAGGGCTGGCTGCTGACACCTGCTTACCTTTCTTCATTAGAGAAGACAAATTTCCTGAGCTTGAGGTCACCAAGTACAATGGCCGACTGGTGGCAGTGAGCTACAGCGGAGACGATCTGCTTGAACAGCCGGGCAGCCTCCTCTTCCCTCAGCCTCTTGCAGCTCCTCACGTAGGAGTGCATATCCCCAAAGTCCTTTTCAAAGAACACATAGGCTTTGGTGTCCCCGAGGATGACTTCGACAACCCCGGTGATGTTTCTGTGCGATGGCAGCTGAATGTAAGGCCGGATCTTGTCTTGGTAGTGTTTGAGGGGGAACACCTGTAAAGAGGAAATTAAACCAAAATTCAGTCTCAAGGGCGTTGAAAGCAGCCGCTCGCGTAGCAACTCTCCCCAAACAATGACGAGGGAGCTGGAAGGGAGCCAGGGCTCGGCGGGAGCACCGTTCAAAGCGGTTACCGCGACCCTTCCCGGTCATTTTATACTGAAAGCGGTGTGTGTGTGTGTGTGTGTGTGTGTGTGTGTGTGTGTGTGTGTGTGTGCATTAAAATAAATTTCATCTCCCCTTGCAGCTTTTAATACAAAAAGCCTTTTGGACATGGTGCTCCGAGGTCACTGGGAGTTCCAGCTTACTTCCAGCACACGTAAATCCCCACCGGCTGCGGGCCGGGGAATGTTTTTTTAAGGCTCTGAGAACCACAAGCAGGTTTTCTCCCCGTCCCCAGCACCCCCACATCCCCCCTCATCCGCAGCCGCGGAGCTCCGCGCTCACCTTGCAGCGCAACTCCCGCCCGGAGCTGACGCTCAGCGCCCTGGACACCTGCTCCCGCTCGGCCAGCGGCAGCAGCAGGTACGAGGCGATCAGGCTGGGACCCGCCGCTCCCCCACCGGCGGGAGAAACCGGGGGAGCACAAGGCGACCCGGGAGCGCTGAGGCAATCCGGGGGTCCGCAGTCAGCCAGGCGAGGGGACTTGGCGGCCGGAGTTTCTTCGGCGGGGCCGTCGTGGAGGGTGTGGAGCCGCTTGGCCGGAGCGCTGCGGCAGCGGGCGGCCGGCAGCAGGGACGCGGGGCGGCTCATGGAGGGGAGCGGCAGCGGGCGCGGAGCTAAAGGCGGCCGGTGTGGGCTTGGCGCATCCCTTCGTTCTCGCCGCCGAAACCTCGGGCCGTGTCCACCATCTGCTGCCGACTCCGCGCTAAAGTAGTTGGAGGCTTTAAAAAAAAAAAAAAAAAAAAAAAATTGAGGGGAAAAAAAAAAGTGAGTCTCCTCCTACTGTCCCTGACGCACGTGGAAATGGGAGGAGGAAGGCTCGGACACGCCTGCTCAGCTCCTCCCGCTGGCCTCCGCGCACCCGGACCCCCGGCGGGTCACGGAGCTCCACGCGGTGGGCTGCCCCGCCCGGCTGCGTGAGCCTCCGGGGGCGCGCAGGAGACCTCGTTTTCGAGGTCCTCCAACCTGTCTGGAGCAAGGTAACCCCTTGGGGGTCACCCTTTGCTTTTGGGGTTCGCTCCTCGCAAGCTCAGCGTGCTCGCAATCCGTCCCCCTCCCTAAGCCTCCACCGCTCGCTTGTAAGCACAAAGGTAGAGACAGGGAACGCTTTTTTAGCAAAGTTAAGGAAGAAGAAAGTCACCGGCACTGAAGGATGAGCGTCTCTTCTGGAAAGGCAACCCTGGAAATGGCAGCAGCGGGTTTATCCACCACCAGCGTGTGCCGCTGGGAAACGCTGCCAGGAATTTCAAATGCCGCCGTAGCGCTTTCGAGACAGCATCGCCTTGTGCGATGTGTAAATACAAGAAGTTAAGCCAGGCTAATTGTGGAGAGAAAGCGAGCCCAGCTCCATTCCCAGGAGCTTCTCCTTTGTACATTTGCCACGGCTTCCCCCTAGCCTCAGTTCTTGCTTTTCACTAATTAACCATCATCCATCCCACGCTTTGCATCTCGAAGCTGTTGTGTATTTATCACTGTTCGTTTATAAGCACGGACTGCACCATCAGAAATATTTTGTGTTGGGTATTTCCCATGTTAGAGCTATCTGCTCCCCGAAAAAGGCACAGCATGGAGAGCAAGCAGCAGCTGAAGTGACCTGTGAGGAGCAGAGAGCAGAGCTCAAGCAGCCACCATCGGGCTCAGAAGTTGTGAGTTTAAAGGAATAGTAAATAGATTTGCTGCCAGGACTGTTAGTAAATGGAAGAAAAATGAGAGAAAACCAGACAACAAGTCATCCCTGGAAAAAAATGCAGACAGCTGTAGTTTTGACAAGTGTGCTTCAGAAGGAAACTCCTCAGCTTTTCTGTTTACAAATACACAAATTTTCTGTAATTCAGTGCTGAGGCTTCCCCAATAACACAGGAAGCTTAAGTTTTGTTATTTCGTAGGATTCCTACCCATTTCATACCCAGTTTTGGTCAGGGTTTCCCTGACCCTGTTTTAACAGCAGAGAAGGACTGGGATGTGTGTGTCTTTGTCCCCCCTGCCATCTCTGGTGCCACAAGTGCAGGTATTTGCTCAGATTCCTGGTGGTTAACTGCACAGCAAACCCGTGCACGCCTTCAGCTACTTCCAGTGTATTTTAAGAAACATATGAAACTCTTGTGCAGATTGATGACTCATAGCATAGCAGTCCCATTAATGCATTTAAACATAAAATACATATGCCATAAAGGGATATCCCAGGGCCTGCATTTCCCTTTTTTTTTTTTTTTTTTTTT
This sequence comes from Heliangelus exortis, assembly GCF_036169615.1. Taxonomy (NCBI): domain Eukaryota; kingdom Metazoa; phylum Chordata; class Aves; order Apodiformes; family Trochilidae; genus Heliangelus; species Heliangelus exortis. The sequence continues at coordinate 140,010,486 of NC_092423.1, read as the reverse complement.
TCTCTCCCTCCACCCTGAAATACAATTCCATTAATGTCTGCAGATTGTTTCTCAGCGACTCACCATGACTCTGAAAGCAATGTATTTTATTTCATTCTTCTCACAGGTAAAACACGCAGGCAAGAGTATCCATCAGACTTTTGTTTTACTTTTTCCTTCCTGAAAGTTTTATGATCAGGATGCCACTCCTGGGTGAATTTAGGTGAATCCTGCATGCTTGGGCTTCTTCCTACAGCTGAGGTAACACAAGGTGGGGGGAGAGGGTGTCAGAGATTTGGGGAAGAGGGGAAGGGTGTAGACATCATCATATTAATAATAGACCTACATAAACATACTCATAGGCGTTACTGGTGTTCAAGAGCATCTCCTGTAGATCCCTCAGGACAAGAGAGTGCACCTGGGGTAAATATGTGCCTCTGATGCCTCCTGAAGATTCCCCTCTCAGCTCCTGTGCCTGCTCACTGTCCCCACTGAGGAGAAGGCCAATGCTGAGGATCCATTAACACAGATTGTTGGAAACCATATCCCTTGCCTTCCCAGACTCCAACCCATTTAAAGCCATGGCTGGTCACCTCATCCCTGCCCCATGCCACCAGGACCAGAGCAAGTGCTTGGTCCTCAAGGGGAAAAAGCCCTCCTCATCATCTTGTCCCCCCAAGAAAGCATCTAGGGTGTGAGGACAGAGCAGGGCACAGCATTGCACCCTGCAGTCCTGACACAGGCTCCTGATGTCTGGGTACCCTCTTCTCACAGGGATTTCACTGATTCTCTGCTCTGTGGGAGCTGAAGCACAGAAGCTGGGCACACAATCTCCAAAGACCAGGAAAGAGAGAACCCTTGGGCAATGCACCCCAGAAGTGAAGGTGGGCACCTTCTCCCTGACTGTATAGACCAAGCTTCAATTGTTTACATGTGACTAAGATGAACCCAAACTTACTTCTCCCAGGTGTTGGGTCTTTGCAAAATGGAGGCAGTTCTTCACAGCAAGAAACCTTCATTTCTTCATTAAAATGCCTGGTATGCTTTCAGGTACTCAAAGCATTAATGTCATGAATAAACATACAGTAGCAATTATTAACCAAATTAATAATGCTCACTAACTTAGTCTTGTGTTATGGATCATAAGAAAAGGTCCACATCCAGACTCCTCCGTTCCCACTAGATTCATTCCAACAGGCAGAGCAGAACAGTGATTCCCATTTTGTGTTTTCTGATTTTAGTTGGTTTGGGTTTTTTTGTTTTGCTTTGTTTTAACTTTTGGCTGAGCCCCAAAATGCAAAAAAATAATTTTAAAAAAGGATGCCAAGGATGATGTCTGATGACTTGCATGGCATGGTGTTTCTCAGAAGGTTAAAATTTGTTCTTCTTACCCATCTTCACCAGTCCTTGCATGCAAGTCTGGTTTGGTTATGAACCACTGCAGAAAACAGGAGAGGAACTCAAGGGTGAGGCTTGTGTAGAACAGAACTCTTGCAGCACTCCAGCATTAGATTTTTTTTGAGAATGTTGGGCTACCACATTTGCCATAGTTGTCACTCGTTCATTGTAAGTCAGACCATAGGCTTTCAAGCATCCAGGCCTATCTCCTACATTAGTCTCCTGCATAAACCTTCACCACTCCTCCTCCCCCACACCAGAAAGGATTTTTTTGGGGATGCAAGCTTAGCATACAAGAGATGAATACTAGGATGGCAATTCTCAGCTGTGCCTGCAGTGAATTTGATTCTAAATGGCTTATGGCTTTACAGCCCTTCCAAACAAACCAAGGCAGTGTTGGCACCTCTAAGAGATAGCACTGCAAATCACTGTGGAGCACAAATCTGTGCAGAATTACAGTTGTAGAGTACAGTTGTATCCTTACATCAGGATGAAACATTGACTCTGTGGGTAAGTCTTGCTAATCATGTGCTGGAAAAATTAACCACTATGAGCCAGCAGACTACAAGAAACCAAAGATCCAGCCCTGGAGTCTCCCAGTACCAGTGAGGCAGGGCAGGGTGGCCTTTGGGAGTACTGATCACAAGTCTTTGTGTTTGGCAAAGCACAACAGTGTGCAACAGGCACCTTCCAAAGGCTCAGGAAATCTTGAGGAGCTCCCAGTCAAAGGATATTACAAAACCATTACAACCTGCAGATCCAGCTGTTGGATGGTCCAACTCACTGTCCCCTCTCTTTCTGGAGTCCAGGCTGCCAGGCAAGGAGCTGGGACTGGATCAGAGACGAGATCCTGTGGGATGTGCATCACATACCAGGCATCTGTCAGCAAAGGGAAGGCTCTTGCCCAGCACAGATTTTTTTAAATCAAACAGTGCTATTGCATCTGCCAGATCCAGAATTCCCGGTGGTCAGGTATCAACAGTTGCTTTTTCTATCATGTCATTCTATTTAAGGGGATTTTGGTTACATCGTATTCAAGCCTAACTCACCCTCAGCCAGTCCCTACACTCACCTGATCAGATGCTTTTTTTCATAGATGCTCACAAAATTATCTCTGCTGCTCCAATTCTCTGACCCTTTATCTTTGTAACTGGAACAGCCAGAGGCAATGAGAATTGTGTAACCATCTCCCCACTTCCCAAGTGCTTGGGACAAGTCTGGTAACTTTGATAATGGGATACACAGCGTAAATCTCTATTAGATTAGGCCACTTATAAATAAACAGTCTGTTTGCTATGGGAAGAAATTAAAAAGTCGTTATTTTAGTTATTGTATGAGAGAGACATGACACACAAGTACTTCAGCTAATACTGAACTGTCAGGCAAAAGATGAACAATAATTGCCTTTATTTTATAGGTTATCTCAAGCCATGTAAGGAAACTGAAAACTACCACTAGATTAAAGGCCAAAATTTTTAAACCAAGAGATTTTTCATAATCTATCTGTGTACAGAATCACCCTGTACAGAGAGGGCTCAAAGAGTACTTGTATGGCCAGGTGATAAAGAACTTAAAAGTAACGATTCCTATAGCATAAATGGTATCTGTATAAACCCACAGCCATCCTTAGACACTGTGGAACTTAGTGGCAGATTTACTGTTAAGATATAAAACACATGACAAGCATGCAGTGACATCAAAAGAAGTGCAATGTAATGATGTTCAGATGTCTCCTCTCAAGAGGGCACAGCAGCTGCTCTGAGGGTTGCTTTTGCTAGGAACTCAAAATAATTCTCTTCTGATAAACCAGTTGTTATCAAATCCAAGGAGTCACATGAGCAGCACCTCCTGACTTTGTTCCTGTGCAAACTGAAGAGCATGAAGGCTTCCTCTGTTGCCTGAAAGACATGTGAAGCTTCAGGTTTTAAACCTCAAATCCTGTTTTTACTTCAGAAGCTGATTGCACAAGCGGACAGTGAATGAGTCTCTCCATTTCCCTTGCGGTCAGAGAAGATCCTATTCATACTGAGTTTACAAGCAAACACTTCCTTTGGTAAGCTTCCCATGCAATTCAATTGATGTGCATGCTTTCGAGCTCCCTTTGGGTCTGAGCTAACATCAGAATAAGCAGAGGCAGCCTCTCTCTCCTCAGCCCACCACTGCACTTTCTGCAGCATTTTGAAATGATGAAACACACCGTGCTTTCTGTATGTTGCTGCAGTCTTGTAAAATCTTTGAGATTACCCATGCATCAAGAGGCTATGCACAAACATGGGTATTTACTGTATGATGTACACGCAGCCCAGAATTGTTCTTGCTTAACAATCAATCTAATGTTTTCACTTCTGATAGTTACTGGCTGGAAGCCTAGAATCTGCTGGCACCTACACGTAGGATTCTCTTTCTGAGCATTGCTGTGACCATGTCATGTGTTTGAAATAATATGTGTAAGTATTTTATTTATGGAAGACCTGTAATTTGCAGCCACTGCTAGTCTGTACTTGTAGTGAGGAGCCATCACCCTAAGGCTTTGCCTGTAGCAAGAGAAAGGAAGACCTATCTTTGGGATATTCTAACATTTTCCACTCCAGGAAACCCCTTTCCTAGGTGCATATTCTTCACTTTAGAACAAAGTACTATCCATGATACAAATGTTCTGTTAATGGACCACACAGTATCCCAGGATCCGTATGTGTCAATATTTAGGAAAGCTGGAAATAAACATTCACTTTAAATGGCCGTGGAACTTAATGAAGTTGTACACTGAATTCCAAGCTAGTTTTAGCCAGACTACTAGTGTTGTTCTTTGGAAAAACATCGTGAGGTACTTGTGACCACAGGTAGGTAAGACCTTTGTCATCAGCCACTCATGAGGAAACATGAGTATATCCAAGAGGACATTGTCTAAAATAAGGCAGTGTGTTGGCCTTGGCTATTGAGTCATCAGTATCACTTCCTGCAGCCCCTGCTTTTGCTTTGGGTATTTCTCAAGGGAACACTGACTTACCCTCATCTTTTTGATTCTTCTACAATGAATAAGATCACAGCTCCGGAGCAGTAACAATGAATATGTCCCTGATTCAGAAGGATGTGCGCTCCTTTTAGCAGAAGTGTGTTAAATCTTCCATGAGACGCCTGCCTGATCAGTTTTTATCTTTACATGTCATGGCTCCACTGATTTGAAAACTTCACAGTCTCCAGTTGTCAATTAGAGAATTCCCAGGGAGAAGTGGTTCAAGTGAGAGAGCTGTGTCAATGGCTCGTGCCTCGGGGTACCGCTGAAAGCTGTTGCATATGGATCTCTCCTGACTTTATTTTAATGTTTTATTAGACATTTCTTTAATCACTCAAAATACTATGTGGAACTTCTGTTCTCTGGCAGAGACAGATTTTCACCAGGTTTCAGTGGCAGACCCTTCTCCACTGGGTTGAGGTTTGCTGCATTTGTACAGTACCCCTAATGGAAAAAAAACACCACCTCACCTCTGAGTTTCTCTCCTTAAAATGGTTGCAAAATTTCTGACGTCAAACAATGAGACACAAATTACCCTGTGAACTGTTAACATATGCCTGTTTACATATGATAACTTATAGCCAAAACAGATTAAGATTTGAAGGTTTAACTGCCGCTGAGTTTCCACTTCTGTGAATCATATGGATGAGCTTATTCATCACAGGCATTTCTTTTTATTCTTTAACTCTTTCAAGTTACTTCTATCCAGAACAGGATTCAATGGCAACATGGGACACAGAGAGGTCACAACTGCATAGCAAACCCCAAACTTTGCAAATGAAAGAGCAAAGAGCTGTGAGTACCTACAGCCACCCCAGAGTATCAGTAGCAGTTCATAACTTCCATCAGATCAGCTACACCAGCCTTGCCCAGCTGTCAAGGCTGGTCTGTCCTTCCACCTAGGAAAGTGCCAGCTGCAACTCATGCTTATGGCCAAGCCTGAAATATTTCAATTTCAGAAGAAAAATTACTTGTAAGAACCAACAAGAGAGAACCAGCCATAAAAAAATCAACAGGGTGGCTCAAACGTTCAGAGAGAAAAAAAAAAAATCACTCATCATACTAGGATTCCTTGGATGTTATTACATAGTTTAAACTCAGAAATGCCAAACATTTTAGGGAGTACTGCACTGATTGCACTAAATACAGGCAGTTTTCTCAGGCAGCTGAATCCATGCAGTGCACCACTGATTTTGATGAGACGCATTTAAGTAATCTTGTCAACAATCCTAACATAAGTGCATGAAGTATTTGTCTTTTCCTGGATAATATGGGTGTAGCCATACTTGAAATGATGTATCAAGGAGGTATCTGATAATAAAAGAAAGAAACATACCTCTATTTAAATGCACATGCAGGTGATTGTTATTAAACCTAAGGAGGTGAGTACTGCCAAAAATCAGTCTGCTTTTTTCAGCTGAAGCCTGAGAAGAATTTTAGGCTGCTCCTGCACTTGCTGTTCAGGGTATCTGATTCACTGGTGCAGTGTAGCTCAGACTAGCAAAGGAGGGAAGGAAGATCATGTATTTTAAGGCAGGAATGTGAACATTCAAAACCACCTTTCTACTTAGAGTAGCAATAAGTGAGTGCTTGACTATTTGTTCTCTTCTCATTCAAAGCGTTGCTTCAGATTTGTTTGGTTGTTTTTTTTTCCTCCCAGCTGCACCACCTTCAGCAGGCAGTTCACAGCTCACCTGGGGATTAGCTAACTCAGGCAGATTGAGTGCAGCTTCCACTAGGGCCACCAGCACTGCTCTGGCTCAAGCCTCTCTCTGTAACATACGACAACAAGGTGTAACCAAGACAGCAAACTCTCTTACAGCATTACTCACTGGAACACGAGGGCACTGACCGTATCAGGAACTGCAGCTATCTAAGGGCAGACTGGTACAAACATCACACGTAGCAAACCAAACCTGCTGCCACCAGTTTGTCGATAGGAATTAATCTGGGTATCATTTAGCATTTATAATATTCTGTGTGATTGGAAGCATCCAGACACCTACACAAACTAAATTTGTTGAGTGCGTTTTTGCTCCTGAAAACCTGGGAGACTCATTACCACTAGGGACTGAATGAGATCCATGAGGACAATGTTAATGCTTCTCTGTCAGAAACCGCAGATTGTTAAACAAAGGCAAGTTTCTAAGTATTCTGCTTATAAAGGGTACTGGAGTAAACATAACCACAAAGATGAAACAAAAAGCTACTTTTGTTTCAGCTTAGGATGTTATTTCCCCCACCCCTCCCCTCTAGTTAGCATCTAGTTAACTCTCTTCTGGTATTTAACTGAAAATCAGTGACCTGTCCTAAAAACTACAGGCTTGAGACCTGAGATGACTTAAAAGGGACCTGTTTTTTACACATAAAAATACAAACAAGTATATATTGCTTTACCAGTCTTTCCAGCTATTTTCAGCTGGGCTTCCACAGACAGAAGCACTCATGGATCACTGCTCAGTTTTGGAAAGATGGACCTTTGAGGTTGGACCACATTATGAAAATTATCCAGCTAATTCCCATCAACACAAAAACTCAGTGAAAGTAATAATGGTTCAGTTCCCTTTTTTAGCTGTGAAATCACCTTGCAGATTAATATTCTTCAATTACAAAATAACAATTTCAGTTTGAAGTGGTTTCCATTCTTAAGTGCAATTGGGGTTAATAATGGTCTGCAAAAGGAAAGCTGTTAACTAACAGTAACCCAGAGTGAAAAGCTTAGCACTTAGGTACCTTAGCATCATTTTACACTAAATATCAGATTGCAAATTCAGAAAAATTACCTAGGAAAATACAGTCTAACCTGCCAAGGATCCCAAAGCTCAAAGAAACCTGTATTTTCTGCTTTACATGTGTGAAGAGATAATTGCCATCTGACCACCCAGGCAGCTTCTTTTACCCATGGCTATTTCTAATTCATATACGTAATGCCTCATCTGCTGTGTTAAGATCAGTTCAGGTAACAAATACACAGTGTCCCAAAGTTTAAGTCCTTTTTTGGATTTGTGCCCAAATGCATAGATACCTGAAGCTTATGTAAAATGACATTAACTGCTTTTCAGTTCAAGGCATATGGTTAAAATTTATTTGTATTATTTACAAATTAGTTATTGGAACAAATATGTAAATAATCGTAGTCTCCTAACATACAGAATTATGGTAAAGCCTGCTTGGACTTCCAAATGCAAAAAACCTAAGATAAAAGCTTCTGAATTTCAAAAGAAAAGAGATTACAGTTCAGTAATTATAAGGCCAAGATCCTCAAAGGTGAGTTGTAATTTTGTGTGTTCACACAGATGGTACAGATGTGCTCTTCCTGCAAATTAAGCCCTCTTAAATTTTGTTGAAGTTGGTATTAAACACCAACATGCTCCCAAGCAGGGTGTATGACTTGGGGAAGCAACAGGTCAGAGTGTCCTGCCTGGAGAATTTCTAGCAGTTATAGTGACAGTAAGAGAACTCCCTGCAATACTGAGCACAGCACTCACTTTTACTTGCCAGTAGAATCTGCATCTCTAAAATACTGGAAAAAATTAGCACACTGAGAAGGAAGGTTAAATGTTGCAAAACATGTTTTATTTATCAAACACGAGCTTTTAGAATTTCACAGAGGTTAAAAAAAACAAAACAAGTTAAACTGGAATTCCTCGTATTCGGCTGTTTAAAAAATGCTTTCAGTTACAGCTGAGGCCTTCAACTTTGCCTATAAATGAAACACTTCAAATAACAATCAGTTACACAACCTACTTACAATCAGCAGCTTATCTCACAAGACCTCTAATAACAAATTTTCTTTGTGGCAGGAGCGTATCCAGCTGACTTCTCCAGCGTTGACCAGCTTTGTTTTTTCTGACTGTCAATCGCTCTTTTAAGTGCTTCGTCTGGCACAAGATCTGATTCTTTTACTTTAGTATGGCTACAGCCAATTTTAGGGCATCTGGTAAAAAAGAAAAGATGGACTCCATGAAATCCAAGGAATTGTATTTGTCAGATATGGGCTTTTACATAACATCTGATGTTTTATTGTATTTATCTGGGATTCACTCTTTCTGTCAGTTCCTTGTTACCACTTCTCCCCTTCACTACTCCCTGTGGGGAAAAATAACTTAATTTATCTAAACTGGTGGGAGTCAACAGCTGAAGAAATGGAGGAAGACAGCAAGAGACCAAGCCTTTCACCTGTAGACCACTCTCGTGCTTCATGTACACAAGCTGCTTGCATCGGTAATGGTATCAGCATTGCATGGTCATCTTTCTGTGTTGTTTTATCTTTGCAGTCCTCTACAAACTGCAGGTAACTACTTCTTACCTTATTAATCTTCAATGCAGAAGTATAACCTTCACTGATAAATAAGTAAATTAATTTCCAGGAAAACAGGGAAAAGAAAATGAGACTTGCAAAGGCTGACTGGTGAATCAGTGTACTATCTAGATAGTGTAAAAATTTTCCTGGTCTTTCATGAACTGAGAAAGCACAAAAAGGAGAGATGAGGTCAATTAATAGCCTCTAAATGATAATCAAATACAAAATGTCTTACAAGTACTTGAAACAGCCAGATAAAAACAGCAGACTGAAAAATATTTAGGGACCAAAGGTCATTTTCCTTTGGCAGTGGCTCAAACACGCACAGATGGCACCTATAGTGAGAAAATATATTTTTCCTGAATTTTCCCTCTATTAGGACTAACTTTTGTCTGAGGCACTGAACTTATTTACACTCAGTACACTCAGTTTTACTTCAGATTTGTCCACAGCTTACTTTGTTTGTCACGGATAAGTCACTTAATTGCTCTGTGCCTCAGTTTTCCCATTTATCACCTTATTAGAGCAATTGCTTGCCAGATTAATGAATAACAAGTGCTCAGAAAGCTCCCTGTGTTTCCTGTAAGCATGAAGTATTAGCATGTCCTTCCAGGCAATGGAAAATAGTGAGCAAACCAAGACACGTAAGAGTTGCCTAAAGGAGTCTACAGCGACTTTATCAGCACAACAGCGGTGGCCGTGCGCACGTCAATGCCAGAGCTGACATTCAGCCAGTGCCCTGCCAAGTGCTCTGGATTCCAACTGGAAAGTATGTGTGAAGAAACAGCCACTTCTGTAACTCCAGAGCAAGCAACAGTTTTGAATTCAGAGTCAGGATAGAGAGTGGTGCTGGCAGTCAAGCAGCAACACCCCCAGAACAGGGTACAAACTTCCTGCATCGACTGCCCTGCTTTCCCACCACAGCAGACACTATGGTTTTCCAAAACTGACTGCATTTTCATGTGAAAGGCTGGATTTACAACAGTAAGTGAGACTGGGCAGAGAAAACCAAGCAGTCTTTCTTTAGTTTCAGAGAAGCTGAGTTTCTCCTGTGCTTGTGCTTTTCTAGCACACTGGAACAACTGCTGTAAAAGTGGTAAAGTTGCTAGCTAAAAATCTCAAAATTAAAAACTGCCAAGTTTCAGACTGCACAAATAACTTCAAGTTGGGTATAAGGTAGCTTTTGAAGCTAAATGCTTTACATATCTCATGATTTTTTTTAAATCCGGATCTTCTTTGAGCCTGTAATTTCTTAAAAGGTAAAATAAAAAGATTTCATTCGTTCAGTCAGTCACATGGCCCTATTAATTTTTCAGCAGTGCTGGAACTTTTGACTCTCCACAATGACCATCTCTACTACCATGACATTTTCCTGATGGGTTTAACAACAGAACAGAATTTTTTTGGTATAAGCATCCTAAATCCAGTTCTGTGTTGCAGAGAGAATTTTTGTCATGGTTTTGTGCTGCTGAGCCCATACTTCCTAGCTGGGCCCCTATCCTTCAGAATGCACTTTCTTCTCTCCAACTTGTAAAATATTTCCCAGCTCGTGTTAATTTTTCCAGCCAAGTTCCCATCCATCCATGTTGCTGGTTTTGTTGCTATTTCCAGTACATTGTACCTACTGTATTTTTCTCCCTAGACCTCATAACACAGGCAAGGTCTTGGCCTTCAAGCTGTCTAAATACTAAGGTAGCAGCTGGACCTCCCAACTGATGCTTGATTTCATAGCAGTGCTTTTTTTTACCCAGAAAGGAGTGTAGAAGGAAAAGTTCCTCTCTACCTTTGTGTCCCCATGATGCAATATGTAGTCTAACAGAAATGCAAGAGCAACAGATGGAGGAAGTAAGTGGCCTGTGGCATTATCTTCGGGGAAATCAGGTTGCTAGTCTTTGACAGACCTTCTGAGCATGTGCAAACTCAATATTTATTTAAAAATCCACAACTGCTAAGTTTCCATGAGGTCATCAACTCCAAAGTGTCTCTCTATACATATACGGTGTAAAAACAAATGTGAAGTTAATGGGGAAATTATATGTCCTCTCAATATGCTCTAAAATATGTTGAGTTCTTTTTAACTTCTCTCTCTTTGTTTTTTTTTTTTCCTTCAGCCCTTGAATAAAAACCATCCTAAATTTGAAACTTACTGAGGAGAATTTCAGATCTAAAAATCCAACTGTTAAATCTCTTTTTTTTTTTTTTTTTTTTTTTTTTTTTTATCTCTATGGAAAGCTCGCTCTGATCATTCCTAAACTCTGTACTACCTAAAAAGTTGAGTTTTCATATTTCTCACTTTAACACTCATTTACATGCTTTCATATCTCTCAGTTTTATTGGGATTTTAACTGGAAAAGAGGGTGCACGGAAGAGATACTTACATTTTTTCACTAACTTCAGAGCTTGCTAAATAAGCAGTGGGAACAAAATGAGCAACAACATTTTACAAAGCAGTTGCTGTTCATGGCTGTACAGAATCTCTGCTCCTGTTGTGGAAGTAGCACAAGTAGCTGTAACTTCCCCACACACTTCCTGAGTATTTCCTTACACACTGTTTTCATTAAAAAGAAAAACTCCCTCATGTGTACAGCACTAACAAGGAGCCTGTGACTTGGGCAGTCACTGAGGTATTACTTCCTGCAGCCTTGCCAATCCAAATACATTTCCTAGAACAAGTGGAGTAAAATTCCGCTGACACGGCAAAGCAAACAGCTTTTCCACACGTCCTTGTTAGCTTACCGGACTTCTTTCTTTTGTTGCTTTCGAGTCTGGATAATTTTTAGAATGGCATCTTCTTCATAAGTATGTCCACAGACTTTGTTTCGAACTGGCTTCTGCATTTCCATCTGTAATCAATAAGGTGTGATTTAAAGGACCTGATAATACCCATAAAAATGCATCTCATGAGACATTATGTAAAGCAGCAGGAAGTGTGTTTGCCATTCACACACAGCATTCCAAATTACAGGGTCAGGTCCTGCATGGTAAACTTCATTCCTACTTCCGTGGGTTCTTTTTTCCCAAGTAATGTTGCTCTTCTCTGGCAATGCTTGCAATGTATCATGCATGATTTTTAACAAGTATTGCAGATGTGTAATAAAAAACAACATAGTGAAGAACATGAAATAACTATTTCTCAATCAATTATCGTAGCAGCGATAGCATACCTGTGTAATGGGACAAATAAAGTTCATCTGACTCTGAGTCACAGCTATATCTTCATCGATTTGTTCAATGGCCTCATTATCATTATCTGATGGATAACAAACTATATTAGGAAACAAGACAATTTAAAGTTAGTGTTGGTAGCCAATACTTAAAATAAGGAAATAAAATCCAGCATTTGCCATGCATTATCTCACAGTGATATTTAAGGGGCCACAAAATATTTCTGTAAGGTTCACTCCTTGAACAAGATACTGCAAAAAATACTGTACTACAGTGTCTGTTAGAAAATGTAGATTTTTTAAATGGTAACTGCTTTTTGTGTGGCTATGTATAACCAATGCTATAAAGTAGGGCTGGGAAGGAAAGCAAGTTTGTCTGAATCTATGCAAAGCCTTTAGGATTCTCTTTTTAAGTTCACCAAAAAGCAGTAGCATGCAGATGAGTCCCCAGAATCTAACAGAGGATAAGGTGGAGCTTTTGCAGATTTGGCAGTCCTACTGTCAAGTTTGTGTTTGAATGCCATAAATTGGCTTGCTGTATAGTTGGTATCCACAGTATATACTTTAAAAGGAATTTTTACTATTTATCATAATGCATCTTTTGTAAAGCGATACCAATGTATTCTAACAAGACTGTAATTAGTGAAAAAACCAAGAAAGTTTAATTTGAGATGGACAGTAGAAACATTACTGAAGTGACATTAAAGAGGAGGTGCAGGATGAAAAACTCCAATCTCCCAGAAAACACCTCATGTCCCAATGCCAGGGAATGAAGATCAGACAAGAAGAAATCCACCTCAATCTGAAAGAAGATGGAGGTCTCTGTCTTTACCAGAAAAGGAAGGCAAGGAGTAAGCAACTCTTTGTACCCAGGCGCACATCAGCCCAGGTTCTCTGCAGAAACTCATCAGCCAGTGTCAAAAGCTGAGACACAGGAGCATCTAAAGAGGATATATATTCCTAAACACAACCTTAATAAATGTATCCATGTAGTTTTATCTTTTCCTAACTTTGCTCAGTTATTGTGAATCTAGGCTTTTAGTTGAATGCATCAGCTTATCTTCAAATCTTATCTGGTAATAATAGCAAGCTTAACACCTGCCATAACTTTCCATTCCTTTGGGGCTGTTCTGCAATGTTTTTGCAGTAGTGCCCTGGGGTGTAGTCCTCAAGTTGTCCCAAGATGAACAGAACATTTTCCTCTCTAGCTCCAGCTAGTTTGCAATGCAGCAACGCAGGGTTTGGAGAGGATGAAATCCTTTAGGGGCAGTGGGAAACAAAAGTGAACATGGGAGGTTTAGAGTTACTTCATGATTTGCCTTTTAAAAAGTCTCAGCCCTGGATCCCTTTGCTGCCATTGCACACTATTAGCCAATCTCAGCATCCTTTCATCCCTAGTTGGAGCTCAGTCTTCCACATCTGTTAAGGAGCAGTGTTTCCTAACCTATGGTCAGTCCTGCATGCCTGTGCACTACCATCACCTTCCGGATGATAACAGCAGGCATCACTCTTGGAGCAATCACAACCTCTCACACCCAGTCTAGACTGAGCACACTGCCATGTGAGCCAGCACATCTCTGGTTGAGGTACTCCTGGCATCAGGATTGCAGCCATCACTCCACCACAGCACCTCTTGGTATGCTGGTTTTATTTGCATATTTTTCCTTCCTCCTTAACAAAGCCTGCCCTTCATTCCAACATACTAAGAGTTTTCCAAGGGTTCTGGAATGTTTCTGACCCAGGTACTACTGCAAATACATAGGCAGCACTCAGGCAAGCATCAAAGGCATTTCTGTTCCTGTTACTAAGGCCTCATTCCATCACTAGGGTTTGGATTGAGGGGAAAAAGGAGCTCTAATGTCCAGTGTTAAAATTAACTTGAAGACTTTCATCTCCAACAATATTAATGCACCTTTACCAGATACTGACCTCCCAACAGAAATAAGGACTTGCATATTAGAAGGAAAAAGTAGGCTCAATTTAACTGTAAGTACTGAAACTGTGATGATATCAGCATCAGAAAAAGATTTGCATCAGTTAACAGTTTTCAGCCTATTCTTAGACTGCTTATGTGCAAGGTTTGTTCTATCAAAACCACATATGATTTTAAAGAAAATACACCTCTTTTTAGGGAAAAAAAGTGGGTTTTTTAAAAGGAGCTTTTGGAGTACAAAGGAATGGTTGAAGTCCCACTGTGTCAAAAAGGTTAAACAATATTGCAAATATTGGTAGGTGCCAGCTTTGGCAGGGGCTGCTGTATTTAAACACCACAGAAACATCTTTCTTATAAGTAATGCAATCAGAGGAGAGGTTTAGAATTTTCTTAAATTGTCACATCTGCAAATTTTGACATACTGCAGCTCTAATCCTTCCTGATGAAAACATCTGGAAACTTACATTTTTCTGTGTAGTTTTTTTGTTTTAACTCATGCACTTGGCACATTGTTCCAGTATACCCACATATCACAGCAATCAATGAAGTTAAAACACAGCCATGCTGGCAAGATCTAGGACAGGTGTTTATTTACAAAGGATGATGGTGGGGTGTTTTGAAATCAAGATGTAGATGCCAAGGAAGGTGGGTTAAATTTTAAAATGGTGGGCTTGTGCCTGTGATTTTATTTTTATAGTTCAGGTAAAGGCAAGTAAGTGGCCTCTTCTGAGACTGTTCATCTTGAGCAGCACATTCTGACTTTGTTAAGGAGTCACCACTTCACTCATCCCTTCTGTGTGTGTTTACTTATGTACTGACACAAAAATTAGAAGACTTTGTTGAAGCATTTGAGTTCGAAATCAGAGACTCACGCTTGAGGACTGGTGCCTTAGTCCCCCCTGAAGGCCTCAGGTCTCTAAATTATGTGAACTCAGTCATAGGATGGGTTTACCTCTTTCACACACTGGCTTTGGAGGTGATTTAGATGCCTCATGTTTAATGGTTAAAATTCCATGAGTTGAGACCCACTCTTTGTAGGTGGGATATATTCATCTTCCTGGATTCAAATTATGCTCATGCTGCAAGCTTATCTTAAACACTTCAGGTTGCACTTCATTTGCAATGATTTTGTACACAGCTTATCCGAGTGGGGCCCTGGTCTCAAGAGGTTATCACAGCACAAATGAAGTATTATTTAAAATATTTCCTTTTCATAAGTGGCTCATATTTTTAATAATAAATATGCAAAACTGGGATGATGCAAGTGATACCTCAAGCATGTCAATAGCAGATTAGCATACATCAGATAAACCACCCACAGATTTGTTGTTATTGCCTGATGTTCTAGATTACAGGAGGAGAGAAGAAAATAACTTTTTTCAATATGAGTAAATTTTGCAGAAATGACACAGGACATACATACATCTCAAGCTGGTCAGTAAGGTGCTCTAAACCACAGAATTATACCTCTAAACACCTACTAGATGTTTTTATTAAGGTTGAAGTGATTTTTTTTTACCAAATAGAATGTATAAAAGCTTGGAGGCTATAACTTGCTAACTCTGACTATTCTGTAGAAGACTATTCTATAGAAAGAAGAAATAAAAACATTGGGTCACACATATTTCAGCTAAATCAGGTTACATTTTTGCACAGTTGAGTTTTTCTTGCAAATTAAAACCAGATGCAGAAAACACTACGTTATTGTTCCTAAAAATCAAATGTTGCTTTAAGTAACAGAAGTATGCACATCTATTTTGGTAGTCTGAGAGATTACATTTTAAGAGCCTTAAGAGTTTCTACTTTTCCATTCCAGCCAATTGAAACCTGTTAAAAGTATTATTAACACATTTTCTATCTGGCTACCTCAGTAATGATGTTTACAGCTAATTAGTGCCCACTGTTGTAATAAAGCTTCATTCTCATAAAGGTATCTATTTTTGGTTACACATCATAATGAATTTTGCAACTGCCAACTGTTTTTTACTTATTCAGTTTTTAATTAAAAGCTGGTAGTACTTTATATCTCTATCACTTTCATCTCTTGATAAAAAAGTGACTAATATGCCTTAGCTCAGTTTTTACCAACTCTATTGAGAGAGACTGAGAACTTTCAAGATAAGTTTTAAAAATAAGAAAACCACAGCACAGAGAAATTAACTGCTACATGGTGAATTGTATTAAGCATGGATAGCATACACAATAAAAAAGCATTAAAGATGATCCCCATTGTCATTGTCACTTCTATGACAGACAGACTGCTGCCTGCTCACTGCTTGCCATGCCAACAATGTCCTCTACCCAATTCCTGTTTCTCTAACCCAGCCCTGAGCAAGTACATGTTGCAATGTAAACTTAATTGATTTTTTTCCTTTTGTGCTGCTCTGTTCTGCCTTCCCACCTGCCAGCAGTCCAACACTAATCCCAGAAATCAAAGGGTAATGTTAAGCATGCAGGATTGAGTCTTTGTAAGCCTGAGCCACTAGACAGACAAGGTCTTGGCTCCCAAGAGGGTCCATTGTACTGCTGACTCTATAGAAATAACAGCAACTCATCCAGGCTGGGAAAAATCCTATCTCTGAGGGCTCCAAGAAAAACATGAAACTATGAGGGCAAGTCAAATGCCAAGTGTTCCTGCCAGCAGGACACAGAAATAAAGAAAGGTGGGGGAGGTAGAGGACATCCTCGCATCTGAGAGTTGTGTTCCAAGAGTTAGGAGGAGTTTGAGGCACTGCTAGCATGGGGTGAGGAAGGTCCAAAGACAAGCCTAATGGAGGCAATGAGCCCAAACACTGTTTTCCATGAAACACAGGGATGAGACCACCACGGGCAATGCTTAAGAGCAAGTCAGCAGACCCATTAGTGCTCTAAATTTGGGTTAGACTTCAGATGTGGAGAAGCAGACCAGAATAACTGTCCAGTGCCCTGCCTCCAGGACAGATCCACAGCAAATCCTGTAGTTTGAGCAAAAGAAGAGGGGAAGCACAGAGTAATACCCTCCTGGCAAACTTTCACAGTCTCTAGCAATTTGTGGCCAAGAACTTCCTGAGTCAGAGGTAATATCTTTGTACTTAATAAGCCCTGGAGTTCTCCTCCAATATGAATTTGTCTAAACTTGGAGAGGGGAATTTCAGCCTGGACTTTTCAGCTTGATTAGAGACAGTTATCTTTGCTAGAAAGGTTAGCAACAGTTTAATTTTCCTTGAAACTTACCACAGAGGCTGCAGGTTACAGTTTAATTTGATTTTTAAGAGGGAAAATAAGGTGTGCAAGCTACAGCTGCAGTCAAACAGTTCAAAGGCTTTCTGCTTTTGCCAGAGGCATGTGATAGTTTAATTTGCCAACCAAGCCAAACCAGGCTTTGCATTAAAGTGCATTACAGTTTGATTACTTGCTGGTGTTGCAATACACAAGCTGATCTAAGGAAAGTGGCCTCTAACATGTTCCTCCAGATTGCAATTGCAAATCTACTTGCTTCTGCCCAAGCCAAGCAATTTGCTGGTAATTTACTGGCAAGTCCCTTAAATGTTCCCTATTTTGCACGTGTAAGAAGTACATACACATGCATTTGGTCAATTAAAAACAAAAAACAAAAAACAAAAAAAAAAAGAGAGAGACAATCCTGTGAATATAGGCCATTCTGGTTTTTTCTGCAGTGTGAAGGACAAATTAGATGAATAAATTAATAAACTGTTAGTCCCTTTACATAGTAAGAGTGGGGAAGGAAAGAACAGTATTACGCACTAAGCCACAATCCTTTGAAAACTACTTTAATGCCATCAAATTCAGAGCACTTGCGTATTTTGCAGCATTTTTCTCAATTAGCTACAGGTCTTTTAAAATACACAGTTTCAAATGGAAATACTGTTCTCGTTGTATGCTTTCACCACTGGGTAGAGCTGGTTGATGACAGTTTTCCAGAATGACCTAAAAATGAAGACAGACTCTGCCCTGTGAAACCTCCAACACACACACTATTTGAAGAGAGAAGCAAGACATCATCTTTACCTTTAGATTTTGGGAAATACAGATTACTGTGCAGTGGGAGCTGTGTCCCTAGCCATGCTGAACAGAAAGGGTATCTTTGATTCCAAACCACGCGACTCAAACAGTTTAGCAGCAAACACACAGAGGCAGCTTTCTTGCACCCTCTGTTATTGCAAACAAACATAAGAAATCCACACTTCAAAGTCCATGGATGACATTTCAAACAGCAGTTTCTTCATCACTGCAGTCTGGACTTGATCTGAAGAAGCTCCTGGGGGAGATAAAGGTTACCTAAAAAGATCTCATGAAGGTTCATCAGTTAGCCCAGAGGAACCACTATTTCTGGAAAATCCAAGGTGGCCATACTCTTCCATCTTAACTGTCATCACCCACAACAACATGTAAACTTAATAAGCAAGTTAACACCAAAGACTTGCTGAAAATAAACCTGATAAACAGACTACCTAAATGACCAGGAAACTCTCAGTCTGCATGTAAGCATGCCAGGCATGTGACAACAGAGCAGAAATGTTAGGGATGCAACAGTATGAGCAAAGCAAGAAAAACCTAGGCTATCTTACAAAGAAAAAATATATCAGACACAAGCTACTAAATTGCAAATATATGTAAAGAATGCTTTCATTACTTGGGTTTTCTCCTGGTCTTCAGAAGAAAGAAGACTGAACAAGCATTGCTTTATACAGCATACTGCATAATGTCAATTTCCATGCCTAGAGAGTATATATCAGAGCTTAGAAGAATATCACACATTAAAAAAACTAAGAAATTCACTCCAGACACATGAAAGAAAAAGTTGCAAAATATGCAACCAAAAAAAAAAAAAAAAAAAAGGCCTACTGTTTCATTAGAAGATGAACCACTTTCCATTACTAACATTGTGGTCAGAATCTGGAATGTCACTGATGCAATGCTAACCATCAAATGACATGGACATGTAGTGCTTGCCTACACAGGGAAGCTGTTGCAAAATAAGCCGGGGTGTGAATGTAGAATGGATTAGCTCCTTGCCATTAACTCACAGTGTGGACGCTCTTGTTCTGCACTAGGAGTGCCTCTTGGCTGTTTAGCCTAATCCAGTTTCACAGTGGACTTGAGAAAGGCACTGTTAATGCTAGACAGGAATAGTGAGAGGAAAGCTGTCAGTACTGTCAGCAGTTTGGAGCCATGTCTGTTTATGCATGAGTCCTTAGCAGTCCTTGGATGATCCATTCTGTAAATTTAATTCAAATTTTTCTCAGATAAACCCATGCCAAGTATTCTCTACTTACTGCATCACCAGCAGAAACTGTCTATGACACCTCTGAACAAAAAGTAAGTAACATCATGGATCTTGTAACCTATATGATTAGGAGGTCAATTTGCCCATTTCAGAATATTACTTGTGCATTCTTGTAGTCATTCACTTCTGAAAGCTGAACTTGTGACAGATTTTCAGGTGGAACAAGCTTCTGCCAGAAAACGCTCCTGGACAGAACTGTGACAGAGGGGCAGAAAGCAGAAGAGCAGTGATCAGGGAAGCAGACCAGGTTGGGTAGATTCCTAGGAGTCCATCCAACAGGCTGGTATGGAACCAGTGAACAGAAAAGCCCCTAGCTATCCCAAATTATCATACCCCTAGAAGATTATCATTCTGATTATCATTTCAATCTGCCTTGGCACTGTATTTCTTTCCTAAACTGCTCTGTTGAAAACCACTTTTAAAACACTGACAGAAATAATGGCCACTAACCTGGTTTCAGGAAAGTGGTGAATACAGATGAATGCAGTTTGTCATGTGTTGGGCCATAGGTAGGAATATTTATCATTTATATGGTGAGAGGGCAGGAAGCTAAAATCCTTGAGCATTAACCTGTTGATTCGTGATTGGCGAGAATGGCACCAACTCAGCAGCCGTCTGAAACTGCAGAGAGCACAAGAAAAGGAGTCTCTTGCCTGTGGGAATCATCAGGTTTGTAGTACTGGAAACCAGCTCCACTGCCCTCTTCAACCAAAAGAAGATAGAGAGACAGATCTGCCTCTCTTTCTCAGGAAAAGACAGATGTACAATATCACTCATGACCAAACAGGTGAGTACAAAAAAGAAAAACTGAAACTTAGATGGTGGGGACCAAACATTCTTTTCTCCACCCACTAAACCCCAGTGCTCAAATACATGAGAGAAACTTTCAGGTGAGATATTTGCTACTTCGAAAAAACCTTGCTTCATTTAGAAACATAACATCAAGTGATTACAATTCATTGTGCATTGAAGCATCATATATCCACATGACTTATTGGAGTTATATGCATAAATAAAGTGTGTTTATTTCCCAATAATTTTCTCCAGAAATTAATTCCTCATGTATTTTACTACTCCAGTTTTTCTGAATCCTGCAGCTTTGCACTCTCTGAAGAGCCCCTGCTGAAATGGCCTCTGGGATGGGCAAGAAGTCATGGTCATTGCTCAAGCACCATCTCAGAGTTTGTCCCCACTGCTGTCACTGCTCCAGGCACTGGCTGGGCACCCACTCTGCTGCATCTCCTGCTCTTCCCTGGCCTTTGGTCACCAGCCTAGGGCCCCAACAACCTTACCTGAAATTGCATTTTCCTAAAGCAATGAATTATTTTGTGGAAGTAATAACTCCCAGTTCATTCTCTTGAACACAAAGCACAGCAAAGGTCAGTTTTACTACCCTGACCATTCCACTGGTAGAAAATTGAGGCACAGGGCAGGAATATGTTCACGGCCATTACCCCACATTGTGTACTAGACCTCTGTCTTTCCCATTAGACCCCACTGCCTTCCCCCTGAGTAACTCAAGTTTATACACATATATTCTTAGTGAATGCATCAGTTCCATGCTAAAAGCAAAAAATACAACAGACAAACCAGTACCTTCCAGTAACTGCACAATATTTTGCTGTTTACTTCGAAAAAACCAACACATTGAAGAACACATGATCATTTTTTCCTAACTCATACTTACAAAATAATGTTTATTTGCTAAACTACATGGGAAATGGGAAAAAAAAATAATATCAAAACAAGTTAAGAAATAAAAATGTCAGTTGTTTGGGTTTTTTTTTTTTGTTTTGCTTTTATAAAGAGGAATTTCCAGATCTGCCATTACTCAATTGCAAAACTGCAAGGTTTTCATTTAGGTTAAGGCAGAATGACATATTGTATGTGTGTGTGTACTAAGATATTCTGCATAGATCATGCTGTGCACATTGAGCAGATCTCCACTATAATAATCCTCAGTAAGCTGTTTCCTAAAAGAAACAAAAAATCTTGCTAACCCAAATTTCTATAGCATCCTCCAAAACAATGTCATGGAGGGAGGGAGGATCGTGCAGCTAAATATTACAGTATCATCAATTAGGAAGAGCTGAACAGTTATTTTTCTCAACCTGTCCTGTGATGTAAAATTAGGCTTCTTGAATGGCTTTCAGTAGAAAAAAATCCAATGCTAAAGCCCTGAGCTATAAATACTCATGGATTAAAACTGCAGCAGCCTGGTAGTGCTTGATGGTAATTAGTAGTTAATTTTAAATCTGATCGATATTTATTTAAATCTCTTCCTGCAGATTCTCATTTGCCAGGAGTGTAACTGGCAGGGTGCATCTCCATTTATTCTATACACATCCAAAATTCATTAATATTCTGTGGGTGTCATTTATTTAGCAACCCATGCATTTCTGCCTTCACCTTGAAATTTCAGCATGGTGCAGGTAACAGACAATCTGGAAGATGACTGTGCTTTATGGCAAATGTGGATAGACTGAGAGGGGCTTAACTAAGGTCAAGTACAAGGCAAAGTCTTTTAAACCCTCAAGGTCTCTCTATGTCTACACTTTTCTCTCCAGATCAGGTTTAATAGGGTAGGGAAGTAGGACAGAGGAAGGACTTGAATACCCTTAGCACAGATGTACACAGCAGGACAGACATGCACAGTAGCAGAAAAAAGAATGTCTAAGGAGGACAAGCAGAGCCAGCTTGTTGAATTGATGGGCCAGCAGTTGCAGTGTCACTTGTGCTTCATAATAAGGCTAACAAGCACACAGCTAAATCATATGGCATTCTGTAGACTTCATCTTTCTAGTAAAGGAGTTAATGCTAATGCTTGCTATTTCAACCTTATAGTTATCACCAGGATGGAGTAACATTTCAGTTGTCCTCTAAGAACTACTAACTTCCCTTGAACTCTCTGGCTGGCATATCAGCTCTTGCAGAAACATGTACAATCCCTACACGTATGTGGAGAAAAATCAGTATTTTCTATCTCAAAATAAACAGCTTCCTGTAAGTGAAACAATTAAACTGCACTAATTAAAGAAGGAAAACAAAACCGAATATAATAGAGCTACACTGAGGAATCACCTTTTCAGAACAATGAAAATGAGCAACAGCCTGGTTTTGTCAATGCTCCTTTCACATCAGAAATCAAGCACAGCCCTGCAACCCAGAATTTAGGTTAGGCCAGTGTTACTGAGACTCTCTGGTTTGTACAGGCAATTAAGATTACTCCTTTTCTACACATGTGACTACAGATAGTAAAAATATCTGGGAACTGGGTTCAGTGACTGGAAAGAATGGTAAAATTTAAGATAGAATCTATCTATAAAGGGGGATCATAGATGGAGAAAGACTTTTTACCAGGGCCTACAGTGACAGGACAGGGTGAAATAGTTTTAAACTGCAAGAAGGTAGACTTAGGTTGGGTGTGAGGAAGACATTCTTTCATAACTATGAGGGTGGTGAAACTACTGGAACAGAGAAGCTGTGGATGCATCCTCCCTGGAAGTGTTAGACCTTATCTAGTGGAAGATGTAACATAAAGGTACTGCAGTCTTAAAAAATGAAACAACAGAAAATGCTAATCATGGACAAATGTCACAGTTAAAGCTTTCCTCATGGTAAAACACACTCAGCCATAACTAAAAAACTGCTGTGACCATACACTTCCCAGAGCTTTCCTGCAAAGCTGATGATCATGGTGCAGCACCTCATTTCATAGAAAGGAAAAGACATAAAGTATAAAAAGGGCTCTTCAGTGGGCACACACTTGACTAATAAATTATTCTAGCCGGGTGTAGAGGGGAATTTGGAAAACAGCAGTAAGTTGGATGCCGATTTTGTAAACAAAGGAAATGATCACTTCAAAACTTTCAGCTGCTTGAGGTGCTGTCCACCCATATGTGACAAATCTAACAGGGAAGAGTCACCGTGTTAGTGACACCCATAGGTATGTGGAAAGGGCACTCATTTAGCAGTAAGCAGGGTTCCTTGGGAAGTGACAGTCTTTGCAATCACACATTCCTGGGTTACTACATTTGGCCTCTGGCTTGTACAGCACAGAGCTTGAAACCAGGAGCTCGATTATCACTGACAATGCTGATCTGGAATTTCAAGAATGTGTTGTAGTGGGTCCCTGGAAGCAAACAGCATTTATGAACTGCAGAAGCACTCTATACATTTGCCAACAGAGAATGTCATGTTGCTCTGAGATGTTGCAAGAGCATGCAAGCAGTGTGGGAAAAATGCAAACAGAGCTGGTGCAGTAGGAACTACAAATGGCATCACATTATTTACCATGGGGGGCAGGAGGAAGTATGGAATTCCACCCTACTCAGTGCCTGAAAATATTATTCAGCAAATTATTAAACAATTTGACTGTAAGGAGCTCAAAGATAACAAGGTATTAAGAAGTAGTCAGTATGTTTCCTGCCAGAACAAATCATGCCAAACTGATCTAACCTGCTCCTCTGATAGATTAACTGTCCATACTGGACAAGAGAAGTCAGCTAACACATATATGTCAATTTTAAATTCAGCTTTTGATGGTGTCCAGATCACATTCTACCAAGCAAACTAAAGTAACTAGTATAGGTCTTCACCTAGATCCAAAAAACAACACAGTAATTAAACTTTCTTCAGATTGCATTTTCTTTTTTTCTAAAACAGATCACTGGTGTAGCCATCATTACAGTAATGCCTAAAAACCATAAAAGAGATCAAGCAAGACTGTACAAGACATTATACACATTCATAAAAAGACAATTTCTGGCATCGCAGAGCTACAGTCTAAACAATCAGGATAGACAAGGAAAATATCTTACCAGCACTGTCAGAGATGGGAAACTGAGGCAGAAAAAGATTAAGAGCCCGATTTTCAAATGAGCTCAGCATATTTGTTGCTGAGCTCGCTTGAAATTCTGGCCATAATCAACATCATGGAAATCGCTAGATATTGAGCTCCTTTGAAAATCAAACTTCAATATGAAAATTTGGCCCAGAGGTCTTTTGAAAATCTACATCAAGAGGCTTACCCAAGGTCACCCAGGAAGTCGGTGGCAAGGCTGGGAACTGAACTTACATCTTCTGACTCCCACTCTCATGCATAACTAATGTTGGTTTGTGTTCTGCTTAATTAGCTATGGGGAGATCTCAAACCAGAAAATGCTTTTGAAATGAAAGAAAAGAAAACCCTTGCAAGTGCATTCAGTTTCCTTTCAGAAGCATCAGCACAATGGGCTATCAGCAACTCACAAGAAGTAGGGATTTCTCGCTTCTTTACACAAGCTTCTGTTTTCCTTGGAGAACATAAATTGTTTGTTGTTTGCTTCTCATATACAAAGGGATTCCTTGGAGGACTGTTCATTTTTCCTCTAATAATATTCCTTTTTACTTGCTCGATGTCTCTGACCCATACAAATATTTTTCCAGTGACAAATGAGGATAGAAAAAGGAAGCCTGCAGAGTGCAAAGGCTCCTGAGGATTAGTAGACAACCTCTGGGGCAAGGAGTGGAGACTTATGCTATTGCTTATTATTACTACATTTTTCCCTAGGTAGAGAGAGTTGTTTGAAGTGGTTTCCTTGCTAATGCAGTGGCAGAGCAAACTATTTACTTTGCATGTATATGTGGTTGCTTCAGTGCCTCTCTTGCTGTTCCTGTGGAACACCTAAGATGCACTGCTCTCAGCAACCCCCAAGTTCTCTCTGGAACATCCAGGTTCTCCATATTTTCCCCAGGTTTGGCAGCACCCATGGGACTCTTAAGAACCTTCCCTGAGAAGCCCTTGCTGGAGAACTACTGCAGCCAGATCGAGTGCAAAAGAATATAGAAAATCATATCAAAGGTAGAAAACAAGCCAAAGCTAGAGTATGTGTCCCTAGCAGCTTCTTTTAGCCCAACACACTTTGCTAGAACACAGATGTGGCATTATTTTGTCAAAGACAGAATTATAGGTTAGTACTTCTATTCCTGTTTTTGCCATCAGAAGATTTAACCTACTTTCCTGTAAAAGACTATGTAGGTTGATATGTCAGAAGATCTCTTCAAAAGGAGAAGCAGGTCATTTCCTCAGCTCTCCGGAGCTAATACACAGTCTGTGACCAAAAGTGACTGCCAAATTCTCTTTGTTGTACACTGGAAATCTCATTGATAAAATCCAATGAGAATTTTGCCCACTTTTCCTCAGACAGAAGGTTACTTGGTGGATAGAAATGGAAATTTTGGCTCATGCTGACAGCTGAATATTTCATAAAGAGGAGCTGCTGGGTTCATTATTCTCAGATTTCTGATGAAAGCAGAAAAATGGCTTTCTTTCCTCTTTCCAACTTTCAGTCCTATTGCACCTCTTTAATCCTATTTTCAAATAGGCTGCCTACTTTGGGATACGTTTCTCTTGGGCTCACAACAGTATCTTACTTTCCTGTCAAAAGCACTTTCCACTTTTCTTCATAATTTTTCACGGCTACAAATTTCTGTGTCCAGCTCTATACCTGTGTTGATTTAAAACAACTTTATCTAGCAAAATGAAGAAAAACTTCACTAAAGATTACATGAAACAGGTATTTGAGGCAAACAGATGGTGGAGTGAGAGACATAATGTACAAGCAGCATATTTGATTCTACAGATTAGCTGAGCATACAGTTTCTACTTACTGAGCATTTTTAGTTTCTTTTAATCATTAAAAAGATAGTTTAGCACTGGTTCAGGGAGGTATTTCTAGTGTTTCTTTAATGGAAGTCATTAAAGGAAGGGTTTGAAGGAAGAAAATCTTATTTTACAGGGCTGCCCTCTTTCTGGAGAGTGTTCCTCATGTAAGGGATGGCACAAGAAAAAGCAAAGGGCCACTAAGAGGACAACAAGGGACGCTGACAATCAAGCTCGGCAGTGCTGGCCAAGCAGAGGGGAAGCGGGTGGCTCCATCAGGTCCTCACAGCTAAAACATTCCCAGAGCCCACTCCTGCAGGAGTCCTATCTGTCAGGTTCTTTTTTTCCATCTTATCTATCTCTTGTTTCACTCCACACCCTCTTTTTCTTGTATGGCTTTCTTATTGTCTTGTCTCGCTTATCTTGGATCACAAGGATTCTGAGGCAGGGTATGAATCTTTATGTAGTAAAGAGGCAGGGCTTTTATGGCTCTCTATGCATAATTAACATTCATTTGTTAAGTATATAAAGTGAAACTTCTCAAATAAGCATTAAAAATCAGTTGCTTAGAAGAGGGGCTCTCTTCAGTTAATGAAAAACTTTACTGAAAATCTTGGGGTTAACCTTAATGTGTCTGCTTAAAGCAAACCATGATCACTGTTAAACACACAGGTTGCAGATGTTCTGGAATGCTGATTGAGCAGGCTTATGTGGGATCATCCAAAACCTTTGGAAGCTGATGAATGTGAATCATTAAGGTCTCACTCATTACAGGTCTCCAAAGCACATTAATCAGGCCTCCACAAGAGTAAAGTTCACTCCAGAGCCAAGAATATATTTTTGACTACTTGGGTGTTTTGATCAGATGGATTTGGTAAACTGAGGCTGCATTTAAGATATCAGTATTGACCATATATTGACCAATATTACATGCTGCCATATAAGTTATGCATCCTGCTGTCTGCATACTGACCCAGCAACAGATCTTACAATGCACACTGCTTTATTTCTTTTCATTTTTGACAAGACTGAATTTCTAAGGATTCACATACTTTCTCATTTTCTACTAAAATAACAAACTGAGTGATTCTTTTTTTTGCTTGCTTTTTTGGGGTTTTTTACCTAGGGAATTTAACTCTGTATTCTGACCACAAAATGAGCTCAACAAGGGCAGTACCAGCAGTCTTGTCAGTTGTGTTGAACAGTCATCTGGCTATACCTAAGCTCACTGAAGAATGTAAATCTCTCTTATATGCTGCTGTCATGGCTAACAACCTGAAAAGAATTTTGTCTAGTCTCTTGACCACACAAATTTTAGAATTTAAGTAACCCTTTGGCAAGACATATACCATGCATAAAAAGTAAAATAAAATTACAATATCAAATAATACAAAACTGCTTTTGAAGAAGCAGGGGAAATATTATTTAGAAGAATATCATTAGAATTCTCCACATACAGATGTAAAACCCTGAAAAACATATAGAAATCATGCAGCACTAGCATACTAAAACTGGTATAAACCAGTAGTATCAGCACCACCCCACTGTATTCTTGCTTTAATCCTGAAAACTTGTCTGGCACAGGCAGCCACAGGCACCTTTTCTAATATGCAGCATCATAAAGATGTAGTTATTGGATACTTGAACATTCAAAGTGGGTTGAATATTACAATATTGTAAAAACAAGTTTCTAACTGAAAGCTTAGCAGTGCAACATCACACGTGTCTTTCAAAAAGGAATTCACTGTGTTGAGATAATGCACAACTCTAATGCTGTATCTAAAATTTCTTGTCAAAGAGCACTTAATCAATATCAACAATTTATACTTAAATATGATTTCAAATGATAAAAACTTCCTTATCAGAGGCCAACATCAGATTTAATGAATTGAGCAATACTTGTGATTAGTAAACAAATAGATGGGTGGAAATGCAGAGTTAATAACATTTGAGAAACTAGGAAACCATATAATCAAAACACTGTTTTACAGAGTGATTTAAATACAGAAGAGGAATATGTTCAGGCAGGTCTTATATTTCAGACATTTTATTTCCCTTTGAAACTTAAAAAAAGAAAGAAACAAATGAAGACAAGAGTCATGTCAATGGCTGAATGAGTGGGTGGATGGGTCTTCCTGTGAAATGACTCATACTTTTCATTCAGTTTCATTTCATTATGAAAGTCTTCCTTTAATCATGCCTATAATTATGATTGGTTGCAATGGAGCACCGGTCTACTATGCCCTACAGTTTACAAGAATTTGCTAATTTTCCAAGAGTGAGCATTTTTAGGGAAACACAAATTGAAATGTGGGTCTCTTCCTCAGTGCGTACAGTTGCCTAGGAGAGCTGATAAAGAAATTTCAGTATAAGATGGTCAGGAAGATTCTATGTTATAGAAGTCCACACTGCTAATTGAAATTGTACAGTAATCATCAGTGTAGGGCGAGATAACTATCTAAATCCTTTGGTCAAAGTTAGCTTTGCCTCAGAAGCTGTTACTACAAGGACACACAAACCAATCCAACTTATGATCTGTCTTTGTCAGTCTTAATGTTTTATATAACTTTCAATTAATGCCTTGCTTGGGTACCTGCTTTGTAAAATTAAAAGTGATTCTTTTATGGGTCATTCTTTTATGGGTCATTCCACCAGAGATGCCCAGCCACTGAACTGGCAGAGAGAGCACCAACTGAAGTGCTCCAGGAAGGTCAGCTAACTAGCAAAGGGATCTACAACTACCACCAACCTTGAATCTGCTGAAGATATCACACAGTACCTGCCAATGACAGCACTTCAGATCTCCCATATTTGGGAGTTTCATGCTTTAGTCTGCAAAAAAACTCCCACCACCAGAAATTTAGAGTTCTCAGGCTTTTTTGAAGTTCAAAGCTCTTTCTTTCAAAATAAGAGACAATATTGTTTTTTTCAAAATATATCAGGAAGATAAAGCAATAACACCTCTCTTTCCCTTTCTGTCAGTAACTAAGACAGAAAAAAAGTTCAATTATTCTTGAGCAGCTTGCAGCTCAAGTACTAAAAAGTAGGGTGCCATGCTGATATCTTCTGCTATAGTTGGACCACTGTGCAGCTGGAGCAGTAAGTTGAAAACAAGAGCCAAAAATCCAAAACTTTGTACCTCCAAGAGCAGGGCATTCAGCAGGGAGGGAGAAAGTTTTGAGCTTCTCCCTTAGCTCTCTGGGTTATTTCTAATACGTACTCACATGCTGCCTAAAGTAAAAAGCAATCCTGGGTGTCTTGAGAGCAGTACCAGTGCCAGCACCTACCTGCATTCCCCAACCATTAAAAAGTAAAAACATTACCTTTTGTTTGGTCGGACACCCCTGCTCTTCTGGAGAAGAGGAAAACAGGGGTCTACACCCATATAAACAAATGCATGTGTCTCAGTTCAGGCTTTTGGATTGCTCACAGAGACATGGAAATGTTTCTCACAGAACAGTACATGGCACAGCACACTACCTGCATCACTGAACCTGTGTCTATAGGATAAACTGTTTCATGTCCATGTGCAGTCCAGGTCACTCAGGTGTTCTAAGTATTCTGCTGCCTAAGCTTGTTACGTGTTGTAAATCCTATCACTAAAGGTCTGTTTTCATTCACTGTAGAGAAGGTATAAGCACCTCACCTAATTCAGCTTTAGGCATTCTACTAGGTTATTTAGTCTTCTGATGGTTTTAAGAAACTTTTATCTAAATCTGCAAATGTCTCCCCAACGACTCTTTCTTTCTAGTCTGACTCTTTCTGGATCTAAATTCTTAATGAACTTCATGGAATCTATGGCATATATCTCTTTTAGCATAGATTTGTGTATTTTATGGCAATTGAGATTTTGCAGATTTTTTTGCTCACTACAACAAAACAAGGAATGAAGGGGAAAATAATTATGAAAAAGGCTTACCATCCAGAACTACACTTGCTTAGAAGCTAATTGTAGAAAATATCTGGCAGCTGAGCTACAGTGAACATTTTTACCATGCTGACTGACTGACGCAATTATCTTTTTTTTCCCATCTACAACTACAAATATTGGAACATACTAGTTAAAAAAGATTATTGTTTTCCTTTTTTCAGGTTATCTGTGTTTTATATATTCAAAATACATAAGCCACTTAATGTAAAATTGTCTCCTTTTAAGCTGCTTCATCAGTATGCAAACAATGATAGTTCCTTTAGAGGTAGCATGAAAAAAACCCAAACCTTACACAGACTGTAATTGCAGATATCTGCTAATTTAACATTTCTGTGCCAAAGTGTCAGTTCATATCTTTTAATTTTTTGCTACAATTTTATCAGCAAGTGACCTCAACCACTCACATAGCTCCAACTACTATCTGCAGTTCATACCTATGTCTTCCCTTTTTCAACCTTCTTTTCATTTGGTCCTGTATTTCAGCCTTTCTTTCTCCCTATCACGTATCTCAAGACTGAGATCAATATAGAAAGGGCTGAAATACAATTTTTAGGCCAGAATCTGCTGCTCAGACAGATTTGCATAACAGCCTACAAAATGAGGAATAAGAAAGAAAAAATATTTAAGTTCTCAAGTCCAACACGTGAATTAGAGAAACCACATTGTCTGCCTGATCTTGAAGAGGGCCACCAGTGATACCAAGGGGCTATTCTGGAGCCTTGTGATGACAAGACTACAAGATACACCTTTCCAGTGGTGGTCCCTTCCTTCTAAAAAAGTGACAGCAGCATCTGTTATGCTTCTTAGAACTAAGAACCAAGTGAGTGCACAATGGTTTCATGCCACTGGAGAGAGAGCCCCTTACATTTCCTCTCAAACCCCTTTACTTTTATGTATACTGCTTCTATACTGCTACTACCTTCCTCTAGTCATAGCTACATCAGCATTGCCTTTGACAACATATTTATCTATGGGCAAATTATCCTGAGCTGTACCAGTTTTCGGTGTTTTCAGTGTCTGCACTACCCAGTTTAACAAACTGCTTCTGCTCTTTTTGTGATCACAGAATATCCATACTCACTTTGACAATGCAAACATCTGTCTCTTTCAACTTTTCCTTTCAGATTATGACAAAACTGACAGGGAAAGAGAAATAAAGATGAGAGAAGAAAAATATCTTTATAAATAGAAATCCTACACGAGAAAGACCAACACTTGGAAATTTGTCTAACATGTTATTTGCAAACTGATTTTTAGGCACCTGAACAAAAATGTTCTGATTCTCGAGGTGCTCATTATGCATAATTCCTTTCACTTGGGCCTCAGTGTTTCTAAGAACTCAGGACACCTACTCACACGCCTAAACACTGGGTCCCTTTATGCCAGTAAATTCCACAACAGTGAATCAGCATCTCTTCAAAGAAATGGTATTGCTAGTTAACTCATGCACTGAATGAAATCTTATGTTAAAACTGGCAGGCAGATTAGAACATTAGTTATGTACATGCTCAGAAGTATCTAGCCAGTTTTTCTGTCTTCACACAAAATGTTCCAACAACAGTGATTTTTTATCCACATATGAATGCAATTATTTACACCGCCTTCTTCTACAGATTTGTTACTGAAAAAAATAAAATATTCAAAGTAAACAGTTACAGTTACCTAAGTATTTTTGCAGTGCAAAAGCAGATTAACAGAAACTACTGATCTCAGACAGTTCAAGATCCTTCCCAAAGTTCAAGGGAAAACTGCAAAGAAAGTTAAGTATTCCTGCCATATTTCTAAAAGCACAGTTAAAATGTTTGAACTTCTTCCTAGCTTTTAAATATTTTTGTTCACAACACAAATTAACATTGTTTGCTTTTAATGAGCTTCTCTCAGAGGATCTGCTCTCTGCATCCTGCCAATTGTTTCTGGCAAAACTCAGCAAGGCCATAAAGAAATCTTTCTTTGCCATTTGAGGAGGTCTGCCAGAAGAGGCTAAACAGGAGTTAAGACTTGATTTAGACAAGTCTCAGTTTCCATCCAGCTCCCTGATTAGTTCTTTTGGCTAGTTACCACCATCAGTTATATCAGAGAATTATGCTCTGGGGTGGGCAAAGTAAGAGGTTGGGAGGGGGGAAAGGTTCACTGTCTTATTCCTGGTAGATATGTGAAAAAGTATTTTAAGGGCAGGACTAAAAGTTAAATTAATTTGTCCTACTCAGACTGTGAAAGGCCACTTTTCTACAGTCCCAGCAAAGACCTTCTAAAAGTCTCTGTCCCTCTTAACTCTGAAATTTCTTAACCATTCTGAAACTACTGAAATAATATATGACTTTACAAGGATTCCTGGACCTCCCTTAGATAATTATTATTATCTCCCTTAGAGAATAATTTTTTGAGAATGATCTAAATTATATAAACCTCACACTATCACCCTAAATTTGGTACATTTCTTCCCAAGTTACATTTTCAAAATTTCATACCTTTCATCTTTTCCATAACTTTCTCAGAAGACTCATAATGTGAACTTCCTAAGAGAAATTATGAGCAGAATTATAGCAATTTTCAGCAAATATAATACTGTTAAATTGTTAGGGTTCAGACAGAAATGTTCTGAGACAGCTGCCTGACTCTGGCTGACGGGTATGCCTTGATAACAAACCCAGCCAACATGGTACATGTCTGTTCTGAGATTAAATTAGGCCACGACAGTCAGTAAGAAATACAATTTGCAAAATTGTGTTGTAAATGATTATTTCAATAATCTCCAGTATTAGATATCTGGCCAAGAATTGGATACCTGAGACTCTACAGGAGGGGACAAAAAGATGACAGAAGAGCTTTAGCATAGACAAAGAAGTGTAAAGTGATTAATCTAGGAAAAATAATCTAAGCCACTGCCTGCATGATGTTGAACTCATAACTACAAGCTCTTGGAAGGAGAGGGGTCTGGGAATTGCCACCACCAGTCCTGAAGCAGCTCAATGTGCAGGACAAGTCAAGGAAGCCACAAAGCTCCTGGGCATCACCAGGAATGGCATTAAGAACATGACACTGGGTGCCTTCCTGCCTGTACATGAAATACTGTGCCCCCACATTTAGGGTACTGTGTGCAGCTCTGGGTTTTGCAACTCAAGGACAAAGTGGAATTACAAACAGACACAGAAAAGGGCCTCTGGAATGATCAAGGAGAACAAAGTGCTTTACCTGGAGAGTCAAAAAATGCTGAAACTCTTCTGTAGCCTAGAATCTGAGCCTGCAGAGTCTATGAGTGAATGGAAACAGGAAACTAGGAGTAGAGAAAGAAGGGAAAGGGAGGCAGATTTGGGTTAACAAGTAAGGTGAGTGGCAGGAATGCACAAGGTGGATGAACTGGGCAATAATTAGAATGGTAAAATGAAAAATATATTAACAGTTGGATTGAAGGAGTAGAGTGGGAGTGACAGGCACAAGCAGGGGCTGGGCTGAAGAATGCCAGGCACATCTGGAAAGAGTAGCAGGGAGAAATATCCAAGGCTGCAATAGGACAGTTTCCACAATTACATTTTTTCCTTGAGTCTGAAACTAAACTTGAAATTCCAAAACCTCAACACTGGGAAAATTCCTCACTAGTAGATGGACAGAAAACAGAACCATGAACTGTTACTTCTGCTGGCATGTTTTTGCCTTAGTGGTAGGGGACACCATAAACCCAGATGTTCCAAATAAGCTGATAACATGCAGGCTTAGTATAATTTTAACTTTTCAATCTTTTCTGTATGGTCCAATGTCAATTAAATTGTAGTAACACATTGAAAGGCAATTTCTTTGATAGTTCTTGATTCTGGTTAGGACAAGACAGCTGCACCCCTCTGCCTTATTTCTTAAAACACAATACAATTATTAAAGCATTTCTGGCATTTCTTCTCACCCCCACCCATCCTGAAAACAAGTCGAATTTTCTAGTATTCATTCTGACTCAGGATTTTCATCCTGCAAGTCTTGTAAGAGTTTTGTCATGTTCTGGCATGACAAAACATGTGAAGTGGGGTAGTGGGCTAGCAGAAGTTTGGTAGGTGGCAAAGAAGGGAGGAGTAAGGCATAACAATAAAATGTATTTCTAAAGTTTTATAAGGTTATTTCTGTGACATTTAAATGAATCATTTTCCAACATCAATAAAAGTTACAAAATACTCAAGCCTGTTTAGAAACTGTTGCAATAATGGATAATAAACTAACATGGGATTCCTTACATCCCTAAGAGGGAGTTGTCTGACTCCACATACGGATGTACACTGTCTTCATGAAAACACAACAGCTTTTGTTCAGTTTTAAGAAAATCAACATGACTCTTAGAAGAAAACCACTTTTTGGAAGTATCTCGTTTTTCCATTTGTGGTAAGCACTCCTCGACTCCTGTAGAAAAGTGGGAAGCTCTGTATAAGATCTGATAAGATCAGTTTTACAAAAGACTGTGTCTAAACACTGCTTACATTAACGATTTCAGTCTACACCAAAGAAAGGGAAATCCCCACTGAAGGAATTGCACAAGATGTTGCAATTACCAGGTATAATGTTGGGACATAAGGATACATTTTTATTTTGGTTTCTGTGGACCAGATGAAGTGCAAAGGTTCAACAGGTTGCACTCTGCACGTGTAACCTGTGTCAAGAGGCCTGAGACAGACAGATATTTTTAGCACTGGCATGAAAAAAGATGGGTATCAAAAAAGGAAAGGAACACTTTTACATATCAAATACAATCCACCAGACACAACATTACAGAATCTATCATTTTTTTCTTATCAGAAAAACAGAAAATAGTTTTACTGAAAAATGTGACTAATCTAGTTCTATGAGCTCCTTATGTACTCTTTAATAAAAAAATTCCTAAATAAAAAATAACAATTTTACTCTAACATAAACAGTTGTGAATTTTACTGAAAACAAAATCAAAAAGTAAAAAAACCCAAAAAAGTTTCTCTGCACGTTTAGAATTTACCCTTTTGGCTTCATGTCTAAGTAAATAAATGTCCTTATATAAGATAATATCAGACTAAAAATCTCCTAAGTTGATTAGCCACTTCCAAATATAATTCCATTCATATTTATTCATATCTATATTTTTGACTTGAATAGTGAAATATTTCGTAACAGCAAGTGTGACAAAATGCTTCCACCTTGAAGTGCTGAAATTGTGCAATATGCTTCTGGAACATCCTGCTAGAATACTCCTAGACACTACTTGTGTCTTGTCCTTCATTTTAAAAACAAGCAATTGAGAAAATATTCATATAAATCTTCTTCTTCCAGCCTTAATTCACCCGCGTGTTCACTTAGAAAGACATTATTCATGTCAAGTAGCCAACACAGACTTCTTTCTGTACATAGTTCTTCCCAAATTATGATTCATTACACTGACTATTTACATATTTTGTGTTACATTTTGGTAAGTCTTGAAATCCAGAGAAGAGAGTAGGAGCGATCATATCAAGAGTATTTGTTAACAGGGTAACAGCCTGTCATTTCTTTGGTAATAGTATTTCTGCATATCATAAAATTCCCAGGCAGCAAAAGAAATCTATTCTGTTGCTACAAAGAGAACTATAAACTCTATTAACTCATTCTTCCTTTGATTTTAATGGGTACTTATCTAAAATTCAGTAATGTAAAACATCAAATAAATCTTAATAATAGCTGCACTGTATTCACTACATGAGAGTTCTCCAATCCTCTGTTCCCATTACTGTCCAAGTATTTCACAATCATCTTGAATAGATGAATGGGAAGAGCTATCTAACTTTGACAAGGTTATCAGTTCCTACCAGGAGAGCTTAAGATCTCTTTAGTAGTTTTGATGTTTAAACGTGTTAGACATAACTTCATGCATCAGTTGTTTCACTCTTGAGTTTTGTTTTGTTTTGGCATTTTCATATTAAAACCTTTTACGCAGGCTTTTAAAAAATATTGAGTAAATAATTTAATTTTTAGCCTTATTTTCTCCCTTATTTTTCCTTATTTTAGTCTTATTTTACATTTCTTATTTATCCTTTCAGAAAAAAATAATTATATCTTGTAATGTGTATTTTTTGCTTCTCTATTTTCTTCACCAAGATTTTTTTTGAAACAAAGCTAAAATTAGGCTACTTTAATATGATAAAAAGGAAACTCACTTATTCTACCATTTTATTTGTGGAATCTAAATTTATTGTCTACAAATTCTCCAGGAAGTTACAGAAAGAGGGAAAGCTAACAAATCTCTAATACACATAATTCATGTTTCTGCTCTTAAAACCCAAGTGCATTCGACCTTTGAACTGGGGCTAAATTCATTTTTTATATTTGTTTTGCTAATTTTGAACTGGTTTGCTTGCATCTTCCTGAGAAACCCGATGGAACGCATGAAAAACACACAAAACCCACCTACTTTTAAAATTATTTTAAAAGCATCAGGTCTTTCCTGAAGACAGGCTGTCAAGTCTGCATTATGAAAGAGTCCTTTAATTATACCGTTTTGTACTTAAAAAAAAACAACGCATAAGGTCTGTGCTATTGACAGCACAAGATTGCTGCAGAGCAACAAAAAAGATCAGTCTGAAACTTTTCATTCTATCATCATGACTCAGTGTGTGGTTCAATGTCTCATTCACTAGAGCCATCAAAACCACAATTACAGAGGGACCCATTTCCTCCCTGGCTTTTCCATGCCACTGCCCTGTATTCCCCACACTGCACTCACTGCTGGGGTGACCTTCAGAAAATCACTTTCCTTTTCAGTCTCTGAATTTCCTCATTTGAGAGGCCTTTGTTGGTAGATCACACGAAGACCTAGTCAC
Organism: Heliangelus exortis; assembly: GCF_036169615.1. Taxonomy (NCBI): domain Eukaryota; kingdom Metazoa; phylum Chordata; class Aves; order Apodiformes; family Trochilidae; genus Heliangelus; species Heliangelus exortis. The sequence continues at coordinate 139,974,035 of NC_092423.1, read as the reverse complement.
TAAAAGCAAGGTATATATATGGTGCAGTAATTAATTAATTAAAAACCAGTTATCTTGTACTTGAGGTGCACAGGCCTGTAAAGCCATCAGCATTGACACAATGGTGAGTGGAAGAGGCTATTTTCTGTATAGATGCTGACAAATACTAGATTAGAGTGAGCAAATTAAACATCAGGTACAGAAACATACTAAAAGCAATGAGATTTTGTGAGTTCATTCATCATGTTTTGGGCACTCAGTGAATCTGCTTACAAAGAACTAATTTTCCTAGTTTTCCTCCTGTTTCCAGCCTTTTAAAGAAACTCCAAAATATATTCAATAGATTTTATGGACTTGTATGTACAATCAAAAGGAAAAAAGGCAAACAGTAGCAGTGAAAGAAAATAGCCACGTAATAGGGTTAATTGCTGGCTGTCATCCCAAAAAGCCCAGCAGTGCATGGGATCTCATAGGGGCAACAGTGATGGACAAAAGTGCAAGAGGGAATAGAATGACAGGAACTGAATGAGAGGAACTTGCCCTGCTGCCATTCAGTGAAGGTTATACAGATGCCTTCCATTACAGCCCTGCAGATGAAGATCTTCAAGCATTAAAATATATTCTGTAGAGATAATTGTGTACAGCAAAATGAAAAAAATGCTGCTAGAAAAAGGGACTGATGGATATTCAAACATATCAAAGAGAGCTCATATTACAGAAGACTCAGAAAGGATTTGAAGCCTTACTTCCAAGTGCTTACGAAATAAATGAGTAAATAGCACATGATTATGCTTTGCTTCTCTATTTTAATATAAGTTCCTCAATATAATGAGTAGACTTCAGCTGATAAATTACTTCTGTGACTCTTAGCATTCTGCCTTACAGTTTCTTACAGGATACTTTTGCTTGATTAATTTAGATTTGGATCTTCCGTTCACCATTTTCCATCTTGTTTTTAGAACAATATTTCAAAACTGGACTCAAAGCATGTAATGCTAATTGCTTATAAAAGGAAACAAAACTCCTTTTCATTGCCCTCTTCTCCTCCAAACCCTAAAAAGTAATAAAAAGCAAAATAAAATCAAATTAAAAAAAAAAAAAAAAAAAAAAAAAGAAGCCATCAATCTCTCTCCCAAGGAATGTTCCAAAGAAGCAAAGGAATCTTTCAGGACTCAGAAGATATGGACATTATCACACGCAATCTTTGAGATTTTACTTCACTGAAATTAGGAATAGTACTGAATTTCTCATTGCCTATTCTAAATCTAGACTATATCCTATTCTCAGCAGGGATTATCTCTTATTATGCATATGAGTAGCACTCAGTCTGATGGGATATGCATCTTAATTGAGATGAATAGAATTTATTCCTGTGAAAATCATGAATGCATACATAAAAATGAATAGTACAGCTATGGGAACAGATTGGTGGGTGGGGAGGAACTTGAAAATAAAGGCAATAGGAACAACAAAGCAATCATTCAAGAAAACCTTCCAAACAATACTGAAGAGTTGCCTAATAACTATGCAGACTGCAAAATACAGGTAGGTGGCCTTAGTTTCTACAAAGTGGAAATACAAATACCCACATAAAACATGAAGTACACAGCACTAGTGACACTGCTCACAGTATTTCACAGCACAAACTTATGTAGCATTTAAGATTTCACAGTAGAAATCAAGAGACTGAATTATATTCCCTTGTTTCTAAATTGCATCCGATTTTTAAAAAGTACAATGTTGTTTCTCTCTTTGTAACCCTCCAACAGTTCTATTACTGCAGCACAGTCTTAAGTTGTGCCAGGGGAGGTTTAGGTTGCACATTAGAAAGAATTTCTTTACAGAGAGGGTGATCAGACATTGGAATGGGCTGCCCCGGGAAGTGGTGGATTCTCCATCCCTGGAGATATTTAAAAAGAGCCTGGATGTGGCACTCAGTGCCATGGGCTGGTAACTGCAGCGGGAGTGGATCAAGGGTTGGACTTGATGATCTCTGAGGTCCCTTCCAACCCAGCCAATTCTATGATTCTATGACTCTATGATCTACGAATGTCAGTTAAAGGTTCATTTATTTCTTTGCTAATTTCCTATAAACCTTGTGACTCAGCATGTCATCTGAACCTGTTACTCTGTGTACTGAGGACATCAAACTCTTTTGCAACTGTGCTGCAGCTGCACACTGAATATTTCCTTTTCTGTGAGCAAAGTAGAATTCATCACGATATTGGGGGTAATCATTACCCTGTTACTGAATTGCATGCATCAATGCATGTACATACACCTTGCTAACTGTGTCAGAGCTATTGATCATCTTTATTCACTACGGATGAAAATACTTTTTCTCCACTCACTACAGAAGAATGCTTTTTTTTTCTATCAATAATTTTGATGTTAACTGCAATTGTGAGTAATTCCCTTGCATCACTGCCCTACAGTGATTCTTTTTGAATGAGATCTGCCTTTAATAATGCAGCTTTCATTTCAAATACAACCCAGAATCATTCATATGTTAATGGCTGAGTATTTACTAGAAATACTGGTAAGTCTCTCCATATATTTATACATATTTATGGAACTCTTTCCATTTGAGGCTACATCCATCTATATGCTATTTAGCATCACAGATTTAGGACTAAAATCACTGTGCCTTTAAAAAAACCCTTTTTACATGACTTCTTCCTCATTGGTCTATGAATTTCTGGGTTTCCAGAACATCTTTTGTTTCATAATGTAACTACACTGATTTCTGGAAGCTCCTTGTGAAGTTTTTTAGGTTTATTTCAGGAGGTATTCAAAAGAGATGCTTTAATTTTTGTGTTTAATATTGAATTGCTCTAAGCTGCTGCATTTAAAATTAAGAGAGTGCTTCACAAGTTTAAACACTACCTACTTCAGTACTGTAGAGCATATCTCTATCTGAAATAAGAAGCAAATTGTACTCCCTAATTTGCTTTCTTGGCATGATTCATCACTTTACAGGCCTCTCTTCATTTATTTCATTTCCAGTCTAGATTTCTTCATACAAGATGGGGTTTTTTGTGCCTTTAATATTTTTTCCTGCCTCTCTCTGAACTTTAACTGCCTTCTCTTTGAAGATAAGATCCCTGCAGATGAATACATCATTCACAACAAAAATACATGGTTTGTATATAATCTCTTGACTCTCCCTATTCTATTTTAATAAGATCCTTTTCCTCTTGTTGTACTGAGCCTGATCTGGAGACTCAAAAAAGAAAGCACCCACTGTTTTGGACACGTCTTGCCCACTGGTGAGTAACAAAAACAAGGCAAAATCTATCAGGATCTATCAGAATCTATTTAGGCTGAAATTATTTCTGCTTCTAGAGTCTGGGAGGACAAGCCTCCAACCAAGTCTTTATATAAGGAAGCTAATGCTTTGCTGCAATCAGTTCTTGGGGAAAGTCATATCTCTCTTCCAGTTATTCTAAAGAACACAAGAGAACAACAAAGCCATCTTACTGTAACACATCTTGTACTACCCCTTGTGCACAAGGCTGTGGTGCTGATACTTATCAGTTGTCCTTTGGGCAGAGGTTTTGATTCTAGCAACATTTATATTTGAAGTTCACTTTTCTGTAGGCATTACCCCTAAATTTATCTGTTGTAGCTTTACTTATCTAAGGTAATACTTTCCATGGTTAACACAGTTTTTCTCCTGCTGTTCATAGGATCATAGAATTACAGAATAATCTGGTTTGTTGGGGTTTTTTTATTTATTTACTCAATAAAATAGATTATTGTTTTATGATCACTTTTCTGAATGGACTCCTAAGTCTCCTCAAAATTACCTTCCTTCACAAATGTGCTACTTATTCCTGGTCTCTATTTTACCCACTCCTGGCCCATATTTAATTGCTTTTTGAAATAAAGGGCTTCTCATGTGCCATAGAAAGGGGCTTAATTTTTCCAAATCTGATAAAGAATTTATTACCCACAACAATTTAAGATTTTGTGCCATGGGTCAGGAGACCAGACTAATTCCGTAGTTCAATAGTACTCCATTGAAAATATCCTCATGCTTAGAAAATTCAACAATGTTAACTTGTTCACAACCTGAGCATAAATACTTTAAAGGCTTTCTGAAAGCTTTACTGATTGGCATTCGAATTCTGAAAATTATGTCTCTGTTTGTTAGGGATAAGTTTCATTTGTACAGCTTTACTCCTGGTGAGTGCACATTTTAATCAGGGCTCCTTATGGCCAAATATACCATGTAGCAACTACTCTCCAGGTATACATTCTGCTTTAAGATGTGTATAAAGACAGACCAACAGGGGAAATAAAGAAAGAGATGGTTGAGCTGAAAGAAAAAAATATTAGCCTGTGACAGAAGAGAAGTGGATTCAATACTCTGTTCTGGCAGACTTTCTGAAAACTCCTGTACAAATCACTTTAGCCCAGACACACAAAGAGAATGATATGACAAATTGCCACTGAAATCCCTGAGAGTTAAGTCCCCAGAAATACTTTTGTGAAACTAAATCTTGTTTTTCTGGGTCTCCAGTATCCACCCAAAACTAGGTGTTACTACAAAACAGCATTTCTTCCAAAGCAGCTCAAATATTCCCCATTAGTATCCACAATACAAAAGAATTGGAAGACTTTAGTGTGTGGAATATTACACAAATAGACAGGAGAAAAAGGAGACCTAGAAAAATACACTTATTCCAAAGCTGTACTTGTCTTTAAAATAAACAGTCCCAGTGTCTCAGCAGCCATGGTTCTTCTGACACAGACTGCTATGCTAGGAAGATTCCAGAATAGCAAAAATCTTAGTGGCTCTACTAGCATGGGAAAAAGAAAGACAACCAGCAAGGGTATAGAAATCTACATGTTCTTTCAAAAACTAATAGAAAGATGAAACATTTCTACATTTGAAACAAACTCAAAGATTTTCTGCCAAAATAGTGTTGTCATTAAGTTTCATGCATTTGATTTATTGCCACTTCCTGCTGCTCCTATTTAAACTCTCCTTTCCAGCAGGCATGTAATCAAAATCATATGAAGCATTCCAACAGCTTGCTTGTCATGCCTATTTATAGTAAATATTTACTGATGATTTTTTAAAGAAAAAATAAAGTCCTACACATGACAATTATTTGGAAAATACTGATCAAATTCTTTTCGATCAACACTTCAGCACAGGATCTGCAGCCTAAGGCAGAACTAAGTTGAGTCACACTTTGCTTATTTTTAGCACCTATTTTTTATCATCTCAGTGCTGTTGCATCCCAGCATGTCACAGAGATGTTAAGCTAAGTGAGGTATTTTTGCCGCATAGAGTTATCTCATCAGGTATGAAAGAAGTTTTCTGTATATGAACTTTCACACCGGTGTGAGCAGTTGTCATTTGCTAAACTTATTTACAATCTAATGTAATAGGTCTTAGGTTCCATGACAGCAGAAGCTTTTGAAAAATCATACTTTAGAGTTTGGAAATTCCCCATCCTGCTAGAAGAGAAAATGTGTGTGTAATTCAAAAGTTCAGTTACATATACTGGAAATATCACTTATGATGTTCAATAATCTGCTCAACAGCTGGAACTTTAAGGCTGCAAGATTGTAAATTTAAAAGCACCCAAGCACTTTTTCAAAGAAACACATAATACAGCAAGCTTGTGACAGTGCCAAAGCCTCTTATTTCAGGGCTTTTCATGACTTATGCCTCTCATTTCATTATTAAATTGTCAGCTGAGTGTATTTCATGCTAACTGTCTCAATGCATTAGAATTGTGATCGAGCTGATGATTTAAGGAGGCATCACAACAGACTCCCTAAGTGGCAGCAGCATGAGTGCATATGCCTCCAGTTTCGTTACCAATGTCAGGGTAATGAATATCAGTAAGAAGAGCTCAAAAGAAACACATAACACTGACAGAATCTCCTTCATTAAAAAGAAATGGTGCAAGTCTATGGTTAACCTCATAGCCTGGTAACAATATAAAGAATCCAAAAAAAGCATCATATATGTAAGGGTTCACACAAACTAGTGAGCAGCTGTGCTGGTGAATCAGTGAATTATAGGCAACAGAAAAGCCCATCTGTGAGCTCCGATGCATAATACAGCATATGCTGCTATTCTGATACAATTACAAGCAAAATAAACCACAGACAGCACAAAACAGGTAGTGAGAAAAGTTACATGCTAAAAATACAACACAGAAGATTTTCTATGGGAAGGATACGGCCCTAAGAGATCCTGAAATCTTTAGCTTGGTTTTGTTACTTGTGAACACAGAGCTGGGATAAGCAGGGAGACAAAAGCAGAATAAACCTCCTTATATCAATGACCTTCACTCAACAGCAGCACTTTAGTTTCCCAGGATTGAAAATAAGGCAGCTTTAACACAGCCAGCTGGCAGTATCATCCAAGCATTACTTCACGGGAGATGCTGAACTTTCAGGTTCTCCTGAGTAAAGAGAGACACGTCTGTATTTCACCAGCATACTGATGAGTCTCCTTTCTGAATTCTGAAGTGGTGGCTATACATGGCATCATATTAAACTACCTGAGAGGCAGAATATGGCCTTAAGGGCTACTGCATTTCAAAACAGTGGATGATGATGTACAGTTGTCTGCCAGTACCTGCTAAGCCTTCTCAAAAGTGCAGTGAAGAGCAAGAAGAATAGCCTCTAACATATCAGCAGTGTCCCTCATTCACCAAAGCAATAAACCACAATCAAACGTTCTTTTACACATTCAGCAGAAATGTGATGATGAAGCAACCTAGATCTGAGAGTGAAGAAATTAATACTCAACCAATGCACGTACTACAAAACACAGAGGAAAGCCAAACTTGGCCCAGAACCTTTCCAAATACCATATACAGGCATATTCAAACTATTCTCTACATCTTTTTTTTTTCCAAATGGATGAAATCTTGGTATTTCTGAAGTCAAAAGCAAAACTCTACAGTGCCTGCAATTTATCTGCAGGAAGCTGTCAGGCTTTCAAGCATTTTTCCTCTTGGGTAATACTTGAAACATTCATGAACTGTGCAGCAGGATCCCAGCATCTCTGTTTAGTTTTCCTCTTGGTAGATAAAGACTGCAGCAGATTCCATGTCCATCTACATTTTGAGTAAACAGAATAATGATCTTTCTACATCCCCTATCAGGATGGCCTTTTTCCAGTCTGAGCTCTTCATGTTTCCTCATCTGCAGCTGTTGGTAACTGAGAACATGCTTTGGATCATTTGAGTGTACTACCACTTTCTGCCTAAGAAACATGATTCTAGGAACAGAGAAGTCATCTGTCAAGAGGTTATTTCACAGATGCACTTGGCATCGAGTGAAGCCATTTTGAGCTGGCAATAGCTTAAATAAACATGTAATTCCACCACAGAAAAAAAGCAAGCTTAGGAAAAAGCGGCGATGAAATCAAGAGTAAGCAGCATGCACTGCTGAACTGTTTTTGATGTTCAGCATGCTCTTCCAGTTCTCAATGCTTATCTCACCTCTCTTTAGCCCTAGAAGCAGGCTTCTAGGAGGCATCAAGCACAGAGGAAAAAGGAGACTTAACAGACCAAGGCAGGGACTTGCGTATAGAGTATCAACAACTTAGGCAAGTGGCACAGGAAAGTATGTAAGTTTCGTGTCTCGTTTCACCTATCAACTCCATATTTTATAGGGCAATAAAAATATTTCCTTGTTTACACATAGCTGGACATTCAGCTTTGCTACTTATGTCAGGAATATCCTTATCCTCTGGTTTCTGTTGTGTTAACAAGTAGGAGACTCACAAGCTTACTAAGTGGAGGACAGGAGAAATTGATGAGCTGTCTACTGCCTTGTCCACCGCAGTCTACACTACAGATTAAGTTTGATTACAGACAGGCAACATTTCCTACAAGGATGTTTTATGCACTGAAATGTTTTCTGATCACTCTGTGAGTTTATTATTTTTTTACTTCCCGGGTTTATTTTTATTTAAAAAGCACCCAAACTGTGAAAGGTGTTTTACCTGAAATTTTAACTCATGTTCTTGCAGGAAAGTTCACAGTCAAAGGAAATACAATAGAAAAAAGATCCAGCTTGTAGAAAACTCAATTAAGCACTTTTGCTTCAAATAAGTGGCTTATTCACAGTGCTGTAAGAGACTGAAAATGCACTCGACACTGTGTGGACATCGACTCCATAGCTAATCCTACATAAATGCACCAAAACAAATATTCCAGAATTAACAAACCGTGTGCATTTTCTCTTGCACATCACATTCCATCAAGAATTTGTGTTGCAAGCTGCTTGGAGCAGGGACCTGTCACTGTGAATTAGTCCGTAAGAACTATGTATGTTAAAGAGTGCATTTAAGACTCTTCCTTCTTTTCAAAGTTCCAAAAGGCAGATTAATTTTTACAGTACTCTTGTGAATTCGACACTAAGGAACAGAAAGCAAAATCATGTTTTAAAGAATCGAACTGATTACTTGGGGTTTATTCTGACTATTTTATTTATTCATTTATTTATTTATTTATTATTTATAATAACATAACAAAGGGCAGTAGTCATTTGTGTAAGGTTTTAATTTTTAAACAGGTGTTCACATAAAAAAATCCCTGGTCTCCTTCAGTTAGTCTACCTTTGTAATACATGGAAGAACTTCTAGAGTAACATGTTCAGGACACGTCCTGAACTGTATCTTACATTCACAATTTCTAGAGTTACTAAGGCCCTATTCATTAATAGGCTGTAGGTCAATGGTTTTCAGTCTGCAAGACTGCAGTTTTTCAGAGAAGCAAACTAATTTTCATGGGGCCAACACTTTCACTGTATGAAGCCTGCATTTGAAATGGGTAACTACTGCATTAACAATAGGCAAAACACACTGGTATTAGTAGGACCATGATACATAGTGCAGCTCTCCTACAAACAAGATGTTCATCAGATTCCAAGTGTCCTGTATTTCCCCCAGTTCTCTCTTCATTATTTCCTCCACACACTCTACTGGATTTACTAGCTCATCGAGCTGTCTTTGGAGATGGGTTTAGACTTCTTCCTGTCAAAAAATTTCACTACCATCTCTTTTTCTGCTTCCAAAATTGTGAAAATATTTCTATTCTTACAGCTACCAGTCACTACTCTGAATTTGCCTTAAATCTACATGTGCATCTCTTTTCAGTCTGGCTTCAGTTAGAAAAGCTGAAAACCATTTTTCTAGTAAACCCTGTTAATCTCATTAGCTTTCTCATACAGAACAAACAAAACCCATGAGAACAATTCAGCCCACCAACTCAGAAAGCATGAATTGCTCTATGAATAAGATTTTGTTTACAGTACTTTCAGATAAATAAGCTCCATGTTTCTCTTTCTGGCCTCACCAGATAGAATACCCAAGGAGTGCACAACTTCTGCCACTTAGAATATATTCTATAAAGGCATCAAGCAGAATTCTCCACTATTTCTGCTTTACTGCCAATACTGTCAGTGCTAATATCTGGATGGAATAGCTGCAGAGATTAGTAAAGTGTCTGAGACAGGACTAAATATAACATTGTTTACAGTTAAAATATGGATAAACTCTGACCTGTAATCTTTCATTACTTTGCTGCTAAACTCTTGTAAATGCTACAAGTGGATCTACCCCAGAACATGTCATCACAGGGGATAATTACATTCCGTGTCAGCCCCATGACTTTGCCTCTCCTGTGGATACTCAGGTTTTTCTGCCAGTTTTTTGCTGTACCTGTGAAGAACCTAAACCACACAGTGCAATAATATAATAGCAATTTACCCAAAGAAGACTAATTACTAAAGAAAATGAGACCTATGCATTTATTTCATGTTCCACTGTAAAGCCATTTGACAAAGCTATTATCAAGGTTAAATTAATTATACTTTGTTCTCAAACATATACACAAACAGATCGGATTCAGCAGTTTTAAAAGAAATAGCAGCTCCAATGTCCCTCACTGATGAAGCAGGGACCTGAAATTAAGCTCAAGTAATCTCTGGTGTTGTGAAAAGAAGTTTTATATTTCCTATAAGAATCTGTCCATTTTACCCAACAATAACTTTCTGACAAGCTGAAATCTGCACATTCTCTTCTGGGCTTCTGGGCTTAGTAATACTGAGATTTCATTTAGACTGGGCATGAGTCCAGAAAGAAGAAAGAAGATGATTATTACCCTGACTCAACTAAGTGGACCAAGTGGAGAAAGAGGCTTTCTGATCAAAACGGGGTAAGATGCAAACCTTGGGGAAGACAGAGGAAGATCAGGAAAAGCAACCTGGGGGGGTTTAGAGAACTGGTAGGGAAAAGAAAAGTTAGTAAGGGAGTTTCCTTATTTCAAATTTAGAAAAGGAGTGATTATAGATGACCTATGAAACCTGATGTAAGACTGCAGTCTGCTTTGCACAAATGCTGAAGTCACTGGAAACTACATGCCATAAAACACCTCTGATAAACTAAGTGTTAGGCTTTTCAAAACCTACCCAAAAAATTATGCTAATCTCTCTGAATTTCAGTTTCCCATCTGTCAAGTGGGAACACTAATAATCCTCTCATATGGGTAATGTAAAAACAAATTCATTAATGCTTGCAGATACTGTAGTAATGAGTATCATTAAAAAGCACAACAGAAGTATTAATTCTACATTAAGAACAGGGTTGGATTAATCTGCAGTAAACAGTGAATGGGCCTTTTGTTCTCTATGTTTACATCTTAACAGAATGAAGTCCTGATATTTAATAACCTTTAAACTGTAAACAATACCTGCAACAGAAGTAAGAAAAGGGCACTGACCATCTAGCCAACAAGGTAGAGAATAAATACTAATGAATAAGAATTAAGAGGGAAATGTAAACTGTGACTGTGCAACTTTAAAGGCATCTGATGGCTTCCAGGGGAGAGGAAGAGGGAATAAAATAGTAATTTTAATTCATACAGTTTGTTAGGTTGCCTTTGCAGCCTTCATAATTTCCTTGTAATGCCACATTATGTGTGTGCACGTATTGATGTTCATGTAGGCACTCACAAATCTTCCACATTGGCACTGTGTGTACACTTATATCTACATATTGAGTAATTTTCAGTTAAACCAACAAAATGCACCTAGGACTAATATACCCAGTGTTACTGCATAATGGCATTAAGAAGTTCACTTATAAATTATTCATGTACAATAACAGTTTGAAAATATACATTTCAATTCTTTTGAACTTAAGACTAATCTTAAAACAACAAATGATGAAAGTTCAAACAAAAGCTAATTTTGTTTAATGAACTAACTAACCAAGGAGGGATTGTGAAAGTATTGTGCAACCAAATGCTAAGCTAATTATTGTGAGATCAAATAACTGTTTCCATAGTTACTGGACAGTGTTTTCCATAATCACTTTTATCTCTTCAATAAATCTTTGTGATGCAACAAGTAGAAAAAGTTGACTGTAAAATGACTATTATGTTTTGAATACCATTTACTTATGACTGACCTGTCATTGTGCTTGTGTTCCTTTGTTTGTCAGAGGATAATAAAAGACAAGTATCTGCTCAAGTTAACAGAAAACAGTTACAGCTATAGCTTGGCTTGAGGACAATAGTTCAGGTTGTTGACTTCAGCATGAGCCATTTTCTTTTGTGTATCAAACACATTTGTGTTGATTTGTTTTGTCTTTAGACTGTAAAGTATCAAGAAGGCCAGCTTGTTGTCTCTTTTTCCCTCACTAGTGTATTGTTCCTTTTTTGTGTTAGTTCATATTAGATGATGCAGTGAATTCTGGGGAAAAAAAAAAAAAAAAAAAAAAGCTAAAAACAGAATTTGGGTCACTAACAACTGAATATGAAAGTCAACATCAAAAAGCACATACTACAGCATAAAGAAAGAAACCCTGCTGCTCTGATTGTGTGTCCCTGTAAGGGAGTTTAGACTGTATCATGTCAGCAACTCAACAGCTGGCTTTTGCAAAAATTATCCTGAACATTATCTACATTTTTATGTACAGCTACACCACGAGATTAATGACTCAATCTAATGCTTGGAATTAATCTAAATTTGAAAGGACTTGAGCAAATACTGGGTTTGTCTAATGAACTTCAGCAAAAGAAATGGCACTGGTGACCTTCAGACAAAGATGGATACTGGAGAATAGGCCATCTCAGCCTTTCAGTAGAATTTTCTAAGTTCAACATTTGAGTATAGAAGTTGAAATGAAATCTGCAACAGCAGAAGTTAAATGTCTTCTAGACATCCATATTAAACAATAGTTCTCTGCTTCTCCAATACTCTGCAGTTCCATGTAACTCATACCACTTTACACCAGATGTTGCAGAAAGTCCCCCAAACCAGATGTGGCTCTCTTAAGTTTATGAGCAACTGATTATTAACTAAAGCCAGCCCCAAATTCTACAATGAAAAATATATAATTAACCAATTTAATATGCTTCAAGAAAATGTTGTGGATTTTTACACCTTTTTTCTAATCACCAGCACATTTCTGATTTTCTCATGAGTTCCTGGGTAAAAAGGAAATTCTCCAAATACAACACAGTCTCATTGTACCAGATGCCCCAAATTTCCTGCTGCAGATGCAGGAAATCTGGCCATTGAAAGGCACACAAGATCCTGTTTGTGCCAGACTTCATGGCAGTAAGAGGCAAGGAAGCCAAGGTCTAAATACAAGCCCGGTTGCATAGGAGAGGTCACAGTTCCTCTGACTGCCCTAACAAGGGACTGTCAGTATTCAAGAACTGGGATATGGCAGACCAGAGAAGCAGAAGCAGCTCTTGCAAGAAGTAGCATTAGATCAGTCTTAGGGCTCTTGAAGCTGCAAGTGCCATTCCTGCCACTTGGGTAGCAGTTGCACAAATAACAACACCACAGTTCAAGTCAAACACTGGGACATTGTGTATCATTTCAGAGCAACAACTTGTCCACTCTTTCCCAACAAGTATTTTCATACCGAGGAAAATTTCTATTTTAATCAATTCAGCAAACTAAAATCCTATTTTTGGCTACTTTTGCCATGCCTGTCAAGCACAATGACAAAAGAAATGAATGGAATTTACAACCCAAATAAATTCCAGTTCTAAAATAAGCTCTTAACAAAAAGGTTGCATGGGGTTCTATCAAGTTCAGATCTATGCAGACTCCACATTGTTTTTTAAATTTTGCAGCTCAACTAAATAAGATCAAAACATCACCATTCCTCTCTGAGGCACTTGTATTACTCACAGAGGAGATGAGTAGCATGGGCCATCTTTCTAGTCCACTGATTTTTTGCTGCTCTTATGGCCTCTCAACAGCCTTACTGCATCTGAGCAGTTCAAAACTGAGCCAAAAACTGGGAATCAAAACCCTGTGCAATTTTTTTCCTGCAGCTCAGCTGAATCAGAATCTAATTTATTGTGCTAAGCAAGATGAGAAAATAGATGGATAAAAACCCATCTGGTCAGATGCTTAACAGAGGGATCAGGTCACTGAGAAGGAACAACATAGAAAATACTAACTTCTAAATTAATATGTGAAAACAGCAAAAAATGGAAGATTTTCATAGTGCTACAAGGGACTCTGATGCAGAATTTTGGATCATAAGTCAATTATTAATGCACTGCTGGATATTTTTTCCTCCTTTCGTTTTCCCACACTAGTAAGAAGCTTCATTATTAATTTACCTAAGTTTGAATGTTCAATTTAAGCTAACCTTTAGCATGCTTTGCAATATTTCTGTAACAAAGCTGCTTCGTGATATAACATGCCTGCAATATAAACTGTTTTGCAGACAAATTGGTTAGCTACATTCATGTCATCTTGAAACAGGAAATTTTAGAAAGCTAAAAATCCTTGAACAAATAAACAATAATACACCCTGTCAGTACCCTAAATATCAACAGTCCTTATTCAAGGCAAAAGTGTTTTGGCAGTGAAAGGATAAGGTTGAAAGAATTGTAGTCATAGGAATTACAATGCCAGCTAATTTTACAGCAATTCTGTAGTAGCTGAGAATGTCCATTTTTTTTAATGTGGGGTATGTTGGAGATGGAGATCTTAATGTAGCCAATTTTTTTTTTTTTTTAATATTCTTAAGGTGTTCATTTGACTACAACACTGTGCAGATCTAGTGCTGTGATGGATTTTAGCTTTGCTTATGTTAAGCTGCTAACTATTCAGTGTATTACACAGAAATTTCATAAGGTGAAAAAATTTAGACTGTAATCCCTGCTCACAAGAGCACATCTTGCATTGTGAGCCATGCTGCAGTTTTGAAGATATCTCTGCTTTTTGCTTCTTACAACACCCAAAACCATGAAGCTATGCAGACTTACACAGAGAGACAGCATCTCTTTCACTATGTATGAAAAGATCTTCATTAAACTTTGTGCACCAGTTTGTAGGGCATTTTGGAACTTATTTCTCCAATAAGTTACTGAACAAAACCCTTATTAATGCAGATGATAAAACTGTATAACCTCTGACTATACAAGCCATTGCATGATGCCAGACAGCCCTAAAAAGCAGACAGCCAGTTTCAGAGAGCAAAAGAGGTGAACTGAGGAAGAAAAGCTGAACAGCAGTTGAAACACGGGATTCAGACCTCAGTAGTTGCAGAGATTATTAGATTTAGGTCAACAGCCCCACTGCAGTGATTCCTAAGATTTTCTTTCATAACCCCAGATGTAGGATTACAACCCTGTTTTCATGCCATCTTTTGATAGTGTCCATATTTCCAAATCATTGCTCCTAATAGTAATTTTGAAAGTTTTACAAAATGATACAAAGTTATTTCAAACCACTGGACACATGAGAAACAAAATGCACAACTCCTAACTCTGCACACATCTGCATCATTTGTTTAGTGGAGTCTCCCTTGAATTCTAGAAGTTTAAACAAAGGGGGAGATAAAGCTCTACATCTCTTACATAAATAATAAACATTCTTTGTACCATTACATAAAACTCATTTTGCAAAAGGCTTTTTTGAAAGCTTTATACTATTTTACTTATTTCCTTGCCTGATTAGCTTTTGACCAAATGTAGATGTTTTCCATGACCTATTTTCAAAGCTAACTAATCCCTAAATCCCCCAGTTACGCAATCTTGAAGGATTAAACATTTGTCATGAAAGAGTCTGGATTTGTTTAGACTGAATAAATTTCAGTGGTTTAAATACAGTTCATTGATTAAATTACATTCATAGAATGCTGGCTCTTGTCACAGGGTGTTTGCCAAAGCAGCTCTATTTAAATGTATATGATATAAGCTTCTGCTCACAGTTAAGTCCAAAAAACATTTGCATGTGGTGCATCTTGGAAGAGAATGTGGCTCTTTTTATATAAAATACTTGTTCCATTTCTTCAGAAGTATTACAACTATATAAAGCTATAGTATCTATATTGCAGTAGCACCTGAATGCCAGCCTGGTCAGAACAGCAATTATTATTTGGTAAAATAAAAATCATGCTCCAAAGCATGCAACCTAAAAGGCAAGACAAACAAGGTGGAGGAGACAAGTGGGTTGGTCTGGGGGTGGCTGCAAAGATGGGGTAACAAGTAATAGGATGCACAGCAATTGCAATGAGGAAGAGCAATCACAACATAACATCTGCCCACCCAGAATTCGTTCAGACTTCTCTCTGCACAATATGGCACTGCAGCTTTAAAGAAACACATGGAAGAGGACAGGACATTGTCTTGGAGTTTCTCCTATGCTTAGTATGGTGTCATGAGAGAAAAGATGAAGAAGTGGATGCCCAAGAAGTGGAAGACTGAGACCAGTAACAAAAGCAGCTCTCAAGAATGTAGTGAGATAAACAGGTCACAGACGTGGCAAAATCATCAGAAATGTTTGTTCTGCTTGTTTAGGTTTTGCTCACACAGTCAGAACATTTTTTAAAAATCACCTTCATGGTGGTCTAAGCTAATTGGTTTTACTTCTCATTTATAACAGACTGGGAACTCCTACTTCCAGTTACACGATCTTATTTGAAAGGGTATAACCTCAGCTTGTTGGTATTGAACAGTTGCTTTGTACTTCTTAGAACTCACTAAGATCATGTGCAGAGAAATGAAGATGCTTTTATAGGAAGTGTGAACACCAAGAGAGTGATTTAAAAGAACTGGAAACCTATTTCTTCAGGGTTACACATGAGCCTTTGTAAATGAGGAAGTCAAGAATGAGTTTTTTATTTGTTTCAGACATAATGTTTCAGACATAAACCCTGCTTGGGTTTCTATCCTTTCTTCCAAAACAGTATCTCTCTCTCAGGACAGGAAACCAGAATACAAGAACTGCTGTTTTCACCTACTCTCGCAATTGCTGTTTTAAATAATTGAAATAGAATGGTTATACATAATTCATCTTCAAACCTTCTAAATTTGTAGATTCAGAACTTACTCAATGTATTTAAATTAGTGCCTTTCATTCCTGAAGTGAAGAACTTCAGGTTTCATTTTCAGTTCATTCTGATAAATCACTCCATTATGTGAGAAGGATTAAATTGTACTGAAATTCAGATTTAGAAAAAGATATTTACTATAGCCTCGCAACATAACTACTGAATATAAAGATGCAAAAAATAGTACTTTCTACATTCCATGACATTTTCTGTAAATACAGTCTTTTACACAATTACATGGTCCCTTCTTTCTGGAAATGTAAGTAATTTTCAGTTTCTACTAGGACAGGAAAAACAGCTCACTGAACTTGAGGTCTTAGTATTGCAAAATTCTGTAGGGAGAAGCTCACTCTTAAAAAGAAAGTCAGGCTACTTGCTCACATTATGGGTGGATACCCTGGGTGGCTGAAAAACGTGGCCACAACCATTACCCTGTAGCAGGCAAGAGATAACCACAGCTTTACAATAGGTACTGACAGCAGCAGATATGCTGAATTTAACACAAAATCCGGTGGAAACTCCCAGCTGTCACAGCTGTGTATCTGCATTTGTGGCATCCCAACACAAAAATACTCATCAGAGGTGAAAAAAACCTGAGCAAAACTGAAAGCAGAGAAAATCAGACCAGTCTTGAAAATAACAAAAACGAAGGAAATTAAAGAAAACAGCACTGGCAAGGATGTTTAAGAACTTGAGAAATAAAAGAAACTATGCTACTACATGAGTCTTGCACTGGTCAGCCTCACCATGCAATCTCTGAACAGCTAATACTCATCAGAATATGGCTTAACCAAAACAATTTATAAAAAAAATTGTAAGTGGAGGTGAGCAAAAGGGTTTCACACAAAATCTATTTCCAGGAAATTTGTTCACAGAACTAAATCACAAAGAATGTAAGATTAATAAAAACATCAGCAAAGGCTTTTTTTGTGCTTTATTTTCTTGAATTTTAAAGCAGGTATTTTTGAATCCACTATGGTTTTCTTTTCCTAAACCAATGCAGTTACAATATACTACCAAAGCAGACTGATTTATTTATTATTACACCGGCTAGATTGCACATTAACCAGTTTTTACTGTACTTTTGATACTGAATAGCTTGAAAGCCTTGCTGGATTACCAACTGATTTAGTAGAAATCACCTGGAGCACTCCTGCTGCTCTTCCTTTAACAGCAGGCAGGATTTAAGAGCAAGGTCACAGGATTAGTCAGTAGAGATCTCTCAATGTAACTCAACCCTGATGCATGGCCCTCCATATGCCTGGTGACACACCAAAAGGCCAGTGGATATCTAAATCCTCAATGAGGACAAACCAGACTGGATATCTGGAAAAGGCTCTTGTCCCAGGTTGCTCCTCAAGCAAAGGAATTTCTAGGCATTGCCACTGTGAGAGCAAAACTTTAGAACACTTCCATCAGCCACTGGACAGAAAAGGAAAGAGGGCAGGGTTGTAAATGAAAGTCAGACAAAGGCAATGCAAGGAAGGAGTGTGAAATCCCCATGGCTGGCATATTGCTGGACACGAGTAGGTACTCACAGTTAGAGAAGTAAATACACACATAGCATGGAAGATATACAGGGCATCTTTAAAAACTCAGTAGAAGGGGGAAATTCCTGCTTAAATTTACCACAGTAATAACTACAAGGCCATAAACACTTGTTTTAAGAATCATAGAATCATAGAATTGTCTGGGTTGGAAGGGACCTCAGAGATCATCAAGTCCAACCCTTGATCCACTCCCGCTGAAGTTCCCAGCCCATGGCACTGAGTGCCACATCCAGGCTCTTTTTAAATATCTCCAGGGACAGAGAATCCACCACTTCCCAGGGCAGCCCATTCCAATGTCTGATCACCCTCTCAGTAAAGAAATTCTTTCTAATGTCCAACCTAAACCTCCCCTGGCACAACTTGAGACCGTGCCCTCTTGTCTTGCTGAGGGTTGCCTGGGAAAAGAGACCAACCCCTCCCTGGCTCCAACCTCCTTTCAGGGAGTTGTAGAGAGTGATGAGGTCTCCCCTGAGCCTCCTCTTCTCCAGCCTGAACAGCCCCAGCTCCCTCAGCCTCTCCTCATAGGATCTGTGCTCCAGTCCCTTCACCAGCCTAGCCGCCCTCCTTTGGACCTGCTCCAGGACCTCGATATCCTTCCTGAACTGAGGGGCACAGAACAAGAATACTGGTGCTGGGTGAAGCCCTGCAGCGACCATGAGTGCAGGCTGAGCTCATATGTTTTGCAGTCTTCACTGCTTCTTGAAAAACTTTGAATTAGCTGATTGTATGTTCAGACTCAATATGTGTTTCTACCAGCACTCCAAGTACATTGGTATTCCCTTCAATGTGTGCTTAAAAGACATTTTTCTGAATGTAAAACTCATACATCTCATCCACAAACAGCAAGCCATTTGTATATTCACTCTCAAACCTCACAGAATACCATATTTTGCTGTATTTTGGAGGAAGAACAGCCAAATAGCTTCCAGTTTAGCTATTGAGGAAAAGGCAACTAAAAAGTTAAAAAGAATCACAGAACTGTCATGGTTGGAAAAGACGTCTGAGATTATCAAGTAAAATGGTTAATCCAGAAAGAAAGAAAAAGAAAAAATCACCATCCCACTACATCATGTCCTGAAGTGCCTCACCTACATGTTTTTTTAACACCTCCAGGGATGGTGATTCCACTCTCACAGTAATTCAACCAGCTCCCTGGGCAGCCCATTCCAGTGCCCGACTACTCTTTCAGTAAAGAAATTCTTCCTAATATCTAGTCTATATCTCCCCCGTCGCAATTTCAGGCTATTTCCTATAGTCCTATCATTTTTTACTTAGGAGAAGAGACTGTCAATGTCAATGGTTACAACAGGATCTGGGGCAATGACATTGTTACAAAAGGATTTCTGCATGCAATGCCTGACCAGTTGAGATTTCTCAAAAAAAAAAAAACCAAAAACCAAACTGAGCAAAAATCTCTTTTCTATATTTACAGTCATCAGGCTTCATTTAAATACTCATTTTCACTTTAAATAATGTTGAAAATCATTAAGCCAAATGTGTATGGAACTTTGGAAAAAGTTAAAGTCTTGGGTTAGTGCAGTTGTGTTTTGGAAGCAGGGGGGTCCACAGGGGTGGCTCCGTGAGAAGATGTCAAGGGTCTTCTCTGGTTCCAATCCTTGGCCCACTCTGCCGAAGGCTGAGCAGGTATAGGAAGCTGGGAGCTCATCTGTGAGTAACATTTTCAAGAAAGGGAAAATGAAACTGCAAAAATACAAGAAAAGAACCCACAGAGCAGAGTAGAGGATGAAGTGAGAGAGAAATGCCACAGAAAAGACACCAAGGTCAGGGAAGAAGGAGGGGGAAAGGTGCCCGAGTAAAGATTTCCCCACAGCCCATGGTGAGATGGCAGCTGTGCCCCTGCAGCCCATGGAGGATCACGGCAGAGCAGCCCCTGAGGAAGGAAGCATGGTGGAATAATCATTGAAGAACCACAATAGGGTAAATATGGATTTGTAGCCCCTGAAGCATCACAGGGGGGCAGATGAGGAGCTGCAGCCTGTGCAGGATGACAGAGAGGGTCAGATGTGGCTCTGCAGCCATGGAGGACCCTGTGCCAGAGGAGGTGACTGTTCCCACAGCAGCCGTGACTCTGTGGGCAGCCCGGGCTGGAGCAGCTCCTGAGGGACTGCACCTCCTGGGAGGGACTCATGTCCCAGGGGTTCCTGAAGGACTCTCCCGTGAGAGGGACCCCGCGTTGGAGCAGGGGAAGAATGTGAGGAGTCCTCGGGCTTGGGAAGAAAGGAGGGGTGGGGGGGAAGGTATTGAGGTGGGGTTATGTGTCTTGTTCCTCCTGACAGATTAATTTTTTCTTTCCTAAGTTGTGTCTGTCTGGTTTTGACTGTTACTATAACTGGGGAATTAAAACCTCCCTGTCCTTGTCTTGATTATTGAGCCTTTGGGTGGATTTTCTCCTCCCCGTCCCACAGTGGGGGAGAGATGGAGCGAGGGGCCCTGGCTGGTACCAGCTGGGCCCAAACCCTGACAGCTCACAAGACAGAAGGGGTGACATTTGTCTCAATAATGGTAACCAGCCTAAATCTAGGCATATTCTGTGATGGTCTGAAGTGCTTGCTGTGGCACATATTTCCTGTAGTGCCTCATAAGCCTTAGCCCATGCAACATGCAAGGTTTTCCAGAGTAAACTCTAGTGCTAACTATATGAAACATCCCTTCTAACTTAGTTATTGCTTATGAATTATTTCTATAAGGGAATTACCTTTTGGTGTTACAACACTACCATCAAGTTAAAGAGAACTGTTTTGAAAAAGAGCAGAACAGAATGCATCATTTCAATTCAGATTTTTTGTTCAAGTCTTTGGTTGTTTATTTTAAAGACTGTATTTTAAAACATTTTTTTTTTTCAAAGACTGCTTTTCTATTTTAAGTCTTAAACAATTTGTTCCATGAACCACCTGGAAAAATGTGTTGAAAAACATCCTTTATCATGATTCCTGGAAAAAATGTAACAGTCATTATCTGTGATGAGACCTTTCTATTTATGAAAAGTTGATTTAAATATCATGTTGATCTTACCTTCTCCCTACAAACAATACTGAATAACCAGAATTCATTACATTGCCTATAATAGATCTAATGCCATTATTTCTTCTTGTTATAATGAAGATAGCATTAAAAAACACAACAGAAAATATAACCTGGTAAAACTGCAATGACATTTTACATAAAAAACACTTCTATTCTTTATACTTGGGTCAGACCCACAGTCTACTGAGCACTGGCTAAATACTTAACCACAGTTTCACGATCCACTCACAAAGGTTGACTGACCCAAAGAGATAGAATCAGGGGTTATATTACTCAGCCACACATCCTAATGAGAAACTTTCCCATTCCTGAACCTGCAGCCACTGACAGTTTGGCTCACAGACACACCTTCCTATGCATCATCCAGGCAGGTCAATGGATTGTACAGATGGTTTGAGCATACCAATGTGGAGAAGCCAGGGAATACTGCAGTGCCTTATGTTTCAACATGGAGATGCTCTGTGCTTTTATGCAACTGCTTCTAAGGAGGTTAAGGAGCTGTAATTAGCATACATCACCTCTCTGTCAGTGGAGCTAATCAGGCTGAACAATCCCAAGCGTCTCCACTCCTGAGCAGTCCTGCTTCTTGCCATGGAATTTTCAAGCTCCTTCTTGCTAATTGCTTACACTGCTTTCAGACTCGCTGGCACCATGGAAAGCCTCTTTCTGGTGTGGAAATCAGGGTGGGGGGAGACTTGCTATGGAAGTGACCTTTTCTCTCTGCTTGGAATCTCATTACAGCTATGGATTCTTCTGGTACCAGCAGTTAAGGCCACTTTCAATCTACTTGAATGTTATACATTCAATTTGATTCTCACTTAATTTCAGGGGTAATTCATGGCCTCTGTCCATACTGTAAAGTCAAGAGCTGATTGAAAGTGAAGTACTCCAGGTGTCATGACCAGTACAATGCTGCCTGCTGCCAGCACAGCCATAGCTCATACTCAGAGCATCTAAATTATTATTGCAAACAGCAGAGGTTATGTGATCTGCTGGTGAGTTGTGGTTGTTAGGTGCTAGTTGCACCCAGTCAGATCAGACCACATGATTGACAGCTTGGGGTCAGGCTGGAAGCCTCAAGCTTTCCTCATCGAGAGCATCTCCTAGAGTCAGACCAAAGTCTGCACCCGAGCACACACCCAACATAAACAATGATGGGCAAGTCTGTGGCAGAGAGTGGGCTTAATAGTTACTATTCAGTTACCTGGAATATACATTTACTCAAACTTCAGGATCTGTATGCTGTTCCCTTACTGTGATGTTCATACATCACAAACAGAGATGTCCTAAGACCCGTGTGTTGTAAGAAACTAGTTTCTTAGTTATGGATAGTATCTGTTGGGCTCCTCTCTACCTTGCCTTTTCAGGGCCAATAGTAAAATATTTTCCATAGCAGGTCTGGCCTTTTCAGCTTGTTCTCTCAGGCTGCTGGATACCATCAACTTCAGAGTATTTTTTAACTGAACATATTTTGAAGATTACTGAACGGTTTCACACTATGAAGTAAGAGTGTACTTAGAGCAGAGCGCTTCATGTGATTAAAATCCAAACTCCAAAATAAGTCACTGTGTAGGGAAAGTAATGATCACAAAATAAATTATTACTGTAAAGAATTAAATAATATTTAGATGACCTTTTATATCCTTCTCATATCACATCATGTTAACATGATTTTACATTTACTTTGTAGCTATTTTAAAAATGAAATAAGTATTATAAATCAGGATTTCATGAGCTCACCTTGAAAAAAAAATCCCACATATAAACTGAGCTGTAAATAATTTTGTTGTGTTGGTATGTTAGGATATTCTGTAAATTTCTACACCAGGAAGACATACTCGTAATGTCAGTCTCTCAATATAAAAAATTATGGTTTTTTACAATTAGCTGTGTTGCCAATGTAAATGCAGACCTTAAGTAGATCTACACCTTATAAGATTAATAAAAAACTATAAAACATAAAAGATTCTGAATATTTCATTTGAGGACACAGCTTAAAAATGTCAAGGACAAAATTTGCTATGTAGAAGTAGGGCAATGCACTATATCCTCATTCAGTTTTTAAGCTAAAAACAAAAAAAAACAAACCAGCAATCTCCCTTCTTTATTGAAAGGTCACTGTAATGCAATAGGACACAGTAAGCAGTTGTGAAATTAAGCCCTCCAGAACCTGGTTGCAGCTTTGGAATGTGACCATTGTTGTGCAATGGAATTTGTCACCATCATATGAAAAACCCATTGGGAAATAAATCTTTTGTTTACCTGCTCATCACAGATAACAATCAACTGATTCACAGTCTGTAGTATTTTACTAAGGTCTAAAGACAATATTTGAACTGCAAACATGAGCTTTTCCTTAAAGAATTCTGTTTAAGCAATATTGGAATAAGCTTCATACATGCTAGACACAGAATAGTTTGCATGTGTGTGTGTTCCTCTTTAAAAAGAAAGTATGTCAACAGGTTCACAGCCTATTAAAGAATTCTCAGTTCCTGCTACCTATTTTTACCTGCTTGAAAAAATACAACAGTGATGCTGTGCTAGATTATCCAGTGCAGTATTCATCATGCTGATGTCTCAAGCTGAGGCTTGACCTCTGCTCAGGAGGAACAAGCAGTAAAAGCAAATTAACCCACATGTGGAGACATCTATATAAGCAGAATTATGAGCACATTGTTCTAATTACAATCTTCATTCTCTGGAATTCTGGAGAATCTGAGGGAACATCTACACAGGTAGGTATAAACAGGGCTCATTCACCCATTCCCTAGGGTGAACTGATGTAAACTAGTGCTGAATCAGAATTTGTACAGCCACATTTGCATGGCATTCAACATGCTAGATGTGGAGACAATGAAGGCAAAGGCAGAGGAACTCAGTATGCCTGTCCATGCCTGCAGACTCAGGATGAGTTACAAACTTTCTCCAATATACACATAATAAAGATGGCAATCAAATTTCTCAATCAGGGAGATAAAGCGATACTCCAAGTTTATATATAAACTAAAACTATAGCTCCGGATTTAGATTCCTAAATGTGGATTTAGGAAAATAATTTTTTAATGTCCAGTGTTGATGCAGAAAGTTACCTTTCAGTATCTTTCACTTTCTCAACTGGCAGCTGATCTGAAACACACAAGCCAGTTATGCCTTAAAGTAGGAGTTTCTAACTTGCTTAGAGAAAAGCAGGTCTTCACTCCCATAGTCTTTGCTGACTTGACTCCTCCAGGTCTAAGGACTCTCATGACTTGGAAGACCTTTTGAATTGCAAGCATCTGATTGCAGTCCTGGTCTGTAGTTAATCTGAGAGCAAATAGGTCCACTAATACTTCACAAAAACACCTGCCAGTGTAAGTATAAAAGGCTTGCCATAGATTTGAAGTATGGAGAAAAAAAACAGAAGCAGTGAAATCTGCTAGACTAACGGCTTTTGAAAAAGAAAAGAACTTGGCAGCTGTTTAGAAATGAGCAATTTAACATTCAGCCTCTTCTTCTCAAAAGGTGACAATGATTAACAGTCAGTCCAATGACGCTACTGGATCTTGGATGACTATGTTTGTGAATCAACCTTGGACAAACTGCAGCAAAAAGGGTTATTTTTAAGATGCAAGTCTCATGGGACAACCTTAGTCATAAGGTTGGTTCTTTAAGGGCACAGTCACATAAGATAGTTTTTTTCTGGACATCTGTAGTAGCTCATGCTATGCAAGTATTACATTTAATGGCAAATTCTCTTAGTAATCACTACTATTCACAACTCATGGGGAGAAAAGAATTACATACTAAGCATTCCATCCATTATATGTGGAAAAGAGTTGCTTAGGTTATGTGTAACTGATAAAATTAATTTGAAGGGTAAGGGAAAAAAGCCTCCATTCTGCTGTTGAAAGCAGTGCTGAAACTGAATATAATCACAGAACACAATTTGTTAGTCAAAAATACCTATTGCCTTTCTATTGAGAACTCACAGACATATTGTTTCCTATACTGTACCTCCAGCACATTAAAGACCCAGAAGAATGCAACAAGATGGACATCCTCACAGCCTGTGGTGAAGTGGATTTACAGCTTTGCAAATTGTCTTCTGTTTGTACTATCATATGAAAGATAAGGAAAATCATCTTAGATCCATAGATGGAACAGAAAGTTATTTCAGAACCGAGAGTTTTCATCTGTCATTTTAGGATGCACATGTAACAGGATGTTGGGTTCAGTTCAACAGAGTGTTTCCTATGTATTTATGAAACCAGTTAATACTTTGCAATGAAGTTCACATCATGCTGGACTGTCATGCCCCTGTGTGTTTAACCTAGAGCTCAGCACATGGTCTTTTATTATGTCCTTAAGAAAAAGCCTCCACGTCACTGCCCTGCCCATCCTCTCAGTGTCAATGTGTGTGAATGGGTACACAGAAACACAGCACACGTAAGGGAAATAATTTGCTATAGCTTAATCGAGGCACCATTCATATGATGTGTATAGAGATGCCCAAGAGATATCATGCCTTAGGCAGCTCCAATCTTTCTGATGATCCTCAGAGCAGAAAAACCTCCTACACAGAGCTGTCTTTTAAAAGACACAGTCTTACTCCTAACACAAATTCTCTTGTCTGTATTCTGCATAACATGTCTGAAGGTGTGGCTGAGGTACTGCCTATTCAGTAGCTATGAAGAGATTGCTAAAGAGCATAAACCATGAGTAACTACTGAAACCATCTTAATAACAGTGATTTGGGGGGTCTCTGTCAGAGAGGTAACAGAAAAAAATCAAAACCCTGGCCCACTTCACACTGTTTGATGTCACACAATCTTTTTTCTTCTAGGTTTAGGAAAATAACATGTCATCATTTTTTAGTATGACTGTTACTCAGGGAAACCTAAAGGAAAAATTATTTTAACCTTATTTTAGTTAGCTGAACAACTTTAATTAATCACTCTTTTTTTTTCTTGAGTCATCATAATGAGATTTTTCAATAGGAAAACTAATTCAAGAGACATTTTTGAAGTTGGTGTTCTAACAGATTAGATAGAGAAAACACTTTAGCTTATAAAAATCCTGCAACAGCATGTATTTTTAAATGTATAGATGAATGCACCCTACATTTCTATCTACATTTCTATTACCCTACCCTATATTTCTATCTTCTGTAGTGAAAGGAAGAGATACATAGCAAGCTTTTTAACTGTACCCAGGTATGTGGGATTGATTTTTGTAGGTGTTTTGAACTTATATTATCAGTATTTTAATTTGATTTTTGGTACTTTCTTTAAACACATGCATATGGTTGTATGCTGATAGCATAAGATTTTTCTTCATTTATCACAATTTTTAAGTGGAAAAAAATTAAGAAAAGATGAAACTATTTTGTTACCCATTGTTCTAAGAAGTGGCTATTAGTCAGAAATGACATTTGGCTGGGACAAAAATTTTAGCATACTGAAGAGTGACATTCGGCCCTGCCAGTGTATTTCAGGATATCATCACATGGTTGCCTCAGCAAGTTGCTTTTGGTTTCAGCCCTCTCTCATTACCCCTTCCAGTCTGACTGAAATCAGCTGATCTTTTACAGGCATTCCCACAGTGAGCCAGCAAGCTACTCGCTGTCAGATACCAAGCACCATATTTAGGGTGTGCCTTTTAAATACAGAAGCCAATAGGAATACTGTTGCCTCATTTTGTCTGCCCCTTAAGAGCTGACTGCCTTCCCATCATAAAAACTTTGCCAACCAAAGAGAAAATGTTCTCAACCTACAGGCTTAACTTTTTGATTCCATGTGTGGCTTTGCCAAAAATGCAAATAAAATTTTTAAAAAGTTATTTTAGAATGTTTACAGGATATCTCGCATAATCTAGATAATATGTAATTAACTTTTAACATCCAGGCAATCATTTTGTTATTGCAGCTAAAAAATGATTCTCAGAATACAGCTCTTCCAGAATCTCCAAGAAAAATATTCTTTGTTTCACCATTTTCTGATTCATTTGACTTTGGAAGCAAAATAAACACATTGCTGTGTTTAATATTATTGCACAAGAGAATTCACAAGAATGAAATGTGTTCAAAGTTCCTAGAAAAAAATGTAGCAATGCAGGCTGCCAACTTGTTCAATGTCAAGCTCTAGGCAGTATAGCAGGACTAGCAGCAAATGACTCATAGTGAGTCACACTTCAGCTATTTTTGCTTTTAAAGTAATGCCAGGCACTGTGTTAATATTCAACCCAGAGTAAATTTAGCAATGCAAGAAAACAAGTGTTTCCATGGTTGCTCCTTCACAATGTTTATGGTATATACACAGCCATTAGGCACAAGAATTAAGCCAAATGAAGAATATGGAAATGTTCCTCTTTCATTTACAACTGAATTTTGCTACATTGGGTTTGATGACTCACTCAGCTACTAGATTTTCCACCTCTAACAGGAATGTAAAGCTATAGCTAGCACACCACCAACAGTATTGTTAGTGGTCAATAGCCAGCACTTTCCTCTAAATTATGGCTTTTGCTATGTATACAACAGAGCTGCAAGCACAATGGCATGGCAGTAACTGTGCAGTCAGAAGCATGTTTAAGTGGACCATACAGTTTATCAAGATAATAAAATTAATTTTTCTCAGGGCAAAACAAAACTGACATGAAGGCCTCACTAGTGAAACACATCAGTCATGGGTAAAATCTTCTGTGACACTTCTGAGCAGGAGCTAGCAGGAAGGCAAGGTGAAGAGGAGCACTGGAGGGAAGAAGGAGGTTATGGCATCATGTGAAAAGGGAAAGCTGCTGCAAAAAAAGAAGGAACAACGCTGATTCAGGCTGGGGAACAGTTGGGTAAAATGAGAAAAGTGGTGGAGTGAGTACAACAGAGCTGGAAAATATCTGCCCCAGGCATAGCTGTGCTGTGACAAAACCTATACACAGGCATGATTTCAGCAGAGCTATCTGCACCACTCGTGTTTGCTTAGGTGAGCAGGTATTTATGAAACAGAGGAATATGAGCCCAACTATGTAGACCTCTGACATGGCATAACAAAACTCTGCTGGAGAACAGGAGAGGAGAATTTAATCTGACTTTGACAAAACCCAAAGCAATGTATGCTGCAGAAAAGGCTGGGTGAATAGCTCATTTTGCCCACATCAGCAACAGTTGCCAAATGATTACATATCATTGCTTATTACACTTTTTTGTTCACATTTTAGCACAGTGATTTATTCATTAGTCTTGAATTGCAGTAATTACTATTTTTACTTCAGAGACTGATAAAAGCAATCAGGGAGCTTTTATATTTTTCCCCCTCAAAGACAGCTCTCTAGCTTTCCTGCACGGAGTCTTTCATGATGTGGTAAGAAGGGCTTTTTTCCCCCTCTTCCTGTCTGATTATAAACTAGCCACTCAGTTTATGATGGAAGTTTATGGATAGATCCTGATGAACAGCCTTCCTGGAAAGACTTATTTTGATTTCATTAAGTCTTAGATCAACCCATAAACTTTCAAAGAGGGAGTAAGTGACTTAAGTCTGGATCAGGTCCAAAGAACTGAAGCAAACTCCAAAATGATGAAAAATCTTGTTCAGTGGCCTCTAACTCTGGTAAGTCCCTTCCAGCTTCTCCAAGGATCTGAAATTCTGACTTCTTTACTTGCCCAGAACTGCCCCAGACTGAGTAACAAGGAACACATTGTTTGTCCTTTGCCCTCACTGGCTCCTGAAAGCAGGCACAGTTTAATCCAAGTGGAAGGGAAAGGGGTGATGGGGATGTAGAGAACGCAGTTATATAACCCAGTTACTCCTTGCTAAGAATCATAGAATCATAGAATCGTCTGGGTTGGAAGGGACCTCTGAGATCATCAAGTCCAACCCTTGATCCACTCCCGCTGCAGTTCCCAGCCCATGGCACTGAGTGCCACATCCAGTCTCTTTTTAAATATCTCCAGAGACAGAGAATCCACTACTTCCCTGGGCAGCCCATTACAGTGTTTGATCACCCTCTCTGTAAAGAAATTCTTTCTAATATCCAACCTAAACCTCCTCTGGCACAACTTGAGACCATGTCCTTTTGTCTTTACTGAGAGTTGCCTGGGAAAAGAGACCAACCTGCCCCCGGCTCCAACCTCCTTCCAGGGAGTTGTAGAGAGTGATGAGGTCTCCCCTGAGCCTCCTCTTCTCCAGACTGAACATCCCCAGCTCCCTCAGCCCTTTCTCACAGGACTTGTGCTGGATCCCTTCACGGCCTCCTTGCTCTGACCTGCCCCAGCACCTCAATCTCCTTCCTGAACTGAGGGGCCCAGAACTGGACACAGGACTCAAGCTGTGGCCTCACCAGGACTGAGTACAGGAGAAGAATCCCTTCCCTGGGCCTGTTGGCCACACTGTTCCTGATCCAGGCCAGGATGCCATTGGCCTTCTTGGCCACCTGGGCACACTGCTGGCTCATGTTCAGCTTCCTGTCAATCCAGACTCCCAGGTCCCTCTCTGCCTGGCTGCTCTCCAGCCACTCTGTCCCCAGAAAGTTATCTACTGGAGTACACAGACATGTGGCCTCTTTGCATCCTCCCCAGCCCCCTCCATCTCCAGCTTCACGCCTCACAGGTTATGCTTGAACTAAAGGGCTGAAGAGTGCCCTCTGCAGATCACCCTTCAGCCAAGGGGTTGCTTAAAAGCCTCTGAGCAACTCTGTGACATCAGAGGTGAGGTCCACCCCACCCAGCAGACTTGCTCTGATAAGGAATAGCAGCAAATCCCTATAGAGGGCACAAGGCAGGAGAGCCTACAGCAATGTTTTCCTGGTATGCTTGTCCAGCTTCCAGTTATATGTGCAGGGGCATTTGGAGGATCCAGAGAGGAGCCAAAAGGGATTTCTTCCCTGTAACGGATTTTTCTTACATGCTCATTTGTGAGTTTATTTTCAACACTTCCTGGACAACTGGTGTAGACACAATGCTATGATATGAAACACAAACATTCTCACCATCACCCCTCTAACTGCTTCTCTCCCCCGTCAGGAATTTTTGGTGCCTGCTGGAACACCTGTTAAGCAACTTGAATTTAATCCTGAGACCACTCACAGCAAGACTGGTAACAAAATAAATCTACATCCATATTTGAGATGTTAAGACAGGATAAACCTCTCCACACTTGTAAAGTCAGATGTTGTGTCTCAAGTGAGAGCTAACAACAGCTGAAAGATGACAACTTAAATGACTCCTCAGTTGTGACAGAACACCTCCATGCTTCAAGCCTGTTTTAGAGTAAGTGTAAATGCCACCGAAGGTGTTTGACTTGACTTTGTGCTAATGCTGACTGAAAGCAACATATCTCAGGTTACCCCTCAGAGCTAGTACATACAATTACTACTTCATCTCCATAATAACATCAGTAATTGTTTGAGCACCCGAAATTCCCAAAGCCACAGAGTAGAGCCATGGTCTGGTGCCTCCCCAGCTACATAATAAGAGCATGTGTCCTCAGTATTACAGAAAAAGCCCTGATTCATTCCCTTTGTGTTACTTTATAGTTGGCACATTTTTAGTCATCATATACATTACAGCTGAAGTACAGATGTAAAGTGTGCCATACTGACCCAATAGATGCATCACTGAACAAAGCTGTTCAAGTCTATGTGCTTCAACATTCCTTGTGGGAGCCAAGGCACTTAACTGGATTCTGGCATCCAGTGTAAGGTCCACAAACCTAGAAGATGGGGTTTGTAATCCTTTAGCATTTCTCTGGCATTCTTCCTCCATTTCAGCTCAACTTATTTATCAGCTTTAGGATACTGTGAAAATCTCCAGTAAATTTAATGCCATAAATTCAAGTTGGAAAGAAACCACCTTTACTGTGAGGTTATTGATGTCTACAGCTTTTGAGAGAGAATTGAAACAACATGGATGTAAAAACATTCATGGTAAGCAGCCAATGCACTTGAACTTCTGAAAAGAAATGAGAGGACATTTCCTAATTTTGATGCACATTATGAGTTTGAATGTTACTGTACATTGCAGGTATAAATCAGGGAAATTCCACTGATTTCAGAAGCTACGCTGATGCTTCACAAACCAAGATCTAGCTTGATCTAGACACATCAAGGAGCTACAAGGCAAATACTTGCAGGACCATAAAAACACCAAGTGTTTTCCTTTCTCTGAACTGGAGTACTCTGAAGTTATCATGCAGTATGATACACACTGATGGATTATAATTTAGTCAGTATTATCTCAGATCTACTTCCCTGTCTTTCCTTTTAGAGCTTTTTGTGCTGGCACTCGATCCAAATGCATTACTTGGAGTAGAGTCCTACTTGAAGTAGCATTTGCTTTGATCCTTGTGAACACTGCTGGCACAAAGCCACACATATAAATGATCAAAATGAACATATAGGAAGTGTAAAAAAACAACCACAGTACCTCCAGGAGCAAAAA
Organism: Heliangelus exortis; assembly: GCF_036169615.1. Lineage (NCBI taxonomy): Eukaryota > Metazoa > Chordata > Aves > Apodiformes > Trochilidae > Heliangelus > Heliangelus exortis. The sequence goes on along the minus strand of NC_092423.1, from coordinate 139,942,702 downwards.
AAGTACTCCAGTAACAGAAAAATTTAGTATATAAAACAAAGTTTTAGAAGTTTAAAGTTCCATTGATCTTTATTTTCCTCCCTTCTCCTCAGTTCTCTAAGTTCATAACAAGAACATCTCAACTGAAAAGCTGTAAGACCGAGAAGCTTTCCCTTCCCTCTTTTTTTGCTTTTTTCTCCCAAGACTGTTCTTTACTTGTTTTCCTGTGATCGCATTTGAATTTTAAGCAATAAGCTCATGTCAGAAGAATGTAATTTCTCCATCTTTTGTCTTTAAATTTGTCTGAATAGAATGCAAAGGACATAATGGCAAGCAAAATTGTACTCAGCTGGCAGCAGCAGTCTTTCCATTTTCACTCTCAGATTTTTACACAAAAATAGTCTTTATTATTACACCATGAAAGTAGTAAATTAAGTCTTAGTGATACTGGTCATGTTCTGTTACCAAAAAGCAAATTTTCTATATGGCTTAATCCAACTAATGAAGTGTTCAGAATTTCATTAAAGGCAAGCTTTAGAATCTACGTTTCTTACACACATCTGAAATTTATAAGACATTTCTGCTGAGTTTAAATATAGTCAAGACATGAGACCTTATAAGTTTCCATGTTGCACAAATGCATTAATGTGGACTCAAGAAATAGAGGAAGTAACTATTGAACTTAACACCATTAAGGAGGAACATCTATATAAGCCAGGCTGCAATGGGAGGTGATTTGGTGATTTAGGAACTGATTCTCCCCCTCTACACCACTCTTGTCAGACCCCATCTGCAGTACTGTGTCCAGTTCTAGATAATGTGATTGACTGCAACATCAAGAGAACAGAATCAGCATCCAGAAGCTCCCTTCAAACCTAAATGTTCTTACAAAGAGTACACATGCCATGCTGGTGGCCATCAATGTGCTCACTTGGGAAAGAATTATCCCATGTATCATCCCTATGGGTATAATAATGGGAAAAAATTATTTCTTGCAACGCTCCAATTCCTTTCTATTTTTATATACTCTGTGCTGATATACTCACATCTGAAAGTGAGGATGATATAAAAGCAATAAATATATTTTTCAAAGACTTTTGCAATGAAGTAAAATGTAGATCTTTTAAAAATACAGGTATAGATCAGATGAGTGACACAGAAAGATATAAAAAGAGTTTACCCTTGAGTACTCACTGATTAGAAGGGCAGATACCTGTAACAGGCGAGACCTACATCTGATGCTCTTTCTCATTTAGATACCTCCCTCAGCTGAGTGGCTTTACCACAGGGCTAAAAGGTCAGTGTCTCTCAGTATTTTCTTCTGCACTTGTTTCCATTTTTAAATATAGTTATAAACACACAGAACAAAGAAACAGAGACCGATTCCACACCTTCACCTAGCAGTCCCATAGTCAGTCAAGTTCTGACTTTAAATCACTGAGACTGAAACCCAGGTCTCCTACACTGCACATTAGTCACAATGGAGAAACATTGTTTGAGGGGGTGGGTTGATTCCTCTTTCATTTTAACTATTAATTCCATGTCAGACATCTAAATGCCAAAGTAAGAAACTTCTTGTTTTGATCATTCACATTAGGAAGGCAATTGCTTTGTCGAAGAAACCCTCACCTGATCCATTAGGAATAGACTTCTTCATTAATCCACTAGCAGAATTATTATGAATGCAAGATGCTGCTTGCTAACTAAACAACGTAGTTAATTTTTGACCTTGAAAAATTGTCCCAGATTGCAAAAGTAAAGTTCAGACAGTTTCATTTATTCTAGAGTTGGCCCTTTGCAAACTAGCAAGGACACTAGCAGTGAGGTTAATTTTGTGATTTGGATATTCATCTTCATTGGAACTCGATCATCTTAAGGGTCCCTTCCAAGTGAAACCATTCTATGATTCTACATTCTTAGGTGCTGTATAGGTTCCATTGTTAGAGTACTGGAGCATCCCCTTATGTAGTTTGTTTCTCTAGCTTGTTTCTCTTTCCAATAACTATGTGAAAAAGAGGTTTTGTGTGTCAGAAATAATAATCATAATTTTAAATCATTCCTGTTCCCAGACCCTGATCTGCTAATCCTTCAAAACTATAAGTGGGCTAGCTCACTCATGAGTTCCTTCCAGAAAATATCCAGACAAAACAGTCCCAAAATGACAAAACCATGCCAAGCTTCTCTCTCAGGGTAGTCCTTTAACCCTACCCAGAAGTCAGATCTCATTCACACAAACGCTTCTAAACATATTAATGCCTCTCCTCAGGGGCTGCAACTTGTTCCCTCAGCACCATGCTATGAAAACATTACTCTGACAGATTAGAATTCAGTTATGTTATTATTTTCAGCTCTATGAACTGAAAAAAAAAAATCAGAAAGAATAGTAATGATGTTTTGGTGCCACAAGAGAAGTAAGGCAACTGAGTACTTTGCAGTGCAGAGTGGATATGGCTACTTAGCTCCATAGCCTGGAGCAGCATGGATATGAGCCACTCCATGTTCATTAGTTGCACAGTCCACAAACATGTTATACACAGCTGAATTTCAGGCATGGGTATAAGGTTCAGACCCACAAAGAGTTTAGGGACCTAACTCCCAGTGATGTGTTCTGAACCTAAATACTTTCATCTAATACAAGAAGACTGTAACAAAGAAAAGAAATAATCTGAAGTTTTCTAAACTTTAAGAGACCTTTTTAAGTGCTAGATTATCTTACATTCCTTTACTAGTCAAAGAGCTGTCTATAAGGAATTTTACATAAATGAAAAGTGCATATCCCACACACAACACTTAACTGTCATAACAGCAATCCCACTTTCAGTTAGAATTTTCAACTTTTGTACTGACATTGCTTTTCCATAACTGGTCACTAAATGGATTTTAAATTATTATTTTATATTAAAAATATGAAGACAAATAGAGTTAGGTTTTTTTTTTTCAAATGATCCTCTGACAACATAGCCAGCTATAAAGATGAACATAGAACGACTGAAATGTTAGGCACAACTGAAAAGAAACTCAGTTCTGCGAATAGGTTATGTGACTCCACAGAAGTAACTTCAACTATTTACTTAAGTTTCACCTCTTTTATATGTCTAGGAATAAAATTAACTTTCTTATCTCTGTATAATGTTGTGAGGTGTAATTGGATGAAACTTGTTAAGCATTATACTACACAGAGTCTTGTTGCAGCTTGTTTTCTTATCCTACTAAAAGCAAATCAAAGATCTTAGTCTTTCCTGGAATCTCCAGGTAGAACCTTCTAAAAATTTAAAGATAATTCCTTTCACAGTGTCATTTTTTTCTATCCCAAACTGTGTCTAAAATAACACTCTTGTACATCATTATTTCTCTGTATATGCATAGCTTAAAATAAATAAATCAACAGGGCATAACAGCATCTACTTGAAGGCTAACTATTAAATTTAAAATCTCCTTTCAAAATATTTTCTTATTGATACCAGCTATAAATCTGTCCTGTTGAAATGTCAAATCATGATACCTACTTTTTCCTTTCAAAACTGACACTTTTTCAGTGGAGACAGCAGGGAAGAGCTTTACAACTGTTGTGTTGCTACTTTCCAGACTCCATTACAATAACCGGTTTCCTATGACAAAAATGTTTCCTAAACTACTACTGCATCTCCAAATTATTTGTTCCCTATCAAAAAAATACAGTCTTTCCTACATTTGTCAAATTCTCTCCTTAAATAGTTTGACATAACGAGCAACATTGTCATTCACTCAAATCCTAACACTTCACAAATGAGTACTGAAGTCTGCATCTGCTGGGTGTTCCTACAGACTGTAGTTATCAAGGATTCCAAAGTGCATGTTATCAGCTGCTATAAAAGGGCTATGAAACCTGTCATCCCTTGTGCACTGAATGTGAAACTAAATAACCTTCAGCACATACCACAGTGGCAGCTAGGGTCACAGGAGTTGAGATTCTATCTTCTGATTAGCTCTTTTCACAGAGTATCAGAAATTTAAACTGATAGAGATAAAAAAACAGATCTTACTTTCATTTCATGACAGCAAAATTCTCATACTCTGTGCCAGAAGATGCCTTTGATATATATATTCTGGCACAAAATAAAAAGACTTGGTAATACAACTTTAAACAGAAGGTGGGATTTAAAATTTACAGAAGGTACAAAATGCAAAGTTATAATTCCTGCAGTAATCATGACTAGTTCCTATGGGCTCAGTCCTGCAAGCTTCTGTACTGTGATTACGTTTCAAGAAGGAAGAGAAACATGCCAATCTACTCCTGCAATTTAATTTAAGCAACTTCCTTTAGCATTTCATTTAATCAAAAGGAGATCACAAAGCATTCCACAGCTCCAGGACCGTTATGGGTACAGAGACCATCAGTCATTTAAGATTAAGGTCACAAAAAATTGTCCTTACAAGCCATGCATGACATTATTTAGAACTTTCAGATGTTACCAGATTTAGTGAATATCCCTCCAAGAGCACAGTTATTTGGAAAATATATATATTGTAGGCACTTGGGGGTTCAAGAAAGAGTTTAACAAAATTTTAAGCCCCTAACACATTAATCAACACTTGTTTTTTACTGCTTACATTTTGAGTAGCTTTGAGCAGAAAAATTAAAATGTTTTTCATGGAAAAAAAGAACTGAGAATTTAGGAATGTAAGATAGTTCTGAAGACAGATTTTAGAATAATCACTTGCTGTTCACATAAAACCTGTCTGACTGTTTTGACACGTATCATCACAGGTGGAGATTTTGCATCATTTTGCACAAATTCCAGCGAAAGTAGCTGCATAATAAAGTCTCACAGATTGAGGGAAAAATCCTGCAAACTGAAACATGAGCAGAACAGTAACTGCTCTGAGGCATGATATCATCCTTAATGAAGAGAGATGAACTTTCCCTATTTCATTTCTGCACCTTTGCTGCTCCTAAAGTTCAAAGCTAAGGAAGTCTCTTTCCTGCAGAGCTGACTAGAGGACAATCTGAAGGTGCTACGGTACCAGTCTCCTCCCCAAATATTAGAGCCAACTATCATGCTGCATTTCACCTCTCAGGTGGCAGGGAACAACCATGAAGCTCCCTTTCATCACTGGGGCAGCAAATATCATGAGAGAAAACGTATTAGCTTTGTTAGTTTGCTGTTAAAAAAAGGGCTATATTTAACTGCATCACTCTCTAAGCACCATACCCAAAATCTGTGTTGAGAAGGCTTTTCCCTTCAAATCCCAGTTAATTTCTAAGTAGCAAGACAATGTGAGAATAAAACATTTCCTTGTTCAGCTATTCTAGAATACAAAATGTCAAACCTTGCATAAAAGATATGTAATGATTAATGGTAACTCATCCTGGAAGGCAAATGATTTTAGCATCTACTCCATCTGCTCCTTTGAGATTGAAAAGGCTGGGACAAAAGAAGAGTCTAGGAAAGCCCCTCTGAGAAAACCTGTCTGGAGTTTTTGGATTTTATCTGATTTAGCAATAAGCCCAGGAAAGAGCTAACAATTAGGCCATCCTATATATTTGAGCTTGAAACAGGCCAGGAATTATGTAGTAAAAGTTGTGGACAAAGCAGGACTAGTAATTGAAAATTAATTATTAACCAAGTAGCTATTAATGAAGTTACCACTACACAAAACTCAAGCAGTTTTAAAGCAAGCAGTTTTAAAGCATGCCCCCAAATTTGCAGACACATTATAATATGCAGAATTATGGGACCTGATTTGTATAACTCATACTTTCAAAGTCACAACTCATACAGAGGCAGCTAAAGAATAAACAGATGACTTGAGTTAGTCACGGCTGCTGAATCTGTAAGAGGGTGACCCTAATGTTCTTACAAAAACCAAAAAAATACAGCATGCAATTGGGTAAATCACCAGTTCATCAAAACTAGTAGATGTCTACTAAAGATCTCATTAATCTTCATCTCAGCTGGTATTGCAACCCAGAAATTCCACCCTCTGAGCCAACTCCATCTTTACAGTAACACTATATGATATTTTAGATAATATTGACAGTGCTCAATTATACATCTCAGCATAGTCATTAACTACATAGAGCTCAACAACAAGAAGAGGCTTTTTGTACCAGATGGAACACACATGTCAGTTTAGTCTCTCACAAAGATTTTAAAACCTGAGGCCCTGATCCTGTAAGAATGTGGATATCTGTCACTGTTAAGTGAATAAATTTGTGACATTCAGTTCCATGGGTCTTCTTAAAGGCTGGCTATGAGTGAGAAAAACACACAAAAAGAGAGAGGCAGTATACGGGTAATGGCAATATGACATAGCTACAATAAATAGAGAAACTGGACAGTTTTACTGGTTTCAGGTCACTACATCAGATAGAAGCAAATCTACATATGTGAATATAAACAGACTCCACCAATCTTCAGCCACACATCACTACTCAAGAAGTTCTGGGAGCTGTCATGATAAAAGAGCCTGATAAAAGAAGAAAGTAAAATATGAAAGTGATGTTATGGTGGATCAACAGATTATTTAGGCAGAAGACACAACACTGATGCAAGTTTCAAGCAGCAGAGTTGTGCTTGCTTTGAAAATTTAACTCTGAATTTTCCACTTCTTTTGTATCACCAGGCCTGAGGTGGCATTTAGTTACCCAGTTCAAAGGAAGGTGGGCTGCTCCAGGATGTCTACTTGAATACAAGTTTATTATTTTGCATCCAAGACTGTTTGTGAAAGCTAACAACTTTCCATTCAATCTTAAATTGCACTAGATGGTGCAACAGGATGAAATGTGATGGATTTACCTGAACAAAATCATCGTGAAGTCTACAAAACCCAAGCTGTCAGTAGTCCATGTACTGAATACTGAATACAGCAGTCCATCCAACATCATCAGGCATTTCATTTTGCACACAATCTGACCTCTATGCAGAGCCAAAAACAGATGTCTAAGTGGATAATAAGACAAATCTGCATTTCAGGCTGTCGTAGTAGCAGAATTATGTCCTTTTTAATTTTTTTTCCCAAGGGATTACTCTGTGCTTCTTTATTTTGGGTTTTTCTTAACAGGTCTGCCAGTTAGGACTCAGTCCCATAGCCAGAGCTGAATGTATCACTCAGGCATTCACCCCTTCCTCAGGCAATTACAGAATGGAAAGTAAATCCAAATTCAGTTATCAAGATTTTATCTTCTCAGTTACAAACACCTGGAAATTAGGAATTACAACATAACGGTGGGGCAGTAATAATTTTATTGTTATGTAGGGAGCGAAAATTACACTGTTTTGTGGTCTGCAACTTGGTATATTAATTCTTAAAGTAGTGCCAAGAGCTCTATTAAACTCAGAGATCATCACTAATCCACAGTCTTAAAAACCATAAAGATGAGAAACAAATACATTAAGCCCTCAAGCTGTAATCCTAGGGAGCCTTGGGATATCAGATCTACAATTCAACTTGTCAAGCATATCCTCACACTTCATAAATCTCAATAGGGAAGTAATCCAAAGTCCAGTGAAGTCAGCAGGAAAACTCCTTCTGCTAGTTCCAGTGGGTTTTGGATAAGGCTCCAAAAAAACAAAACTCAAGAAGAGCTACAGGAGAGCATTCAGAATATCATTTTCCAATGGTATAAATCATTAATCTACGACTCCTGAAGTTCCTGAGATATCAGTTTATGTTGAAATCAAAATGTAGGGTGGGAGGGAATAGGTACAGGGGTCAAGGAACAGCGAGCAGAATAATATTATTTCAAAACATAATTATGATTGGGGAAGAACAGCACAAATAGAGCCCATGAACTTTCCCTGCAACAGCAATCACACTGATATTTTAATGGCTGCTATATGTGCAGGCAATAAAATATACAATTTTGTTGTGTTGTATAAATACCAGAACTGTTGACTCTCCAACTTTTCTGGCAATTCAAGCATAAATAATAAAAAAATTTAACAGTTGAAAAATATATTCAATTAAGAAAAACAGTTTTTAGTAAGTTGCAGTGTTGTGTGGTGCGTGCATAGAAGCTGTAAACCTGAGAACACACACAGTAAGCATTTTCCAACAATACAGTTCTACGATTAAAGCAAAGGTCTCCTTAGAGTTGCAACACATCCTAGGTTGTGAAATAGGAGCAATTTGTTTAAGTGAAAAATGAAAACAGCTTACTTAATCCTTTTAGAAGATTCTATCAATTAAGAAAAAACAAAACAAGACAAAGTCTTCAAATGAAAAAGTCCATCTTACAAGAAAAGGATATGAAGCAACACTTTCCTTATATTTGTATTCAAACAGGGCAGGAACTGTGGGAGTCTAAATAAAACTACTATAGTAATTACAGTTGTTTTTTTTTTTTCTATACAGATACCAATTTAAGCAAATTTTCAAATAAGAACACTCACTTTAGTTTAAGCCATAACTGTCAGTTCCATATTTCAGGGCAGTTAGTCACATCCTACATTTAGTATTAAAAGAATGTTTTTTGTTTTAAATAACACTTACATTGTTTTCTCATCTCTTTAAGTTGATCCTTAAAATACATATATTTTTCATTCTTTTGCAAGTCTGAGTCACTGTTCTTGTTCTCCAGTGCAGTAAATTTTTCTTTTACTAAATTTTTTAAATTTGGTATATTTTCTGGTTTTTCTCGTTTTATCTGTAAGGAACAAGAATTAGAATGTTATTCATTATGACACATTTTAATACAAAGCAAAAGACGTCAAGCAAAAATTCACTAACATAATCTCAGTTTCTTTGGATTATAGTTAGGTTTCACGTTCTGAAACCATAACCTCTAGGTAATTATTTATTTCAGCAAAATCATTACGAAATGCAGCGATTAACTTCTCAGCATCATTTAACTCAGTTGCTGCATATCGAGTATTTATCACACCAATGACAGGGAAAATTTCTGTGACGTGGTAAAGGTCAAGATGTTAACAACAACCAGCATAACATTGAACATGAACAAAACCAAAGAATATGACTGTACAAAAAATGAGAAGATGACTGAAAAACAGAAATACCTTCTCTAAGAGTTTTCTTTATCAGCTTTGCAGAAGCTTATAACCTACAAGCATGATTGCTGTGATAACACCAGCAAAAGCAGTACAAATAACCAACATAAAGGGAAGCAACCCCAATTTATTTGTGCTGTATGAACAAGAAGCATTATGCCACACAGGCAGGCAAAACCACAGATTTTTGAAAAATACTTGTTTATTGTAATTGTATCTGGAATGATCTGAAGAATAAATAGAAGTTAAGTAATGACACAGGCAATGTTAAGAGACCCCAAGAATGCAAAAAAGCACTTTGGAAACCCCATTAAAAACACTCTATCTCAAGGCAAGATTAAATTCTATGGAAATGCACCTTTGACAAATCTCTGTAAGAATGAGCTACAGTGGTTGAGACCATTCTATGCAATGGCATCAGCAACAGCACAAACACTGAGAGAAGCTGGGCAGTTGTCAAATTCATAATGCTAAACATTTTCTGAACCAGATAAAGGCTATTTCTATCCCAAACATAGAGAAAAGCATGACAATCTGAAAAAAAAAAAAAAAAAAAAAGGAGCTAAGCACCATTTTTGCTGTTCTACTCTTTCCCTACCACAGACATTCAATGATGCCCCTCACCAGACCACAGTCCTGTTCATTGTGAAACACAGGAAGAGAGCCTACTGAGAAAAAACATATCCACATCTACAGTTACCAGAGTTTACAAAGACCTTGAAAATCCTATGGAATATATTTTATTTCAAGAGCCAAATAAATAACAAATGTTCATGCAAAAATGGACTTTGAAGATACATAAAATGCTACATAGCCCAGAAAACTTTTACTTTTATCAAAGCAAAGCAATCCATAGGGCTATTATTTCTTCCAAGAGTAAAGCCAGTTTGGTACATCCACTTTTAAGTTGATGACAGCTGTGGCAAGATGAAAAATAAGAAAAAAACCCACATGCACTGATAGCTGAGAGCATGCAGTTTTCAGAGGCACCAGAAGACAAAAAAAAAATCACCTACCACATCACCCAACTATGAATGGGAAAGTGCTGAGAATAACTTGGTACCCAAGGGACACCATGACTACGATAAAGACCAACAGCTCATCATCACAGATACTGCATAACAACAAGCAGCAGTGTACAGCCCTTATCCTATGAAATGTGACAAAAGGAGCAAAGGAAAAGAGAACATCCTGTGTCCAGGGCAGTGGGGTCAATCATACACACTCAGATGATTTGCCTGTGTCAGCACCAGAGAAAACAAATGCAGAAGAAGGCTGTCACAACAAAAATCAACACTGCTCAGTACTCCGCTGGAGCAGAAACTTGGCCAGTTACTAAATCAAAATACATTTGAAACCCAACACATTATAAAATAATTATTTGATTTGGACAAAAATAAAGCTTTCTGCAACAACTTCATCAGGCTGTTTTTACAGACATTCTCTCTTTGCCAGAAAAATAACATATAAACACATGACCACATTCACAAGCACAGCCCAAATAACAACCTGTCTGTCACCAAGACCTGAGAGCACTATGGCCAGATACCACATAAAAGATTCAGCTGCATGTACTAAAAAAATCAAATAAAATTAAGTGCTTCCAAGTTGCTGATATACAAAGAGTAGAAGAAATTATGTGGACATTTATTACAGACATCCACCTGTAGCAAAGACAATGTCAATAATCCTTTCCTCTCCACAGGGATTATGTTACACATTGATATAGTTACATCAGGCTCTTTTCATCTTTTTCTTGACTCATGGAAGATTTGAGTACACCCGTAGCATCTTCAGTCATGCCCTCAGAGAAAGCAGTGAGGAGAAGGGCACAGCCAATATTATTCAAACACTGGTTCTCTCAAATCCAACTTCCAGAATTAAAGGACTTTACATATATGTCCAGAAAAAGTTCTTGCAGGAATTGTCACTAACACTGTAATGCTAGCAAAAAAATAGATGTTTGAGGAGGTGCATTATATGTACACAAATAAGCTTTGCCTCTGCCACTCTAGAGCTACCAAAATTTGCAAGTAGACATCTGTAGTAACCTCAAAAGAACAGTAATACAAAACTCTCCTTTGGCTACCTAACAATAATAACACAATTTCCTGCCATATAGCGGAGAGCTAGTATGCTATTTGCTAAAGGCAATATGAATAGTTCCATCATTTATCATGAAAAACATCAAGTCTTTCACACCAGCTATGTTCCCAATAGCAATGTGCTATGTCCTGCATATACAATAGCCCTGCAATGCAGCACATACAACAAACAGCCATCTAATATAAAACCCGCAAGAGTCAGATGAGAGATGCTCAAAGAATGCTTTTTCCTGCAGTTTAGCTTCTTTCATATTTACAATTTAAATTCAGTTTCTGTTCACCTCCACATTATTGCTTTCATTTAAATGATTTGCAGAGACACCTTTCCTGACCACATGCAATACTGTACTGTCATGTATGTTATTACTGAAATACGAGGTAGACCTTCCTGCAGGTCAACATGTCACAATGTCACAGGTGAATAAATAACAAGGCATGTCCACCCACCATAATAACTATCAAATAACTTTGCAGTGAACAAACCATTTGTCTTTAGTGCCGAATATTCTATTTCATGAGAGGGTAGAGAACAGTCTAACCTGACAAAATAAATGAAAACAAACAAAAAAAAAAAAAAAAAAGAAAATGCGCCATCAGTCTTAGTTCCTCACAGTGAGGCAGAATTGCAACACGTTACACACTGCATCAGCACAACAGGTACCTTACAGTTTTTTTTAATTGTCACCACACACTCCTACTCTACAGATTCATGATGGATATAATGATGATGAGATCAGCACAACAAAAAGTATGAGGACAACACAAACACAGGATATGGCTACAGGACAGGGCAAATTTATGACTTTTCAGTACAACAATTTGGAGTCATGCCTTTTTTTTTGGTCCCACCAGTATGTCAGAGAAATGCTTAGTAGCAAACCATTGACACGTTCAATTTGTCAGTAAAATTACTTCACATGGGAACCATGAAAGACACATTAAGCAAGCAACTGTTCCTTTAGTAGCACTGTCAGCCCAAACCAGCATGCTATGTAACACCTTGCAGTCATTAGTCAATCCATTGAGAGTTACATTGATTTTGAAATGGGGTGGAGGCACACACACCCTACAAAGCATCCTGGAAATGACATATTACTATGAACTGGGCGTGTTCAGGACATATGGTGAAAAGAAGTATCAGTCACAACAGCTTGTTTACAGCACTAGGAAAAGCAAAAGCATCTGCTCTGAGAGTCCCATAGCAGCAAAGAACCACATGACTGTTTACATGGGAACCAAGAAATAAAAGGGAGAACAGATATGTTACACATGATAATTGATGATACTCTATAAATGACCTAACAGCACTGCTGGTAGGAAACACCTTTAGAAACAACCACAACAGCAAAAATAAATAAATAAATAGATAAATAAATAAATAATTTAGGAAAACATAGGTGTGGCTGACCTATCAAAGGACACATATACTCATGACAACACACCACCTGGTCACAAGTGACATGTTCAAAGAGGTTACTGTGTTTGATGGGCAATGCTTACGAAATGAGCCACTTCATGGTATGTTTTCAACATGCACCAATATCTGTCTGTAAGAAGGAGCCTTCCTTTTGCAGATTCTTTCACTGGTAGTGTATGTATGCCATGCATAAATAGTTACACTGTGCCTCCAAAACTCAGGTTGTTGAAAGGCCAGCTTGCCAAGCCTATGAGAACTGTAAACTGCAGGTATCCTAAGGGGCAGTCTGGGGAATTTTTATTCAACTGATTATCATAACTACCAGAAGGGAAATAAATTAATCTGTTGCAGACCATCCCAGAACCAGTGAGCTCAAAGATACCACTGACTAAAATTGGACCACCTCAGCTTTAGTCTGCATATAGTAAGGGATCAGTGTCTAAAAATGCACTAATTAGCATAACTTTGCATATAGCATTGTAGCACTGCAGCGTTTAGTAATTTCAGCATTATGAAATTCCCAGCATTATGTCCCAAAACAGTTCAAAAACATGAAAGAATTTAGCCTCAAATATCCATTGTGATGTATGTGCAATCAATTGTATTTTACAAATGAGAGGAGAGTGACATAAAGAGATTAATAACTTGGACAATGGTTGCACATGGAAATTGTGGCAGAATCAAGATAAATAAATAAATACATAAATACATCCTGGTTCTGTGCTTTGAGCACAAAGCCATTTTACTCTCTCCTTCAGCTGAGGGAAAGTTCAAATTAATGCATGCATTTGGTTCACTTTCTACAAAGAGGCCTCAAAACAGCTTGTGGCTGCTTGGCAAACTTTGTGATAAAAGAGCAGCATTCTGTGTACCACAAATATGCTCCACTGGACTTTGCATTGGAGGGGCTCAGCATGTGACACTACGTGGTTATTTTTTAGCCTTTTCTGTCTTCTCTCTCTAGCACAGAAGTCCCTTAGTTGCATGGTTTTAATGGTGTTGCTGTTCCTTTCTCAGGAATACAATTTTTGTTCCTTGGTTTTTGAAGTTTGCCAGTGACACTCATTTTATTTCTCAGAAATTTCTTGCCACACCTGAACCACACTGAGGTTTCCTCAAACCAGTGATGCAATCTGCAGAACAATCTTTCCAAAGAATTCAGAATTCTCACCGTAGTCTTTCAAGCCACATATTATTTGTTCTCTGTAATTTAATCCCTACAAAATATGGACTTTTAAAAGTGCAATTTTATTGACATTTAGTATTTGCGAGGTAATGAAAAATTCCTGCTTGCTAATGACCTTTTTAATGACCAAGTCAGCTGACATGGCAGAGTTTCTTTATTTTTCAGATTCTCTACTGTTTTGTTTATGAAAGGGAGGGTGATTAGTCACTTCGTGTTAGGAAGCTCAGAGATATGTAGTTACCTGGATATTTCTATCCTTTTGGGCAACCTGATGTCTCCATCTAATTCTAAAAGCATAGTAAATTCTACTATATTTACACTACAACCATGTGCCTATGCTTATGGAAGACTGACAGCAGCTGCAGCTTTTAAAGAAAAACTTAGTATCTTATAGCTCCTGTAGGGACATAATTTCTTATCTCTGTGAATTTCACAGTGTAAAGGAACTCGGTCAAGATTTCTCAGCCAGACAATTTCAGGACTTGGGGTGACTAGCCCAAGATACCCTACTAAGACCCAGTTTCCAGAACCTGGGCATCTCACACTTCCTTGCCATCACTTTAAAATGTCTGACTCAGACAGGGACCTATCTAAAACTACTTATTTCAGTGAACAAACTACAAGAATTGACTGGCTATAGCAATAGGTATGGACACTGTCAGTACAGCCTCTTAACATCTTCATCAGATAAAAATAACTACTGTCCCTTTATTTGCATCTGCTATGCAACAAAATCGACCAAAAATGTACGTCACATTTCCTCCTTGTTTACCAATTCATGTGTCCTATTATTTCATCCTTACCTCACTATATAATTTATTATTACAAATACGCAGCCTTTCAGCACGTACATTTATTTTACCTCAGGGCAAGTCGAAGTTTTCTGTGATTATTTATTATAACCAATTTTTTTTCACTGAGAGGGAAAATAACATGGGAGCTAAGTAAATTTGTGGGTTGAGTCACCCATATACTTTGTGAATCATGTGAGAACCAACTCTAAGTGAGTCACCACTCTAACTGAATCAGGATGTGAAATTTCAGCTCAACCTAAACAGTCATATATTATTCTTCAGTGGCTGGATTCAAACCCTTAGCAAGTATCAGATCATTTGTTGATGCACAAATAAAGCACAGCTCTTGAAAACATCTGCAAAGACAGCCAGAAAGGATATCACCATTCAGCAGCAGGAGCTACACTAGTTTGAACACAGCCCTGCTGAAGTCAGAATCGCCTAAGGGCCCACATCTGATTCAGGAGATTCAACACCTCTACACATCATGGCTGCAGGGCTGGGACTCCAGTTGAGCAATACCTACACAGACAATTGTAAGAGAGGCATATTTGTGAGGGCTGACCCATATTTAGGGTACATACTGCCTACTGAATTGGGCCAGCACTACAGAAAATGACTGTCATCATGTTTCAAATATCCCAAAACTCTGCCAGAGTAACAGTCTGAACGTGATGCAGGGTTGCCATGGTTCATAAGCAACATGTCAGTATGGTGGTCGTAGCTAAGGTATCCCCCAAAATAGAACTGTTAGTACCTTCCACAATTCCTATCCCCTACTTTGAACACAGCTGGAGATGTTTAACCTCTATAAAGAAAGTAAGCACAGAGGGGCACACACTGCTTCCACATATACTGGGGGATATCCAAAACTAACTTCTCCCATGTTGTGGCATGTTAGAGTCATTTTAGTGCAGATAGAAATGGACTTTGTCTCACCCTGTTTGCTTTCTCTCTCCTGTTTAGAAAGGAACTGTACATACAGAATGGGATTAAAAGTAAATGAG
Source organism: Heliangelus exortis (assembly GCF_036169615.1). Taxonomy (NCBI): domain Eukaryota; kingdom Metazoa; phylum Chordata; class Aves; order Apodiformes; family Trochilidae; genus Heliangelus; species Heliangelus exortis. Next base: position 139,927,224 of record NC_092423.1, on the reverse strand, counting down.
CACCAGGGGAAGAAACAAACCTGCCTAGAAGCAAATGTGAAGTTTACAGCCTGGACAGAATTTCTTAGGGTTCCCATCTGTTAGACATTTCATCTCAGGTAAAATCATAGAATCATGGAATGGTTTGGGTTGGAAGGGACCTTAAAGATCATCTAGTTCCAACCCCATTACATGGGCAAGGACACCTTCCACTAGACCAGGTTGCTCAGGGCCCCATCTATGCTTTATTCTTTACATTTATATTCTTTATTTATACATTTTAACAGAAAAAAACATCCCAGTTACTCACTATGGTAGAGAAAATCATGTGAACATCTTTTTGGCTTTCTCAAGACCTCCTGTGAACTGCTTTGCAAAGAGCAACGAGGTAAAAAAGAAGCAGTGAGAGGGGATCTTATTTAAATACTAATATTGAAACTACTTGCAAGCAATCGTGTAAAACTGTCTCATAATTACAGCAATAAATGTGAGCATTAGAGGTGAGGCTTTTCCCAAAGTGAAGAAAGTTAATGGATATAGAGCACCTCAATCCCTTCAGCATTTCTGAAAGCCCAGCTTGCCTGTGGTTTGCTGTGAGGTTGAACTGAATTTTCTTAATGATTTCAACCAGACAGAAGCCTGTCTTCATCTTGTTTCTATGTAGTTGTTCAATATATAAGGTATTAATACAACAAAGCAAAAACTTCTACAGTAGTTAGTAGACATTTATGAAAACACTTTTAAATTATGGTTCAAGACACAGTGGAGGAACAAGTACATCCACCCTTCCTTCTCTACATACTTTAAAGTTCTGCCACAAACATAATTTATGTGCAAGTTACTTTTACTGCAGTAGAGTTACACAGCAACTTGTGTATGCAGTTTTTCCTGAGCAAATATTAAGCAAAATAACAGCAAAAACAACTGTTCTTATGAAAATGTTGCTTTGTTTTAATGGGTGTTAGGCACTGTGAGGCAGCTGGTGCATCTGTTTTTGTGAGGCTGATTCAGCAAATGCATTAGGCTGTTGAACCAGTTTACCAAGCTGATTAATTCACATATTTAGAAATTATATTAACATGGATATTAGGGCTTTTTTTTTCCTTTAATATCCCACTCAAACTGATGGGAATTTAGACATTGATTTCAGTGGGAGCAGAAGAAGACCCTGAGGTGATTTTAGGCTAACAACCTGTTTACTCTTGCATGGCTCTGTTGGTTGACTGAGATCACTAAAACCCATGTTTTCTATAGTGTAGAAATAAAGGGCTAAATCCTAGAACAAGTACAATTTGGTTTCATTTTCACCAGCAGCTATAAAACAGTGTTGATTTATGCCAGTTGTGAAGCTGATCCCTGTTTAAATACAAAGTGTGACTTATCCTTTGGAGAACTGCATGCAGCATGTATTGTTAAAATCAGCTTATTTTACAGAAGGATGTTTTCCATATACCTTGGGTATTCCTCTACTGAAAGTGAAAAAGACTTTTTCAATTTTACACTCCATTTTTTTTCATTCACCCGATTAAATTCTTGTCTCTGAGAAGTTTCCTGGCACTGACAGCATTTCTTCTTCATACTCTCCAAAACAGCAATGTGAGTCATGCTGTCATTTTTCATTAAGACTAAGTGTGACCTTTAAACTTTTAGGAAACGGCAATAAGATTTCTAAGTACAAAATCATGCTTTATTTGAACTGACATTAGTTGAGAAACATATATCCTGGCTGACACTTACAGCCCAGACTCACCAAATTAATGTATCTGTATTAACAGATGGGTCAAGACAGCAATATTTCCATCAGAGTCAGCTCAGCTGTTAACACACGAACACTGAATTCCGTGATGGTGCAGAGCTGCACTAACCAGTTAAAAAAAAAAAAAAAAAAAAAAAAAAAAAAAGTGCAATTGGAGTATGCCCACAAACTTCCTTATAAGCAGAGAGGACCTACCTTACACTGCAGTGGGTGCAAAACAACTCACTTGTGTGACAGTCCCAGTCTGTGCTCTGTGGCAGAGCTGCTTTTTACTTTGCGCTTTCCTGCAAATGTCTTAAAGATGTGTCTGCTTTCAGACTCTTCATACATCACATCCTTCACATCACTAATAGTGATGTTCTTACTCAGCTTCCTATTGGGACAGCCCTCAATAGCATTATTATCTACTAAACCCCAAGACTTGGTACCATCCTTATTCTTGATTTACCAGTTCAGGCTGACAGCTTGCACCTCTTCCCTCATCTTGGCAATCACTGTGTACTTGCAGAAAATCAGCATTCAAAGGGTCTTTCCTCCTAGTAAGCCAAATTAACCTGCTTATATGTTCCTCTATAAGTCACCAATTTTTGCAAAGACAACGTGCTGTTTAACAGCCTGGATTACAGCCTGCTGTCTACATTACCACCCTACACATCCTTCCCATCCACTTTCCAAAATCCTGGGAGTCTATCCACACATTTACTGCTGTGGAAAGGCTCCTATAAAAATTTGGGGATAAAGCTTTAAATTTCTCTTTAAAATCTTTGTTTAAAAGCATCTTCCTGCATTAGGAAGGACAACACAGCAAGGCCTCAGCAACCCAGGAAGTTTCTGGAATGCACTGACAGCCAATTTTCTCCTCCAAGAAGAAGAAAATATGTTATGCTGGACCTTGTCCTCACCAGCAAAGATGGGCTGGTGCACAGTATGAACCTAAAGGGCAGCCTTGGCTGCAGTGACCACAAAGTGGGGAAATTCAGATCCTTAGGGCAACAAGGAGGGTGTGAACGAAGCTCACATCTTTGTCAGACACATGGACAATGGGATAGAGGGTATCCTCAGCAACTCTGCTGATGGTACCAAGCTGTGTGGTGTGGTTGGCACCTTAGAAGGAAGGCAGACCATCCAGAGGGGCCTTGACAGGCTGCAGAGGTGGGCCTGTGCCATCCTGATGAAGTCCAACATGGCAAAGTGCAAACTCCTGCACCTGTATTGGCACAGCTCCAGGCACAAATACAGCTGGGCAGAGAATTGATATAGAACAGCCTTGAGGAAAAGGAGTTAGGGGTGGTAGTAGATGAGAAGCTCGACCTGAGCTGCCAGTGTGTGTTTGCAGCCCAGAAGGCCAACTGCATCCTGGGCTGCATCAAAAGATGAGTGGCCAGCAGGGCAAGGGAGGTGATTCTGCCTCTCTACTCTGCTCCTGTGGGATCACACCTGGAGTGCTGTGAAGAGCTTTTGAGCCCCCAGCACAGGAAAGATGAAGACCTGTTGGAGAGGGTCCAGAGAAGGGCCACAAAGATGATCAGAGGACTGGAGCACCTCTGCTATGAAGACAGACTGAGAGAGTTCAGTTTGTTCAGCCTGGAGAAGACTCTGCGGAGACCTCATAGTAGTCCTCAAGTACCTGAAGGGGGCCTACAAGAAAACTGGGGAGGAACCTTTTACAAGGATTTGTAGTGACAGGATGAGGGGGAATGGCTGGAAGAGGGTAGATGTAGGTTAGGCATTAAGTAGAAATTCTTTAGTGTGAGGGTGGTGAGATACTGGCACAGGTTGCCCAGGGAAGCTGTGGATGCCCCATCCCTGGAAGCGTTCAAGACCAAGTCAGAGATGGAACTGTGGAGTCAACCTGGTCTAGGAAGATGGTTGGAACTAAATGGTATTCACAGTCCCTTCCAACCCAAACCATTCTACAGTTCTATGATTATGTTGGCCACAAACTGCTTCACATCTGTCTGACTCTTTCTGTGCTATGACAGCTTTGTGCCCTGCACAACTGAGCTCAGCTTCTTGATTCCAGAGCACCCTTTTTTAAACAGAGCCTTGTAAAACTGGGTCCTGAGAATTTTGACAAAACCTGAGATTTTTTTGTTATAGGTCACTACATGGACTTCCACATCTTAGATCAAAGACAACTTGCTTTTTATTCTCTACAATAAAGGAAACATGAAAAATTGTGAACAATATAATAAGCTGTAGTTAAACAAAAAGGTGGATACTGTATTCAATCTGATAGCTGACTGTAGAATGGAAAGCAAATAAGGTGTTTTCTAAAAGTTCAGAGATTTGTTCTAAAACTTTCTTGCAACTTATATGCCTTTTAAAAAATCTAAATGTAAATTATCGATCCTGATTTTAAATTATGACTAAAAAAGCCCCAAATTCTAACTCTCCAGTCAGTATAGATTCCTCAAATATACATAAGCCTTGATTTTCACATGTTGTTGGAACTAACTGAAATCCAACTTTAACTTAAAGCTGGTTTTAAATAGTTCATAGTAAAAATAATAGTTCCTGTAAATGAGACTGGCATGTGACAGCAGCAGTAAGTTACTCATGTCTGCAAAATGTGACTGCAGAGTGAGAAGAAACCCAGTAAAAATAACAGTCCATAACTGCATCTAGGCTGAAGGAGACTCTTCTACCTGAGAATTTGTCTGCCCAGCAGTAGGAAAATAAAGCATGCAGCAGAAGAATTCCTAAATGGGGTACTTCTCAATATACTGAGGAAACATTGTTTGTAAAAGCAAAATAAATTTTAAAACTTATCCTTAAATTGAAATTCATTCAGTATTGCCTCAGCTGATAAGAAAAGGTTATAGAGTAGAAAATTTGTCTCAAAAAGAACTTACTAACACAGGAAATCAAGTTAGTATGAGTTTGGCCATAATACAGAAAAAAGCCTCAGTATTTCTTTCACTATCAAAAACATTCACATTATGGTGGTTGAAGATCCCAGAAATGTGATGCTGTCCATTACTAAAAACTTTCACTTACAGTAAGATTCATAAGTATAAAAAAAAAAAAGTCATTGTCTTTTAAACTTCTCCCTCTATGCATGCAAGTATTATCTTTCTGTTATTTTAAAACTATAGATACATTTTATTCTTGTTTGTCATTTCTGCAGTGCTGTCAAATTTGTCTCCCCAAATTCTTTCAGGCTGCCAGCATAAAACCTGTGTCAGCCAACTCTCTTGATCACATCTCCCTTGACATTCAAACTTCTCCCTATATCTTCCTGAATTTGCAATCCTAACTCCTATATTTATTATCGGTTTTGAACTCATCCTTCCTCTTTCTACTTTGCTTTCTCTTTTAAATCTTCTTTTCAAGCTCAACTCATCACCATTCATCACAATTTTTCAGTATTGCACTTTCCTCCTTACAATTCTATCAGACTTGCTTTTCCTTCATTTCTCTGACTCATTCACTGTATATCACATGCTAAACTGATTCCTCTCTTATTACTAGCCCTAATTATGGGATGCTTCCATTATTCCTTTTATATTGCATTCTCTTTAAACACCAGGTCCTGAGTCACTGGTAAAGGATTTAGGGAGCAAATGCCTGCCTCCCCTCCATGCATGGGTCACCAGTCTCAGAGGAATGGTTTTGCTGACCTCTTAATGGGGTATTGTAGCATCTGCTCACCCACTGGTACCTAAGAATATTTTGTCCTGAGAGTGCTACTGCTGAGCACTTTCCTTAACTATCAGCAACCCTGTGGAGTCACCTCACTAGAAAGTGAAAAAACACCATCAAAAGTGGATGTAACTCACTGTAAGTAACTAAACCTTGCCCAGTCCCTAGAAGTGTTCAAGGCCAGGTTGGACAGGACTTTGAGTGACCTGGTACAATGCGAGATGTCCCTGCCCATGCAGGGGGATTGGAACTAGATGATCTTCATTGTCCCTTCCAACTCAAATCATTCTATGATTCTATGATAATTACATCTCATGCTTCAACAGGGATCTTCTCCATAAGAACACATCACAGCAATTATTTAAATTTGACTTGACACTACTCTGTTGTTATTCACAATCAGATAAATTTCAGCTGCTTCTCAGCCAGTTACTTGCTGTTTTGGCCAGTTCCTGTAGATTAACAATTATTAATCTCCATCATGACTGCTCCCCTTTGGTTTTGACTTCTGCCATGCGATATACAGTCACATGACAATATTTCTTGCTTAATGAGCTTCTTCTCTCCACCAATCTCACCAGCACTTTCTCTTGTTCATGGGACTTTGTTTTGGACAGTATCTCTACCAAATATAGGTCAGGTGGTATCTGCCCTTGTTTCTCAAGTTCATGAAAGAGTCCTGCGATGAGCAATTAAGAATCATATTGTTACATAAAATACTACATGCAAAAGAACCCAAGAACAGGACAAACAACTCCCTGAGGAAGTTATGGATTACAATCAGTAAACAGATGGATCATTAACTGGTCAACCATTTCATTGTTCACATGACAGAGAATGAGACATGCCCACTGCAAAGCTGGGTAACAAAACTGGAAAAAAAGGCACCACCCAGCTCATTGGCAGAAGAAAAAACCTTTTCTCACAGAGTCACTAACTCAAAATTGAATAATTAAAACTCCCACTTCAGAAGCTACCACTTTGAAGTAGAACTGCAGATCTCTATTTGCATATTAGGAATGCTTATGTTGATTTCCATGCTCCATCTAGGCAAGAGATTGCAGCTGAAGATGACAAGGCTCTGAATTAGGACAAATCAAATGGATGCAGACTCATGAAATCCTGTCAAGATAATTATGAGTCTCTCAAGATGATGTAATTAGTATATTAGCATGCTTTCCTCCTTTAGCAGTAAATACATTTGAACAATATCTAATGTCTATATGCTATTTGATGTATTAGCCCTGCCAAAAGGCCTTTGATCTGTCAGCATCATTATAAGACCCTCTTTGTGGCGGACAACCAGCTGCACAAAAAGACTAAGTTCTAATAAATACAGAAACTGCAATATTTAAGATTCAGAGATTCTGCTACCGAATGCAATCCCCTCCCTAAATTAGACAGTTAGACTTCTTATAAAATGGATAGAGAAAGCTAAGTGTCAAAAAACAGGAATCACAAAAGCCAGCTATCTAAACAAAGACTAAGTGACAGAGTCCTATTCTTCTAATAGCAATGGGTGTCTCCACCACAAGCCCTGTCCTTGAGTTAGTTGCTTAAGCCAGGCAAATCCTGCCTCATAAACAATGATGACAGAAATCCACATACTATCAGATTTAATATCTCAGTGGTTAAAACAGTCATCAGCAAGGTGAGTGACCCGTTTTCAAATCTCTGTTCATCCCATATTAGCTGTCCTAGCCCATAGGCTATTGGGTATTCAGGGGTAAGACATCTCCATCTCTCTTGTTTGAAGTTGTTCCACTTTGTATAACTAATTAAAAGATAATTGGAGCAAGTACTTGAACCTGACTCTCCCACATCCCACGTTATTGCCTAACCATTCAGATGTGGATTCAGTCTCTCATTTTGTTTCTGCAAGGTTCTTAAATCATGTAGGTGCTTTTGAAAATCCTGTTCTCTGTATTTCATATAGAAATATTCACAGAGCAAAAATCACAGAATCATAAAGTCATAGAATCTTTTAGGCTGGAAAAGACCCTTGGGATCATCACCCCTACTCTACAAAGTTCTCCCCTAAGCCCTATCTTCCAACACCACATCTAAATGGCCCTTACACACATCCAGGGATGGTAACTCAATGACCTCCCTGGGCAGCCATTCCAGTGTCTGACAACACTTTCTGTGAAAAATTTTTTCCTAGTGTCCAATCTAAACCTACTCTGTTGCAGCTTGCATCCATTCCCTCTTGTTCTATCACTATTTACCTGTGAGAAGAGACCAGCACCAACCCCTCCACAATGTCCTTTCAGGTAGTTATGGGGAGTGATGAAGTCTCAGCCTCTTCCTCCTCAAACTAAACAGTCATTCTTCATAAGATTTACAAAACCAGTCACAATTATTTCAAGAATTACCACTACAAATATCTCCTATTCTTCTCAACTATATACCAGCTCTCTTGCTCAATGCTGAAAGCCAAGTGGTTTGTCTGTTTGTTTGTTGGGGGGGAGGTGTTTTTTTTTCAAAGCCTTTGCCACAATACAGTTAATTTCTTAAGTACAAGACCAGCTTTTTTCTCTGTTCCTTAGTTTTGATTCCTTGCTTGCAGAAGGCAACGAGAAGCCTCAAACAGTATTCACATATAGAAGAATAAAGGGATATTGGTCTCTCACAATCACTGATGATAATTCTTTGGATTCTAAAAATATGGCATGTGCTTCAGAAAGCACATGATGTGATGATGAACAGCTCTCTGCCCTAAAGAGTTTGCAATGTAAATGACAGACCTGGCACACGAGCAAAGACACAATATAAACCACACATCAGGAGAAACACAGATTACAAATCCAGGATAATGAAGCACAAGTGAAAGCTTGTATGGTATTTCAAAATAAGGACAGCCTAGTATAACAAGCATTTGTTCAAGGACTATAAGGGCATTGTGAGCTGATAAGAGGAAGATAGCAGACTAGGAAAGAAGTAGTTCAAGAAGGTAGTACACATGACAAAGTAATTCAAGGAAGGCTGTTCAACTGGTCTACACAAGACATAAATGTTTAAATTTATTTTACAGTTATCCCAATATAAAAGTAGCAGATGCTTTTATTTCCTTTCTGCTTAAATGCCTTATATGAGAGTGTAACAAAAGGAAAACCCCACCAAAAGAACCCCACAGGAAAAGCAAAAAAAACCCCAACTCATCCCAAAGCAAGAATGCAAGCAACAGTGATATAACTACTTCAGTTCTGTCACTAACAAAACTTTCCCCATAAACAAAGCCTTAGCTTCAAAATATGAAGTAACTGCAATCTTAGAAGAGATGAGGGAAAATTTCAGAAATGTTGGGTAAACAGTGGCTTAGCAAAAATAGAGTCCAACAACAGTATTGTGAAATCTTAAATGCAACAACATCACACAGCAAGCAGGGGAATATCTTTTTCAAAACCCCCAAATTTTGGCTGTGCAAAGCCACGCTGGCTCATTTATGGCTTCCAGAAATGTTTTTGCAATACAGCACTCTGTTGGTCTTCAGCTTACAGGAGTTCATCCCCACAGCAGAGGCTTGTGGTGACATAATACAGGCACAAGCCAACCCCCAGAACAAAAGGTTAAAGTCTTTTACAATATTTAATTTCTGTAGAGATTTAAACATTTAAATATGTCATTACAAAACAAAATGACTCAGTATAGATGTAATTCAGATGTACCAAAATGCATTAGTCATTCAATAAAAAAGGCACTGAGGATTTACTAAAAATACTTCACAGAAAATATAACAGCATGTATTTACTTTACTAAATGGTTGTTGTGGAAAACACATAAAACCAAATCCTGCATAAATCACCCTGATTTGCCTACCTCAAAACTAGAACTGCTAGCCCTAATCCTAAAGCAGCACGGCTACCTCACATCCAGGTTCCAGCTCTTGCTTTGGGCAGCAGCACCAGAGGAAGGAAAGTGTGATCAGAGAAGAAGGAACCAGGGCAGGGAACAAAGTAACCACAGGGCAGGATGAGGAGCTCCCTGCCAGGGGGGAGTCTCGCTAGGGACTGAGTTAACTTGCACCAGCTTCTCACTCATATACAGATGACATGGTGCTCCTTAGGGAACACCAGAACAAGGAGCCCTGCCATCAGGACACAAAACCAGAAGCAAAGCAGTTTTAATACGGCAGCTGGACTGCAGGGAGCACAAAGAAAACCTAGTGAAGCCACCAAGAGAAGCTGCTCCCTAAAGATGCTAACGCAGGTCAGGACATTAGTGCAGCCTTTCTGGTCCTTTGGCAACCTCAGCCTCCAAGGAAGTACTGAAGGAACATTCTGCCATCCAAGGTTGGACTGTTCAGATGCCCAGTGCTTGTCCCTGGGGCAGGGAGCCAGGGGGCTGCAGGGGATTGAGTCACTGCTGTGCTCAGTGAGGAGCTGCTGAGAGCCCCAGGGCTCTGCTGCATCAGGGGTGCTGCACAGGAGACCTGTAGGATCTCTGAAGAAATTTCTCAAAGACACAAGCTTAAGCCCCATTGGGGTAAGAAGAACAGTATGACTGAAGGACCAGAAAGAGGATGCAAACTCACAGGGGGTGGAAGATGGTAGTCTGTGACTTCAGGTAAGGGGAATAAAGCTCTGCTTCCTTCTCCATCATGTCTATATTAACAGTTTCAGAAAATAGTAGGGGCTGTATTAGAAAAAATTTCTGAGTGGGTATTTCAAGTCTTTGAATTAGTATCAGCACTGAAGAACACACCAGTGTTCGTGGCTGATGATGCTCCTCAGTGTGAAACTGAAGAATCCACCCCTATTATCCAGGTGAGTCTGTTGCTTGCCCAGAACTTTGACCACTGCTATTACCTTTCAAATTCTACCTCTTGCTGCCAAGCCTTGTGGGACAGAAGTAACTCAGCCAAGGGCAGCAGCTCAAATGGACAAGAGAGCTCAGAGCAAACAGGAGAAGGCAGAAATATCAGTGGTGCTCTCTTCAGTCCTGCTAGGGAATGGAGAGACCACGTTAGCAGATGTAACCAGCAGACTGATGCCTGGTTGTACAGGTGTTGTCACCAGCAAGACTTTGGTTCCTTTGATTCCAATGCCTTATATGATGAAGAAGGGCTGCTACAAACACATGGAACCCACCTGACAAAAAGAAAGACACCCCTGTGGGGATACTTGCTAATCCAGTGAGGATGGCTTTCAACTAAATTCACTGGGAATAAATACTTAGGCCCAGAGGTATGGGAAATGTGCATATGGAGGAGAAAGTGTGCTTGAAAAAAGGCTGCAGGGGAAAATTAAACATTTTGAAGCATAGGGAGGGTATGCAGAAGGTTATCTCAGGTGTCTGGATACTAAAGGTCAGAGCATGGACAACAAACAAGAAGATCTGGAAGTCTATGCACAGTCAGAGTTCTGATGTGCTCAGGACTGGAAAAATTAAATGGGATAATATCCATGACTGCAACAGTGTCATGGAGGCTGTTAAAGAAGCACACACAATGAAGAAAAAGGAAAGTTGCACTTTCTTACAAAGCACCTCCTTCTCTATCCAAAGGGCCAAAGTGAAACCAGAGACGTATCTCACAGGAATCTTTTGGTCAAAAGCAAAGGCAAATGCAACACAGGCCACACAGCAGTGGGTGCCTGTTACACATTGCCTGTCCCAGGGGGTGAAGTGGATAAGGCTGTCTGCATCTACCAAAAGCAGCCCAATGACCAGCCTAGGGTCTTTTTAGGGATTTCAACCATGTGGGCACCATGGCATTGTGCAAGCAATCCAGGATATTTCCAGAATGCATTGGTGATAACTTTTTAATGCAAATGCTAGAGAGACCAAACAAAGGTAATACTCCATGTGACCTCTGTACACAACCAGGGAAGAACAAGTGGCAAATGTGGTCACAGATAGTAACTTGGGAGAAGTGACCACAAGCTGATTGCATTCAGGACCAAGAAGGAGACTGGGAGGGTAAGCAGAAGAATTAGACTCGGGATGTTATGCCAGTGGACTTTAGGTTATTCAGGAAATAGTTCAGCAGAATATCCCCGGAAGTTGACAGAAAACATGCCTACCATAGCTAATAAATGTTTATAGAAAGCTTACTGAGAGTTCAGGAATAAATAACCCCATTGTTCCAGGAAGACTTAGATTTTCAGTAAAAGAGCCACTTGACTAATCAAGAAGCTGCTTAATCAACGGTAATGCAAAAAGCCAGTACATAGAAAAGAACAACAGACAACAAAAACAGAGTACAAAAGCACTACTTTGGCACTTCAGAACAAAACTGGGGGAAACAAAGCACATTTGGAGTAAAAGAAATAATGAGGGATATAAAGAGCAGCAAGAGGGAATCATCTGAATTCAGAGGATATGTGTGGATGTCACTGAATGGAGGGGAAAAACCTCGTGGCTGTTCAGATGGCAAAGGCTGAAGTACTCAATACATTTTTGCCTCAGTCTTCATGGGCAAAGTTTACTCCTAGATTTCCAGGTATAGCAGGATGGTTTGGGAAGGAACAGGTTGGGGACAAGTTAGGAATGAGTAAGAGCATCTGAATGTATTCATATCCATGAGGACAGATAAGATTAATCTGAAAGTGCTAAAAGAGTTGGCTGCTATGACCCCAGGAGTCCTACCTGTCACCTTCAATAAAATCATAATCATTGGGGCAGGTTCCTGAAAACTGGGAAAAGGTTAGTGTTATGTATGCCAGTCTTAAAAAAGGCATGAGACAAAGAACTCAGACAACTGTAGGGCAGTTAAGCCTCATCTCAGCCCCTGGAAAGATTACACACCACATTCTTTTGGAATCCATTTCCAAACATGCTGAGAATAAAAAGGTAATCAGCAACAATCAACATTATTATGCTTGATCAAACTGATTGCTTTATGTGATGAAATGACCTGAAATGGATATGTGGGGAGAGTGGTGGATGCAATCTAATGCTCTAGTAGGTAGACTGAAAATTAGCAAGACAGCTGAGCTCAGAGGGTAACACTCAATAGTAAACATTAGTTTGACTCCAGTTGGCAGCCAGTACCAAGCAGAATATTCTACTGCTGAACAGCAGGGATGAAAATGTTCAGTATCCTCAACCAATGAACTGGATAATGAAAAATAATGCACTCTTAGCAATCTTCCAGACAATACCACCCCAGTGGTGTTTGACACAGCAAGCAGTAAAGCTTTAACCAAGAAATAGAAACCGGATCAATAGAAATGTTAAATTCAAGAAGAAAATTTAGTTCTGCAGCTTTTCTGGGCAGAGTAACCCCAGGCATCAGTGTGTGTTAGGAACTGACTGGCTTTGTAGTAGTTCTGCTGAAAAAGACAGGAAGGTTATTGTAGATGCCAAGCAAAATGTGAGGAAAAGTTCTCAATACTAATAAGGTAAGCTGGACAACGGCCACATTGGGAGCAGCATGGCCAGCAGGATGAAAAAAGTTACTTGCCTCTTACGTGAAGCACTGATCAGGCAATAGCAGAAACAGCACATCAAGCATCACACTCCTCAGGTTCAAGCTGTACGGAGAGAAACTGCAGTCTGCTGAGGGGGCATAGGCTCCTGACTGATGGAAGCTGAAGCAGCTGGTTTTTTTTTTAGTCTCATAAACAGAACACTAAGAGAGACAATAACTACTTCAAGAAGAGTCACAAAAATTGTGGCACCAAGCCTTCCTCAAGTAAATGAAAGCACATGCACACCCAAGGTTTTTTTCTGACAGTGCTGTCAACTTAGTGCTTTCTAATAAAGAAAAATGTGCTATGATTTGTTTTCTCTTATTTGGTATCTCATGTAATAAGCAGCCCATAGTCACAATTGGGCTGGGACCATATATATTATCCCAGTCAGACCACTATTTTAATTTATAACACTGTTAATGGGGATAGAAAAGGCATTTTTTTATGGTTACCAATCCAGGAATCTCAAAGACTGATCTTAAGAATTCCAGATCCTGATCTATTAAAATAAGTGAAAACCTACACCATACCTAACCATCTAGGGAAAACATTTCAACCCATGTAGTGTGGTTGAGAACAAGGCATCACTTTTATAGGAAGGGGTCCCAACAGATACTCACCCAGAGCTGTAGTTCACCTCCTCCTGACAATATTATAAGCAAGATTTGTTATTTTGAACAAGTTACTAAATTTTCCTTGGGTATTAAGGGAGAAAACTGGCTGCAAGACAAGGATCTAGCTGAAGATTCCTCCCTTCTTTAGTACAAGTGGGTGTAGCTCTGCTAACTCCAAGCAGGATTTTATCTGCTGGTACCTAATTATTAGATGGTTTGTGTGGTTTTATATGATACAGATTTGAAGTGAGCTTTGAGATGAAGAATTTTTCAATTATGTAACAATGCCCAGAGCAGGAGCTGTTCATTTACTTATTTTAAAATCATCAAATATAAGAGTAAGAACACAGAGATATATTATTAGATACCCTGAAGACTTTCCAAATATTAAAATCATGGAGGCAAAAGGTGTTTTTTTGCTACAATTATGTTCCAAAATAGGTTTGAAACAGAGTGTAGATGTTATTTGTCTAAAGCTATATAGCCAGTCAACATAAATTTCAGGTTGCTGTGGTACTTGTGGCCTCTATGTTTTATGTAGTTTGTTTTCTGCTGCATAAAGATGTGAGTGCTGCATCAGACCAAAGATCCATCCACCATATTCTCATCTTTGACAGTGGCAGAAGCAAAAAGCTAGAGTATGAGTATAACCAGAGCTTCAAACAGAAAGATCTTCCCCTGTTTTCCACCATACACTTTCCCTACTTCTAGCAGCTTGCAGTTTATGTTTCCCTAAGACAGTGACTGTATTTTCATCTTCGTTTCTAATAGCTGCCCATGAGTTTTTCTTTCATTAATTTGCCTGCTAGCTTTTTGAACCCATTAGTGCTTCTGGTCTCCATACAATCCTGTGGCAATTAATTCCATAATTTAATTATTCACTATGCAAAAAGTTACTTCTTTTTGATGGTTTAAAACCTGCTGCTGGATAATTTTATTAAATGGCCCTTTGTTTTTACGTGGCTAATTGTGAACAAACTCCTCTGTTCCATCCATGACTGCACACATTGCAAATACAGTCATCTCTTATCTGAATTAACTGGCAGTTTCTCCTTGAACAGAAGTAAAGCCACACCTGTCTTCTCTAAATGTTTTTTGTTTTAGCTGGATTTTCTCCTTATCATAAAATACTGTCATTTTATTGAAAACTTAACAGACAAATAACTACTGAAAAGAACTAGTATAACAAGGGACTAATATAAGGAGTCTGGGGTTGAGTTTTGTGGGGTTTTGAAATGCTTGACTGTAAACTCTGTTGGAGCTGTAATACACACGACAACCACAGTTACCTATGCTGTGCATATAAACCTGGCTGATGGGATTTATCTGTGCATTTGTTTATAAGCCTGACTGATGAAGGAGGCCAGGCATATGCAAATTTAACTGATAGACTAAAGAGGCTGACTACCTACGTTCAGGCCTAATTAGCTCTTAGAGGGTTAGCAGAGACATAAGTCATTATAATTGATGGGGCAGCACTGTGCAGATCTGACTGATGGGCCAGATTCAATTAAGCCACTGTCCAATAGGGTCTGTAGTGTCTTGTCAGATTTTGTCTGCCAAGAGATACAGTGAACAGGACAGGAGAAAAACCCATGCCTCTCTACCTCTTCTCCAAGTGCAAGCCACCACCTAACAAGTGCTACCTCCAGTTTGGTCAAAAGAAGACCAGAAAGGGATTCTAAATAGGATGGCAGGTGAGGGAGAGGAAGAGGAGTTGCTCACCAAACTGAATAGAATCAACTTGACTCTGCAGCAAGTAGTGGAACCTAGCAGCCAGCAGTGGGGTAGGCAGGCTTGTTTGTAGGTAGTGGGCTTGTTAATGGCTAAGTCCAGAAATGCCCTGTTTCAATAGGGAGTTTTACTGAACTGGACCAAACTGCCTCTAGTACAGCCCAACCTTTACCTGTATCCCTTGATCACCTCCAACTAAGCATAAAAATATCCATGTAGAGACATTTCATCTGCAGCCCACACTTCATCATTACAACAATTATCACACACCACAAAACCACACCCTGTAAGTTTTCCCTACTAGAGATGCCATCTTTCCAGCAACCCTTGTAAACTCACCCGTGCATCCAAGTCCTTTCTATCCTACCCTCTTCCCACACAACAGACTGCTGGGGAAAAAATAGCATTAGAACAGCTTTGAGCAGAGGAGGAGTATCTATTTGGAAAAAAAACCACTGAATTGTTCACATAGAAGTGGCAACAATGCAGTAAGGCACAAATACTTGAAAAAAAGCCTGAAGAGTTAACAGTAGTAATATTATTGAGCTTTGAACTTCTGTTTTTCCCAGTTTATCAGGTGTTGTGTGTGTGAGCACATGTTAACGTGGGAACTTTACACTTCACAAGAATATTTTGAGTGTATTTGATGTACACGCTTATTTTCTTAAGTCTCTTAAAACATTTTTCATTCATTGTGTTAACACACAAGTCTAAGGATAAATTAAATACTTCAGCTGGTTTAATCAGCTTACTCAGGCAATGCATTTAACTCAGATAAATAAGATGGGAGCCCAGAAATTAGTCCTGCTTATTATTGCCAACCCTTATTATCAAGCACAATGTTTGTCAACTCACAGTAAGTTATCAACAATGGGGCCACATTTGGGAGATACTGTGACATCTGGTATTGATTTCTGGAAGGATCTAGGTCTTTTTTGAAAACTGTCCTTCAATTTGGAAAGATAATAAGATGCACACATACTATTAAGCAGATTTTTTTTTTAAACAGGCATTAAAATACACATAGTTACATATCACAGAAAATCTCAAAGAAATGCTGCTTTTAAGTCAAAGCACCATCTCCTATAATAGAAGCAACGTGAACAGCAAGAAGGAAAGACAATTTGACTTTTGCAGAACAGGCTGAGTGCAAGAAACCCACTATATAATTTAATGAAATAAACATCCAAATGTTGCTCTTAATGTCCCAGCATAAAAAATAAAAATAAAAATAAATTAAAAAAAAGGTTGTTCTTTCCATTTTAACAAAAGCTCTAAATATGCAATTCTGTAAAAGATAAAATATAAAATATTCAGAACAATCTATATAATGGAGTCACAAGAATCTAGTACATCCTAAACTATATGCACAATTCTGGTTACACCCAGTATTGAGTAGCTCACCAAGAAAAAAGTCCCAAGCAATGTAATTTATGAGCAAGATAGGTATGAGAGCAGCAACTTCTACTAACTCTTCTTAACTGAAATTTGTTAATAAACACAAATACATGGTAGAAGCAGCCATGGAAAAATGTGACCTAGTTAATGCTGTAAGCAACATTTGTCTGTGATTCATTATAAAGCTGCTAAGAATTTTGCAGAGGGAAAATCTGTGTAACTGAATATTTTTATTGATAAGAAATGAGGAGAAAGAGTAAATGTTTCTGAATGAATGACCTAGCATTTAAAATTTGGGGGGAGGAATATTAAGATGTCCAACATACACATATAATTTCTGGAAACAATTACAGTAATTAAAACAACACTGAACATTTGGAAAGACATTTTATGGTAGGCATTCCAGAACTGCCTCCCCAAAGAGCCTGATCAACTTGGGTGTGTTGAATTAACAGAAGAAATTAATTTCAAGTCAAAACCCCTGCTGCTGAGAATCATCCAGCTTTTAGTGTTCCCCATCCCCCAGTACCAGCATCTAAATCCTTGAACTGTCAGCAGGAGCCTTCCAGAGGAGGCTTTTAATTTAAAAGACTATTTTCACTACTAATCAACTGCAACTACAGCACTTCCAGTAATACGTTTGAGCAACAACAAAAAAATAATTCACGATTTGAGATGAAGATGGCCTTTTAATTTGCACTGGCTATCTACCTTAATACCAACCAATTTCACTACACTTCATAATTTTATCTTCTCCCTCTAGGCTAAACTAAGCCAGACAGAGTGAACTGATGTTACTCTGAAATGCCTAGAAAAACAGGGATCCAAACCACAGAGATTCTCAACTGCCCTCCGTTGTGACCTTCTGAAATCCCCAAAGCAGTTCAAGGACGCCAACTGCAATCCTTGGGATTAAAATATTATCACTGGAAAAAAAATGAATTCAAATTGCTTTGAAATCTTTAAGTAAAAAAGATAAATAATCTTTTTATAGAGAGAGACGTGGGATGCTGTCCACATGACTGAGATCGTGGTTGAACTAGATAGTAAATTCAGTTTCAGTATGTCTGGTACAAGATCAAAACCACCACAGCTGCATGACGCACTGATTAAATGCAACCCACTCTGCCAATTCTAATTTTGCACAGACTTCTGCTCCATCAGGTAGCGTCTGTCCTTCCGCGACCGGCGCACGGCCAGGATAAACAGGCTCTCATGTGATCTGGCTAATTTGATGACAATATCCTTACCAGGTGATTCCGTACTGCACAAAATGGCATAAACGAACACGGGACCACAGCCCAAGGCTCAGAGCGAAACAATTTGTCAAGGTCAACCACACAGGCTGCTAGTAGACCTGAAAATAGTATCCAGTCCTTCTTAATCCCAGGCTGCCCGACAAAACAGAGACAGTTTTCAGCTCACGATGGGGTTCTGAGGATTTCTTTGGCACGTTTGTTATAAATACTGCCCTTGCTACCAGCCTGGATGGGGAGCTCTCGATGCCATGTGAAGATCCTAGATCCAGAACATTTCTTTTCACCCAGAAACCATCCATGGCTCCTGCTGCCCCACCCCTGCCCACACAAGCCAAGGGCCATTTCAGAAACTACAGTGATGACACTGCAAATATTTAGGAAAGTGTTTAGCTTGACAAATATAAGCGCAGTAAAGTCACATAAATCCATGTTCGTGTGCAAGGGTTTCCAGGGTTTAGTCTCCAAAAAGCAGAAAAAGCTTTTATGCTTGCTATGAGAGACACACTATGAGGATGTGCTAGATTATTCATGTAAAATCAAATGCTACTCCTACTTCTTTATATACTGTTCTTTAAAAAATATATATTTATATTGCAGCTCATCAAATGTGGACTCCAGTTATACACATAGCCTACTAGTACTGGGAAAATAAAAAAGCAGCTTCCATCAAATGCTTAGCCCAACACATACAGAGGCAGCCACAAAAAAAAAAAAAAAAGAAAAAGTAAAGCAAATATTAGAAAGTAAATATTAGAAATGTGTTGAAATAAATCCTTGTCCCACTTTCTGCAAGAAGCAGAGCTTATGCCTACAAAAGTGCATCATTGTTTGAATTTTTGGCAAGAGCAGTTGGACAGAGCAAGCATTACAATACTGATTATAAATTACACCAACCAAATTGCACTGAAGAAACTTTAAAATGCTAAAGAACTCCATAGCTAGTAAATGCCAGAATTAAATTTGCCTGTAAAAATTTTATTAAGCCCTGTGGCAATTATACATAGAGAGACACATAACTATAGACTCAAATGTTATTTTCCTCTATCATGTCTGAGTCATGAAAAGGATTTGATTCAATGTCCACATTTTCCTTATTCTGTAAAATGAGTTATCAGTCTGATGCCTTCATTAGTAGGCAGTAAGATAATAAGCAGTAAAGAGCAATTCCAGTAAGCATTCAAGGTATCAAAATAACAACCAAGGAGGCATCCATTGCTAACAAAAACTTTTAAGTTTTCCAGACATGTATTTACTATTTTGCTGGGAAAGATGATGCCTCATAGGTACAATGTCTTTCACCAGAGGACTGATTTTTTGCTGCTGATGGGACACTTCAATATGCTGTAAATGAATTGCAAGATTTACCAGCTACTACAATTGAAGAGTCAAAACAAATGCAGAAAAAGATTACAAGAGGCCTTTTATTTTTCCTACCAGCCCAAGAAATGATGCATCCATCTCACTTAATCCACTTCCACAGAAGCAAAACTTAACAAACATCTTTCTGAGCCACTTCTCTGTAGCACAGGGCTTTTTTCATGAA
This sequence comes from Heliangelus exortis, assembly GCF_036169615.1. Classification (NCBI taxonomy): domain Eukaryota; kingdom Metazoa; phylum Chordata; class Aves; order Apodiformes; family Trochilidae; genus Heliangelus; species Heliangelus exortis. Next base: position 139,907,881 of record NC_092423.1, on the reverse strand, counting down.
GAGAAGGTTTTAAAATTTTCATGGCTAGCACACAACATTTCAGAATCAAGAAACACTGATGCAATGTACATACCAGAGAAAATACTCCAAACTCAGCTGGAACAGTAAAGGTCACAGTTGCAGATACTGATATCATCATTGGATTTTGCCCTAAAACATGCTGTCATTACAGTGCAGCAAGAAGAAAGAGGAGAGCAAAGTGCTCATTAAGAAAGCATCAGCACCAAACAAGGCTGTTCATTCCATGAAACAAATAAATTCTATGTCAAAACTCATTTCACAGAAAGCTGGGTAATGAGTATCACTGTGCCAGTCACTTGCAGAGCGTCCAGAATCAGCTAAAACACACAAAGCCCATGGGATTCCAAGTCTTCCTGTTACTTAGCTGTACAGAAAACCAAGTGACAACCTGATTTTGAAGCACAGCCCTGTCTCCAACAGGCAGTGGAGGTCACTGATGACACTGCCAGCACCTGCCACACAGACTTGGTCATCACATTAGCTCTGATGAAAAAGCTGTGCCCACTAAGGAGGATGGAGGCTGGGTAGAATCATAGCCCCTGGTTTACCTTGCTACTCCTTCTAATCCCACACTGCAGGTGGGGCCACCACTACAGAAAGTGTTTTGCTGGTTTAGCTTGCTTTGGTGAAGAGATGTCCTGGGAATATTGGCAGAACTTGTCCATCCTATCTTTAAGTCCTTCATGAGATCAAGGCAGACTTTCCTTGTCACTAGAGCATTATAGTGTGAGTTTCAAGTGAAGAAACAGGAATTCTTCTAGTTTATGATTCAAACATAGCCCACACAGGCATGAATGACCAATGCATCCAGATTTCAACTCCTTTGCAAGACACACACCTACATAAGTTGTATGTAGTTTTACAGACAAAACCCAACAAAGAACATGTTTCATTTCACTTCCTATGTTCAAACTATAATTACCTTTGATCTAATTTATAGTTATAGTTGCTCAAATCAATTTCTGTGCAGGACAATCAGAAAGCAAAGATGTCAGCAGCCAATGACATGGTGATACAAATGGGTCACCTAGAACAACATGGGAAAGCAGTAGCAGAAGTAGGGATAAAACCCAAGCACATCACAAACTCTAATATTTCCACCTTCTTCTTCTAGCTCAACACCACCTCCTTCCTACCATTCTTTCAACCTCACTTTTCCCATCTGTCTATATGACTTCATGACTTCCACAACCCATGTCCTTTACCTTTCCATCTGCCTCTAGTCACTCTCAGTTCTTCCCTAACATGGCTCTTCAAATTTTCTAAAACACATCTCCTATGTTTTTCTTCCACTTCACTCAGGTTTAGATTTTATCCTCCCTCATAGCACCCAGTTCTAGCAAAAGGCAGACACAACTCAAGCAAGATAAATCTATGTTTGGCCAAGCAGCAACATAATACAAGAAGTACTAAGCAATCTTGCTAGAGATGCCACTACCTCATCCAACTTTGCTCTCATCTGCAAAAGAAACAAAACAGTCCAGGTTCTCTTTGCCTACACAAAAAGAAAAGAGAGGTGGGAACAATGCAACCTGATGAAGCTACTTAGGTCTTCCTTGTACTGTCAACATACCTAAAACACATCGTGATTAATTTTACTTCAAGAAATCTGGGGACTTCAGCAAATTTACCGCAGCTTCTTACAGACCCAAATAAATCAAATGCTTGAAAAGCTGAGATAGTGATCAGAGTTTACGTCCAGCATCCGTGCTAATCCAGAAAGCAGAAGGAGAGAGAGAGCAGGAACAAAATGCTGACACTCTGGCCACCTGAGAGGTCTCCCAAAGCAGGGCACACTTGAACTGGCTAAGTCAGCCTGTGTCCCAGTCACCTGGGTCCACTTCAAGAATATAAAAGAAATCTGCAAGAAATACTCTAGTTCCATCAATCTTTTGTTGTTACACTAAAAATAAAGAGTGCTATCTGGACTTTGCATGGAAAGGACACAAATCGTGGCTAATTTATTTTTAAAATACTCATTAAAAATGAAAAGAGAAGAAGCAGTAGGAGCCCAGTTATTACACAGGTACAAGAAAATCCAGTGGCACAGGGAGTTTCCACAGACAAAGGATCTCCCACAGTCTATTGTTGGAAACACTGTGATTCAATTGCTTATTTCTTGCTCAACAGGCTGCTGATTCAACCAGAAGAGGATGCTGATATGTTTCACCCTCTGCATTCCACCTACTTTAGCCTAAATCAACAAAAAAAACCCTGGCTTTTAAAAACATGTGACTGTATCTCATCCTAGTTCCTAGTTATTTACATTACATATTTTTTTGTAAGATATCATCTTTTTGTCAATGTCATTTAAAGGTACAAATAATAAAATAGTAAATCAGGAATTTTAACTGCTGCTGTTTTATTATCTTGATAATTTCCAGTTGGACAGTCACTATAAGTGGGTGGTTAGAAGGTGAAACACAGAATATAGCACACTTTCATATTCACTGATCTATAAGGAAACTACAGACCAGAAAAAGCGACAACATACAAACTCACAAAATAATCAGCTAAGTGTGTTTTGCAGCTTGAGACAAATACTGTTAACATGGTGTATTAAAAACAGTCTGCTTCTGAAAAAGAATGACTTGCTGCAACTCCCCAGAGAAAGCCCTCAGGTAAGGAATTCAGATGGAAACAGGGAGCAAGCCAGTGGAGGCTATTTTAAACCTAAACCTCCCTACAGCTACCTCCAGGTGCAGTCCTAAATTCAGCAACAGTATCTGTTTCCCAGAAGCAGATCTGAAGCTGTCCCTGACAGGTAGCTGGAAAGGCGCTCTGCAGTTCCAGAGGCACCGCATGTCACTGTCCTCCAGAACACAGCTCTAGCTGTTACTTCTTACAGAACAGATTGTGTCTCTGTTCTGCTGCAGAAGCTTCTATACATTCCTTTCTCTTGCTCAGAAAGGTTTGCTCAGGATACTGGCAGTGAAAGATACAGAAAATTCCCTAGAGCAGGAAACGGAGATGGAAGTGTGACTGGAGACTAACAGGTTAGACATTACCAGCTTTATAATCCACAGAGTCTTAAATGTGTTAAATGTCTTGGAATTTGAATGAAAGAATAGGGAAGGAACTTGTTTTAGCAAAGCAAGGATAAGCCTTTTGACAAAAAGTAAAAAGCTACACTAGGGAAAAAAAAGGGGAAAAAAGGAAAACCAGTCCTTCCAGCACTGCATTTTTTTTGCACACAAGCACAGATATGCACACAACAGATGACACTAAATCCAGTCCTAAAAATCCTGAACACATCATTGCCCTACCTAAACCCACAAAAATATCTCCAGTCAAGCAGTCAGATCTGTTCTTGACTTAAAATATCATGAGTAAATGCATCTGAAGTAAAAAGGATTTGCTTTGCTGGTAAAAGCACTGGCTTACTCTTTATATTACCAAGGATAAAGAAGTGTTTTGTTGATGCACAGGAATAATGAAAGAAGTCACATTGTTGAAAACCAATTCAAATTCCTATTATAACAATAAAACATCAATCAGTTAACAGCTTACAACCAAAATATAAACCTACTATATTTCACTGAAGTCTCAATATACACCATTAACCTCTAACGATGTGAGGACTATGGTATGTTTTAATAGAAATCCTTAAAAAGCATTAATATTATATAAAAAAAGAGATAGGGGAAAGAAGTTGTGTTCCATCCAGTTTCTGACAAATTTAAACTAGAAGGTCTGCAATTACTGTGACATCTGTGTTGAGATGTATATTTATAGAACTGCATGGAGAACAGTGACTGTATTTAATGCTGGTTAACATTTACTGATAAACAGTTTTCAACTCCTTTTCAACATGTAGTATTCAATTCTTTGAATGAAAATTTTTCAGTCAAGCATCTACCTCAGGATAATTCTAAAAATTTATTAAAAGAAAACTTCTCTACAAAATAAAAAACATGTGGGCAGCTCTTGGAACAGAACTTGTGGGAAATGCATTGCTTTGCTTTCCCGTTTTTGTTTTAAAATAGCAAAAAAACAATTGGAAGATAATAGCAAGACAGGCTTAACGGAAAAGCACTACAGCCTTCATGCTTTGAAAAATAGAGTTTATATCTTGAAGGGAAATCAGGGATGTGCTTTTCCCTTTGCAAGAGAAATCGATAGAAAACAGACACCTAAAAGTCTATTTGCAGACACCAAAATAGGTTACTTAGACAGCTGAGGTCTTCAGGCACGATGTGGCCAAAAAAAAAATTGAAGCGACTGAGTACAGACTGCACTAAAATTGACTCTTTCAGCGTCCGGGATCTGCGGTGGAGCCTTCCCTTCGTAGGTATTGAGCCGGCTCGCTGATGTCCAAGCTGCGCTGATCAGAGAAAACTGGGGAGCGCTTACAAGAGGGTGATGAGGGACAGACAGCCCGGGAGGCAGCCGCGCACCGGCATGGGGGGAACGAGGTTCGAGAGCCGAGAGGGTGAGCGGAGCACGAGGGCCAGAGACCGCCGGGGGGGCTGGCAGGGACTGACAGGAGCAGCACCGCCGGGGGGATGCCGGGGGGATGCCGGGAGGATGCCGGGGAGGTGCCGGGGAGGTGCCGGGGGGGTGCCGGGGGGGGTGCCGGGGGGTGTGCGGGGAGGATGCCGGGGGGATGCCGGGGGGATGCCGGGGGGATGCCGGGGGGATGCCAGGGGGATGCCGGGCGCTGCCTGGCGCAGCCCCGCACAGCGCAACCGCGGCGCCCCCTCGCGGACAGCGCCACCGCCGGTCCGGTCCGGTCCGGTCCGGTCCGGTCCGGTCCGGTCCGGTCCGGTCCGGTCGGGTCGGGTCGGGTCGGGTCGGGTCGGGTCGGGTCGGGTCGGGTCCGGTCCGGTCCGGTCCGGTCCGGTCCGGTCCGGTCCGGTCCGGCCGTTCCCCTAGCGCCGCGCTCCGGCCCTCGGGGCTCTGCGGGTACGTTCCTTATAGGGACCTGCTCGACGGGGAGTGCTGAAGGCGGGGAGGAAAGAGAACTCCGAATCCCGGTGTGCGGCTGCCCGACCCGCGGCGCCCTCCGCCGGTCGGGGTTTGCTCGTCAGGAGTTTGCGCAGCCCGTGCTGTGCGTTTCATCCCGCAGCCCTGGCACCCGCTGTGCAACCGCAGCCGCACTCTGAGCCGAGCTAGAAACCCCCTGAATGTGCTGAAATGCAGCAGCTCTTGCAAAAATGAGCGGTCAGGTAGAAAACGAGACCCTAGTCAACTGAGAGAACAATTAGCCACCTCACCCTTTAATAAGCACCAGCAAATTCGTGTGGCAGGAAGACACGGGAAAGCTCCATCAGTGCCCTGCTGCTGCAACCACTTGTTTATTCCTGGCATCAGCTGCCACATTTGCTCGGCAGCTTCCATCTCCCATACATGAAGCAGGTATCATCTGAGACTACGGTGTCTTAGCTACACATCCCTCAGTCATTCCCAAACACTACTCATCCCATATTCCAACCAGTTCAAGAGTTTTGTGGGGAGGAATTAGGAACTGTAACACAATGCATGGGTGTTAGGAAGAAAAACTAACATAGTCTCTATCTTTTATCTATCTTTCCAACTTTTGGTTTTAATGTAACTTGTCTATCTATTAAAAAATACTATTTAAATAGAAATATATTTTCATTACTTTAATAGTAAAGTGACAGTTTACCTGATTTACTGTTTCTTCAGTTGCTTTCATATAGTGATTAAGTTCTCTGTCCATTGCAGCATATTCTAACATGACCTTTTCCATACTGTTAACATCTTCTACATCATCTGCAAAACAAAATATTTTGTATATGGATTATCAGTTGTATTATTTTTCAGGCAGCATTTTTTCTTTACAGATATGAGGTATTAGTGCTGTGAATTTCTAAAGCATCTGTAGGGAACAGCAGGTGTTTTCAAACTCCTCAAACATGCACTTTTTTCCTATTTTGCAACTGTAAACCTTGACATTTCTTGGGTAACTTGAACAAACAGCTTACTCAGAAAGACAGTTCCCTGGTTTCATGTGAACAAGAGAGAGTGTGTAATTTCATCTACCAACACCTAGTCATTAGGCAATCAGGATATTTTCTGCAAAAGTTTTATTTCATGACTCATCACATTGCCTCAGAAATAGTCAGAAGAAACTTAAATGCCCTCTCAGTACAGTATAGTTCACATCTATAATTAGACCCCTTATCCCCAATAAACATAGCTACTGCAAAAGCAAAACAGAACCAGCTTTTTATAACACATAATGGAAGACTGAATAGCATTGGTGAATCAAGCAGTAAAACTGTAATTACCTGTGAAAATCAATGAACATGGAACATGTGCTTAGTAACTCACATCCACTTTTATTCTCCTCTGAATTCCTGCTAATTCCACTGCTTTCATCTCTAACTACACCTCTGCCTTCCCATTCTAATGTTGCTGTGCACCTGCTTAGTTGGATAAGGAGCCATGGACAAGGCTGAACAGGTGCAGCTGTATCTCCTGAGATAGGTGCCTGTTCCACACCAAATAGTGCCAACTATGAGGACACCCAGCCACGAGCCCATAACCCATTTTGGAAATTAATACATTAGGAAACATACATTTCTACTTCTCCTATTTATTCCTACCCTGCAGTTTCTAGGTATAAAGAAAACTGCTGGAAGCAGCTGGAAGCCATGAAAGAGCCCCAGAGCCTGAGGTGCAGCATTAGGGGTTATTTAATGGAGCTTTCTCCTTTCAAGCAGTTTAAGTAGCCAACCTGTGCTGTTATTATTTAGGAAGAAAACTGTGGCATAGCTTTTTAAATTACTCTTTTGTGAAGAAAGGAAAAGATCTTCTGATCTAGCTAGCTAGTGTACTTTAGGCCTAAATTGCTAATGATATTAGTATTTTACAGCACAAAAATCCACCTCTGCAGAAAGCTAACATAAAGTGTTGTGTGTGGCTGTCTTAGCTTGAGAGCAAAACCTGAAACTGTTGCTGAAACACATCACTCAGGGATAGGAACTTCATACCATAGGAAACACTGGTGTATCCAGAACACAGAGGAAAAAAAGCTATGATACATTTATACAAAAAAGTTATATAACGAGCCATACTACTTTGTGAACATGGCAATTACAGTCATGATGTTTCCCTTATTTATATATAGGCTTTGTGTGTATCTATTTTTCATTAAGTAGATGAATGGATATTGCAGACAGAATCTTGGCATTCCTGCCACTTTCTTCTGAATAATCAGCAGCTCCTTCTCCCCTTTCCCTTCCCTCCCACCCAATTTCCATATCCTATCTGGTAACTATGATCATGCTCCTTTTCCTTCCTGCTAAGGAGCATATGAAATGCCTCCTTCAAGGCTGACACAAATGGCACTCCATGAATCACAGGAAAGGTTTGTGAAGCAAGTTAACTGTCATTCTCCTCCCATGGCCAAAATGAGTCATATCCATGACAAAGAAATGACAGTAGCCAAAATCTTTTATTTTTAGGGGAAGAGAAGAGTATTGCTAAACATCAAGAGAGCTGTATTAACACTGTCTTTCCTAAAAGTAAAAAAAAAAAAAAAAAAAAAAAAAAGTAAAAAAGCTTCAGATAAAGAATAAAAATGTAACAAGTTAGGAGATGCACTAAAACAAAGCTCAAAGAAGTGGAACACAGCTCAGGCAAGAGAGACACTATCTGTAACTAACTCGTGCCCTGCATTCTTCACATCCTAAGCATTCCACCCATCCATCTTAAGTCTCAGAGTTGTTCACTGCTGTCTCCCTGTTGCTGTTCTTTCATGCACATGAAGTATGTTACATATTTAGGGAAATCACTGAATGTGTCACTAACACATGATCATAGCCTGCCCTTCAAGGCATTATGGACATAAAGACATATCTTGAGGACTACAAGCAGGTCAGTTATTGCCCATCCCCTGTTTTTGCTCTTTGACATATACCAGAGTCCATTTTCTATCTGCAGTCCAATCCATAGTCCAAGGTGCTGAGAGCTAAGAGCAAATCTGCCATGTTGGTCCCAGTCATTCATCTTCCTGTCTCCTAATCTAGATTCAAAAGAAAATTTACATTACAGGCTACTCTATTTGCCTTTTAAAAAACTTGTGTCATCCCACGTTACACACTGCAATAATGTGCTGTGCCTGGCTCCTCTGCTCCCACCACACTCTCCCTTCTCCTGATAAACTAACAGCACTACTGCCCCTCCCTGGTAAGGATCAGATGCAGGGCAGAGCTTGGGTCAGTGTGATGGGAAGCTGTGGGTGACTGTAGGGCCATGTAAAGTTTCAAAACTCACCAAGGTAGGGAACTCAACACCTTCAATAGACTCCACCATAGACTTATGAGAACACACCAGTTCACCTGATCTGACTAGGGCTTATCTCTCTTCATCACCATCCCACAACTCAGTCTCCCAAATGCCACCAATCCATCAGTTTAACAGCACTGTAATAGCAAGAAGAATCAAAACTTAATAATTCTATCATGCTTTTGAGAGACTAAAAAGGCATCATCTATTACCTACTCTGCAAATCCTGTTGCTGCCTTTATCCAGCTGTGAGGAAAGCAGGAGAGATTCATGGGAAAAGGACTCAAGGCACCATCTCTCTTCCAGCAGACTCTGACCATGTTATCTGCTGAATGCCCTCCAGCCAGACTCCAGCTACTCTACAAAGTACTCAAATCTTTCATTCTGCAGGCCAGTAAGTAAAATTCAAATGTTTTGCAAGTGCTGGATCAGTGCCTTTCTGTTATCTAATCAAAATTTATCCTAATCTTGTTTCTAACCCGTATGTAAGGAATGCATTCCAAAGGCTGCATATGCTTTCAGCTACTGCCACAAAATACCATCCAAGTTGCACACTGTAGTTAAGTCTCCTTGCTAGCTAGGCTAAATAAGTTGAGTTCAGTAAGCTTTTCTTCACAGGCCATTACCCTCACAACCCAGAGATTATACATTTTGCAGTATTAAATCTTTTACTCACAGAAAGCCCAGTTCAAGGCCATAATGTACATCGTGCTAAAATTAGCTGGCTGAAGATGCACATTTCATGATAATGAATCCCATCTCACAGACTTTATGATCTCTTTTTATAATGGGAATGGGTATATTATTCTGAAAAGTCTTCCTAAATATTAAAGAACAAAATTACATAAAGAGACTAGCAGGTGTTCAACTTCTCAATTCTAGTAAGAGATCAAGCTGATCGTGCTCAGGTGCTTTGCCTTATTGTTGATTCAGATTGTTATGTATGGGCTGTGGATCATGAACCCTGTGGTGTTAAAACAGAGGCTGCAGCAATAGGATGGAGTCAACTTGGTGCTGGTTTAATACTTCCTATCTTAGCATTCATTTAAAATGACACTCATTTATCCAAAACTTGCATTTCTTTCTGACATCTGAGTTCATATTTACTTTAGGTCCCTATATATACCCACAAGCTAGAAAAATTTCTAAAGATTTTTCACAACTACCTATTTTTCTATGTAGAATTTATAACATTATTATTTTCTTATTTAGGGTATTACAGCTGTCTTGCAGCTGATCCACAGTAATGGAAAGAAGCATTCACTTCTACCACAGACTGTCTCAAGCACACAATAGGCTGGAATGCCATACAGAAAGGCCCTAAGCCTACAAATATAACAGTACTTAACATGAATGCTTAAGCACAGACATGGATTAATATAAATATATTTATATATATATATATATATACTCATCATTACAGGATTGCCTAACAGAAGTCAAACTTTCAGTTTAAATCAACCAGGACATTGTCAGTTCTACCTCTTGCATTATATATTAGGTTGCTTTGAATTTCAGGGCTACACACCAGGTGCTCCCATCATTCAAAGTAGATGAGGAATAGTATACCATTGCCCACAGATTTTGACAGTAGGTTTCAGACTTTTAAAACACACATAACAAACATCTGTCACTTGAGACAGCAGCAACAGCAGTAGTAGGCAGTTGTCTTCATGTGCACCAGCAGCAGATAAAACACACACTTTGCCAGCAGGTTTCAAGTTACTGCTGACAGAAGAGGAACACTGACTCCCAGACTCCTTGATTTAATTCCATCTTCTGAAGGAGAACGTACACTCTCAAATCAGGATACAGCTAAGCATTTTTTCTGTTTTTAGCAAGTACTTCATTTTCAAAACCAGAAGTGTCAAGAGTCTCTCCTGTGCCCCCAGTTTTGTTCTACTCAAAGCTGCTGGTAATTCCAGTTGGACTAGACTTCTGGAAAAAAAAAATCAACAAACCCATAGTCTTTAATAATAGATTCACAAAGCACTTGGAGAAGACAGTAGCAAGATGTCCCTCTACTGTCTAGATGCTCAGCAGTGAGAAGATACAGACCTGTGTAGGAGACCTCTGTTTTACTTCTGTCCTTTGCCTAGATAAACTTGAACCTTCCCATGGCCCTCCAGATCAGACAGACCAACAGGAACTTAAACAGGAGATTGACTGCTTCTGCAGCACTGAGGGTGCATCTTCCCTTTTTCCTCTGCAGATACATGGACAGTGCCTCGGAAAACTCTCACTAAAGGAGATTTCTTTTGAAATCTCATCTCCCTGGCTTGTAGGATATCTTACCTATTAGGCTGCAAAAAGAGCAGAATGCTAGTACAGAAATTTTTTAAGTAAGAGAAATTAGAAGCAATAAAAAGGAACAGCAAAATTCAGGAGAAAACCAATTACATCTCCTGGATGCAGATGTCCTAATATTAAAATCTGAGAAATGGTTGAAAGTAGAATGGCCAAAAATCTCCATGGAGCCCTTTGAATAGGGATCTAACCACTGCAGTTCCTAAGAGAAGAAAAATTCTTGCTGAGCAGAGGGCCAAAAATCATACTGGGAATGTCAGCTGGTAGAATAAAAGGGAACTCAGGGCACTAATTGCAAAATTTCACTCCAAGTAACAGACAGAAGCTACTTACTGCTGAAGCTGTCCAAAAGAAACCTCCAGCTTCTCAGGAAATGCCTTAACTGGACTGTAAAGTACTTTGAGCTGGATTTTCCTCACTGTCCCCTAATGAAGCCATTCTGCCTGCAAAAAAGCTTTCATATACATGGCTGGAGACCAAGCATGCATGGGTGATTTTACAGACCAGTCCCTTCACTTAATAACCAGCACTCCAGTGAAAAGTAGGTATGTCTTACAAATGAAATCACATCAATGAGAGAAGGAACAATTTACTCCAGGTGGCCTCGTCTAAGTAAGGAGGATGATCAAGATGACCTCTGGAGGTCCCTTCCAACCTCAACCATTCAGTGATTCTGTGGCTCTCCTCAATATCCAATAACTTTATCTATAAACCATACTTCTGGAACATGGTTGAAAGTGACTTCAAGTTCAAGCCCTCTCAAGCAAAGAACAAAGCTGAATCTGAGTTTCCAATATTCTGTCAAGGTAAAAAATCTAAGTGGAAGGAATAAAAGTGAGAGCAGTGTGAGATACAGGACTACCAAAACTTGTGAAGACCAGCAAAGAACACCTTTATTTGACTGGGCACACAGTTGCACCAAAACTATCACATGTGACTAAGTTCTGAAGCTTCTTCTTATTTTCAACTGGGCTTCCATTAAGAAATTGCAAATCAAACTACGATAGTTTGATTTGGGTCACACATGTTGCTGTACCTGAGTAAAGTATTTTGAGATTATTTTTTTTTTAAGTCAGGGCATTTCTTTTTAGTCTGGATTTAAACAATTGTTTTATTCAGCAAATAACTGGAAAAAAAAATCAATTATCCATTTCTCCCTGCTATTTTTTTTAAAGTAAAATGAGCCAGTAAGGTGTCTTAGATTGCAGACTGCTCTTAACAAAAAAACCCAAAATCAAACCAAAACAACATCTTGTGTTACAAGCTATTTTCAGTCTGAAATGGGATAAGACAAGATTCATTGACCCAGGAAGCTCAAGCCAATCCCATAGAAACAAAACCCAAATATATGATATTGCAGAGAGAGTCAGCATTCAATAGAAAGACCACATAGGGTCTGAATGCCCTGTCTGAAACATCTCAAGGCGACAGCATTTTCAGTGAGTAGGTGCTGCACACATTCTGAAAACAGAGTCATCTCAGAGTGGCACAAAGAAGCTGAGGCACCCCATATTACTAACCACTTCTGAAAATAACTATATTATTCTATAATAAAGTAATCATGAAACTTTTGCTCATCACAAAACTGTCTTAAATTCCTTTGCCAACAGAACAAGGGCAACAGCGATTCTGAAGCAACTTCCGTACAGTATTTTTTTCTCTTCAAGACTACCACAGGAAAGCTAAGAAGTCATAATGATCCAAGTTTAGAGCTGAGAGCAGTACAAAAGTCTATCTAAACAGAAATTTCTGTGACAGTATCCAAAGAGACTGCAAGGTAAAAAAGGGCAATGCCTCCTATTGACACTGTGGCAATAACTAATGAAATAAATGGGTTCTTGCATGTAGTTTGATTTAGCAAAACACTCCAAAATGTGCTGACATGCTCTGCTTTATAAGTATTATCAAACACAAATAATTTAATTTGCTTTGGTTTAATTTAAGCTGAGGCACACAAATAGCAAAAAGCCATAAGCTAACCTCTTATGCAGATAACCAGTTTGCTGTGGAACAGGAAAAGAAAAAAGCATATCATGTCTACATTTGTTTTGATATTGTAACCAATATGTACAAGACATAAAGACAGGTATGTACCCCCTTCCCCAAATAAAAATGGATGCTTGCTTCACTAAATATTAAGGCCCATACAATTCCTAGGCTACTTCCCTCCCTTCAGACAAGAGACCATCATCTGAACAAAACCTCTCCTATCCTTATTAAACTCTAAGGTCCTGGCCTCATGCAAGCAAAGTGCTGTCCCCCATACAGAACATCCAGTTCAGCACAAATCACACACTGCTATGGTACCTGAACTGCTAACCAAGCAGCAGTACTAAAGCTAGGGCTTTCAGAGCCCATAATTCCTCAATATGACCAAAAAAAGAAACAAGAAAAAGCAACCCACAACCTCTTACACAGACGAGGCAAAAGCAATGACTGGACACATACAGCAAGCATAATGAAAACCAGCAATTCATTCTGCCTCTAGCAGGCCTCCTTCACTTAAAACCTCTTCTGTGAATTGGCAGAGCTCCCTTTTTGGCATGAAGATCTGGCACGTGGCACTCATTCTGCTGCCTGCATACTGGTAAGTGACAGCTAAATCCTTCCATTGCTGGAATTTCACTCCCCACAAACTTAAAACAAAAAATTCTCCTACTATGAGGTGTTGCTACTTGGTTATCATGTGGAAAATGCACATCTCTGTGCAAAAAAGGGCAATGCAATTCTGTATTCCCTGGGTCTCACATATGCAGAAATTTATAATTTTGAGAGGAACAAGGACTTTATTTGATGGCTTACAGAACACAACAGATGACAGCTTCCCAGTATGTGTGTCAGATAATCCTGTTATCTTTGTCCGTAGTAGGAAGTAACTAGCTTTGTGGGGGGCTCATGGCATTTAAAATGGCAGGTTTTCTAAAAAAAAATAAAGAATATCAATTGAAACCAAGTGTGGCAATGTTCTGTAACTAGATAGGAAGAAGTAGAAAGCTGTCTTCTGTACTTATACAGAGCTGGTAAACAATCACATGGCTATCAGACACTGTATTAATAAAATAAATTAATCCCAGAACTACATGACTGAACTTGAGGTTTGTATAGATCAAATGCACCAGCTGAGAGAATTTTCTTCCCTTTGTACTTATGTGCTTTTGAATTTCATTCCCTTTCAAATCCAGCTTTCTGTAAAAGAGACTGGGCCAACTCTGTGAACTCCAGTTCAGTGGAAAGGAAGCCTTGATTACCTTGATGCATCAGGACAGACTGCACACCTCCAACAAAGCATGGGTAAAAGATTTATCTCAAAATACTGATGAAATACTGAATTTAATTGAGTGATGGCCCACCTAATTCACTCAAAAAACAGCTGTGAATTAGATCCACACCCACAAGTAATAACTTTTTTCCTTAAAGGTCTTGTGAAAATGTCACATTAATCTATCCATATAGCAAAAAGTCTAGTCACCCACTGCTTACTAAGATGATTAGTAAGGAAATCACAAGTTAAACTTTATTCATCTGCTTAAGAAAAATAGGAAAGAGTTTGCAAGGTTGATTTAACTCAGAAGATATTATTGTCACTTGACATTTACATGCAATGTATAATTCCATTCCCACATACAGTCTGGGGAAAGCCTGTTAAAATACTTCCTTAATGTGTGAACGCTTCTTTGAATTGTGCTCTTTTCATCTGCCACCTTCTCCTTAAGCCAGCTGGCTTCTTTGTTAAGTCTTTTTTAATATAGTTCATTATATGTAACTTATGGAACAGTTTGAGATTGTCAGCTTCTATGGAGTGCTACAGCACATGGATGTTTTGGAGCACTCTGGAGCATTTGTTGGTAGAGTCAAAGTAAGGAGGTTCACTCAGAGGTATCCTGAACAACTCTAGCATGAGACTAATCAGAAAGACCCTCTCTCTCTTGTTGTTTTCAGCCTCATGAACTATCCCTCCTTCGATTTATGTACCAGACAACTCTTCCATTTGCAAAAGCTTACACCTTTGTGGAAACTACAGAAGTTGCTTACATGAGAAACATAATTAGGAAGGCATTTAAATATCTTCTGTCATCCAGAACATGATCAGTTCATGTTCTTCTGTCATCCAGAACATTATCATATTGTCCTGCTTAATCCTTTTGCTGTGGTTTTCTTATTTCTTAGCTCTCCTTCTCCTTCATTACACATTTTGTAACTAATTGCTACTCTCCTTTTTTCTTCATCCTCAACCAGTTCCCTCATTTCTGCTCATTTTTCTTTGAGTATTTGGTTTTTTATTCTTTCTCTATTAGCAAATGAGATCTTCCTGATGATCACAGGATCCCAGAATTATCAGAGTTGGAAGGGTCCCCGAGAGATCATAGAATTACAGAATGGTTGGGGCTGGAAGGGACCTTAAAGATCCTCTAGTCCAAACCCCCTGCATGGGCAGGGACACCTTCCACTAAAAAATCTAATCCATCTCTCTAGATCATCCAGTCCAACTCTCCCACTAAGGCAGGGCCACCTAGAGCACAATTCCTAGGACTGAATTTAGTGGGGTTTTGAATATCTCCAGAGAAAGGGACTCCACAAGCCCTCTGGGCAGTCTGTTCCAGTGTCTGTTCACCCTCAAAGACTGCGATTGTCATCACAAACTCTTGGAGTCACCTCCTACTTTCTCCAATCCTTTTATATGATAGCAGCTCTAACAGATTCACAGACATTTTTATTTTATTGGCAAAGATCCATTAAGACACAAAAAACACCCACACTAAGACAACAATAACAAAAAAGGTGTGAGCTCACTAATCATTAACAGTAACTGCTTGTAGTGCACAATTTGGGAACCAACCTAATGCAAGCAATGCTCAAAGAGTTGCTGGGGCAGCCATGTGAGCAGGGGCAGGTTGCATGCCCTACACAGACACTGGTGCTGTATGATGTGAGTGATGAATGCCTGACACTTGTCCAACATCTAAAGAGGAGCACAGGGATTGTTCTTTTTGTTTGTCGTATTGATTGATTGGTTTTAAAAAAGGGGCTGATTGTATACTGACAATTTTGCAAATTCATCCCTATCTTTACATGGTACACAGCATGTAATTCAATCACAGGCTCTTTCCAGACCAACAAGCATAAGACTGAATCTGGCTAACTGCACTTTTCCTTCAATAAGCTCTTTCAATATTTCAAAGAGCAAGCAAGAAAAATCACTCAGTGCCTGGAACACATAACTTACATCAAGCTTGACTAAAGCTGCTCAACCTGTGAAGTAAGAGATGCCAAAGGTAACTTTCTACTATCTACCAATACTATCCTGATGATTTCTGAACATATTGAACTCTTTGATTATAAGACAGAAACCTAAGATCCACTGCCTGAAAAGTGAAACTCAGCTTATGAAGAAAGAAAATACAAGATTCTCCATCAAACAAAGCTGGACTGTTTATTCAGAGATGGGATGAATTCTCTTATAACTTCAGTTGACTTTTTGCTGAACTGTGGGTTTCCCTGGTAAATTTTCTTCCCATAAGCAGCTTTAGTAGAGCATTTCTTCAACCACTGTAATATTTTCTTTCTTCACATAGTACAATTTATTGACCCACTAATAAAGATTGAACTGTCCTCCTGTAGACATGGCTAGAGGATCCACTCATAAATTTTATCTAAGTACAAATCTTTTCTTAGCATCCGGTGTATATTTTAGTAGCTCAGACCAGTTCATACCAACTATAGTGGTTCTCGTAGATGTGATAATTCCTATTTGTTAATTCACAAAAGGTAAAAATTCTATCTTTGCTAGGCAGTTATATTCTGTTGCCTTTTATTTTCCCTGCACACATTTTTTCCTGCCTGCCTATCTCCTACCTTTTCCAACCACCTACTGCCGTTAAACACAACTCAATTTTTATTTCTAGACTCTTGCAACATAATTTCCACATGCACAGAAGGCACAAAGAAACAACACAAGTTAGTATCTACACAGGAGTTTGAGATATTCAGATGTTCATACATCCTCTCCCAACACTCCTAACACCTCTTTTTATAGTAGGGAAACTGCTATAAAAAGTGAACTTCAATGCCTTGCCCAAGGCCACATGGTAGCAATGCCAGTTTAAAAGCACAGTTGTTCCTAGCCTCAAGACCTCAGGAAAATTGGACTTTGAGCATCTCAGTTGTGTTACCCTTTTCATATAACACTATTAGGAGTTCCTTGCTCTTCTTGAGAGAAAATGGAAAAGAAAATAAGAAGAAAGCAAAAAAACCCTACGAAAATTATAATAAAAAATATTTTGAATCTACGGTTTGGTCAATCAACATCTGCCTCTCCTCCAAAGAATGGTATTTTTTATATGCCTCAGTATCAGCAATTATAAGGAAAATACAAGCCTTATATGTGATTCCAACTGATTAAGCAAATGTTCCCTTTCAAATTATTGCAATTTAATCAGTACATATTACAATTCTCATTCTTCACTAGATCATCAGTGTGCTATACAATATTGGTGTAAATGGAAATGTCACAAAACCTGGATTTGAGTCAAAATGCATCTTTAAGGTGCATCAAAATGCACCTTACATCTAAAATTTATTTCTGTTCATCATGAACAATAGCACTTTGACTTTTCCACAGAAATAGCTACCATATTTTAGCTACTGACAATACTACATTTGTTTTAGCAGGTGAAGAGGAATTTCCTTTTTTTTTTCCTGGAGTGATGGATTTCCTTTCTTTTGGGCTTTTTTTTATTTTTAGCTGAAAATATTAATTCTACATACAATGACCAAAAAAAGTTATAAAAAACGGAAAAAAAACCCTACTTGCAAGTTCTTGAATTGTTGTCAAGAACAAGAAGAGAAAGGAAAAGAAAGGGGACAAAAAGAGATGAGTGTCCTGTGTCTATGGTGTCTATTTACCACAATTCAGATTTCAGAATAATCATGTCTACATAAGGGCTTCCTTCATGTTTTGACCAAACATTGAGAACATTTAAGCATAATGTTCACTTTTAACCCAGATAAAGCTTTCCCTAATGGAAAGCATAAGAAAAGAAATACAATTCTTTATATTCTTAATCTTTCTGAGTGCTGCCAAACCCAGACTTTTTCCTACTTTTGTGGCTTTTTTCCTCCCTCCCTAGTTATTTAGGCCTACAAATAGATGACTGGAAGCTAAATACTGATCTAGTCAAATTGATAAAAATGAAAGCTTTCAGAGCAGGTTCTTCAAAGCCCACACTACTTTCTATATATACTGTATGGATCCACATGCAAGCAGGAGTTAGCAGTATTTTCTTTTTTGCCACATTTCTGTGGCAGAAATATGACAATAAGAAAATGACAGGTTAGTATACTACAGAGAATATTTTCGTACAGTAAATTATTCAGATAAAATATTTCTCTCTGGCTTTTGTTCAAAGAAGCTGATTTATCTTCATGCAAAAGAGCCCACACAAGACCTCTGCAGTACTTCATAGTATTTTGAAGCTGGAACAGACCATTAGGATCATCTATTCTGATCTCATGCATGGCAGAGGCCAAAGAACCTCACCCAGCAATTTCAAGCCCATAACTTACAGCTGTAAGCTCACTCATTCTCTCAAGGTTAACATCACTAGTGTGCAGAGGGTCTGCAAAAAGGTCTATACAGCATTTAAATCCCACTTATGATCTATTTTGAAGCCTACTGAGAATTTATGAGGTCCAGGACACCAAGAAATTTGCAGTGACTATGGGTACATGAGGTAACCCTCCAGGTGACTGCAAACCTCCGTATCTCATAGTGACCTTTGGGGGAGAAAATTACCCACTGCCTTGGGAAAACACAGTAAAAAGTACAAATATACACAAATACATATGTATTTATATAAAATCAGTGTATGTGTGCATATTGAATCAAAGAAACTGTGATGAAAACTGTGCAGTTTTCATCTGAGCACAGACTGGAGTCCTGACAAAAACTGGGACTGTCCAGAGGACAACGTTCTGTTCCAGTGCAAGCTGTTAGTACATTTCCATGAAAATGCACTAAAGAAAGTTGTCCAGCAAGTTAGCTTTAAATCAAGACTCGATCTCACTCTGAATTATACTTTCTAGTGCAACCACAACATACCAGTTTCATTCAAGAATAATTCTATGAAATGCAATGATCTGTGTTATGCAGGAAGTCAAAGCAGGAGATCATGCTAGTCCCAACTCAGCCTTAAAAATCTATGATCTGGTAATATTAATTATTTCCCTCCACAATTAATCTTAATCCTCCATTCATTGGTTAGTGTTATGAAGTGTTATTAGTACGGTGACACGGGACAAACACTTCTAGCTTCATTCTAGGAGTGTTGGTGTAGAGCACTGCAAGCTGAACACCGCAGGTGAAGGGGGAACGGCACAAGCTGCAGGAAAGCCTTTGCTGCCACCTGATGGATTTCTCTTTCCTTAGAGAAATGCAGAAGTTGAGGAACAAAGGCACTTGGAGACACTCGGCTTGCCGAGTACCCAAAACAAGAAAGAGCCAGCAGAACAAAAGCGTGCTGCTTGATAAGCTACTTTCACCTGGGTGCACTGAGCTCTTTGGAAAGTCAACATTCCAGCTGGGAAGTAACAACCCCACACATCTGTTTCTTCCCACTTTGTAAGATTACAGACTATGGTCAGGGTGGTTTTTGGATAAATATAAAAATAGCATAAATCTTTCATTGCAAGCCATGCTTCTCCAGATTTTGAAACAAGGCACATTTGCAATTTCTCATTTTTCAGACAGCTTCTATGAAGAACAGCCTTCAGAACCAACCAGTGTGTTCTAGAAATAACCTCACAGTGCTGGCTATAAATGTTGTGGCTATAAAAACTTTTGCACTGTAATTATTGAAGAACCAAGATATAGCAAAAAATTATTCCAGCCCCCTCTTCTAAAAATTTTGGTATTCATTGAAGAGCATAATACACAAAATGTAATTTTTTTGTCATCAGAAAAGCATTTCACAAGAACCTAACCAATCCACTGTTCCAAAAAATAACATTATTTGAAGAATACATAGTGTGACACCATTTACCTAGCTACTTCAAAATAACATACTTATCTTCCTCAATGTTAGTTGAAATGTTGAACACCTGTAAAACAATCCAAGAAGAATAACATGACAGAAAACCAGAATTTTTGAGAATCTGAAACATTTTATCCCACACACCCAAAAATAGAAGTTTACTTTAAACAGCAGAAAAAGAACCTTCCAAGAAGAAAGATGTAATTTTGGTGCCTCCACAGAGTTTGTGCATGCCACCAGTTAGTACCACAGGCACTGGTGTAGCAACAACCCAGACCAGTCAACCAGCAGCTTCTGGGTGTTGAATGCCTGAGGTCAGAAAGAAACTTCCTCTGTGTACAGCTCAGTATGGTGAGGGAATTCGTGTAACTTCACAGATAGCATCTGGTAGAAGCTAAAACAGAAGGGTTACTGAACTTCAGGGATCACTGGTCTCTCTTTGTTTTCTACAGTACCTTGTATCCATCATAAACAGAAAACATTTTAGTATAGCACGCATCAGTGAAAAGCCATTTATCTCCAGGATGGACTTTGACATTGCACTCATACATTCTGCAACAAGAAAAAAAAAAAAATCTGCAACCCTTACTTGGAATTTAATCTCACTTAAAAATCAAGTGAATTCTGAGAGACTGAGGCATACTCTTGGGTATTTCAAATCAAGGTAAGATTGTTCCCTCATGTCAATAAAAATATATTACTCAATTTTAATGCTATTCATACACTGCATATAGAAGTGTTTGTTTGCTATTCACTTCCTCAGGATGAGCCCCTTTACAGAGATATGGGCTCACAATGGAAAAACAAAGCCTGATTCCCTTTACAGGATCCCTACAACACAGGACACAGCTTTGTCCATTATGAGACCACTATGAGGAGGAAAGGGACCTAACAAAACCACAAGTTGCATACCAAGGATGTGCAAGAAAACATCTTGACAAAGCTTATCTTCTCTGGAAAAACAGTAGGATAGCAAATCAAAGTTTAAGTCCTGGCTCCTTTCCTCAGTCACCACTTTCAAGCAGGTATACTATAAATACTATAGAGTGTTCTCTGGACAAGTACCTTATGTTTTGTTTATTTTTATTAAGCACAGTGATCTCTAACACCATGGAAAATAACAGAGCATACAAATTTTAGAAGCACAGGTGTCATCAGGTTTATTTCTGGATCCCCAAAAAACCATATCATGGTCATTTCAGAAGAAATTTTCCAATGCTAAGATTCTGAAAGAATCCTCTAGTTGAATTTTCATTGAAAAATAAGTTATGAAAAAAAGAGAGAATGGAGGAAACAAATTAACCAAACCCATTTTACATTCAAACACATTCAAGCCAGAGAGTCCATCCTTACACCTAAATTTGCACCATTCCAGAGAGCAGGGTTTAGGTCAATGACAGTGAAACTTCCAAGGAAAAGTCCCTGGATCTCAGTGTTGAACAAAGTTATCAAACTCAGTTATATAGACCCAGTTATTGCCTGGGTCAAGGCAATCCCATTCACTAATCCAGGCTGGGAGGAGAAAGGATTGCAGACAGCCCTGAGGAGAAGGACTTGGGGGTGGGGGTGGACCAGAAGCTCAACATGAGCTGTCAGTGTGTGCTTGCAGCTCAGAAAGCCAACTATGTCCTGAGCTGCATCAAAAGAAGCACTGGCAGCCAGTCAAGGGAGGGGATTCTCCCCCTCTGCTCTGCTCCTGTGAGACCCCACCTGGAGTACTGTGTCCAGTTCTGGGTCCCCAGCATAAGAAGGACACAGAGCTGCTGGAACGTGTCCAGATGAGAGCCACTAAAATGATCAGAGGGCTGGAGCACCTCCCCATGAAGCCAGGCTGAGGAAATTGGGGTTGTTTAGCCTGGAGAAAAGGAGGATCCAAGGTGACCTTATAGCAACCTTCCAATATCTGAAGGTGGCTACAGGAAAGCTGGGGTAGGGCTTTTTACATGGGTGTGTAGTGAGAGGACAAGGGGAAATGGTTTAAAACTTGAAGAGGAGAGGTTTAGGCTGGACATTAGGAAGAAATTCTTTAATTTGAGTGATGGTGAGACACTGGCACAGCTTGCCTAACAAGTTGTGGCTGCCCCCTCCCTGGCAGTGTTCAAAGCCAGGTTGGATGGGGCTTTGAGCAGCCTGATCTAGTGGAATGTGTCCCTGCCTACACAGGAGTGTTGGAAGGTCCAAACCTAGACATTCTATGACTGAAGGTGATGATCCTCAAGTCTGACTGTTACTGCTACAGGTTGCTGCAATGTGTTTAGAAAGCCACTGTATGTATGACTCGTGGAAATTCCATAGAAACTCATGAACTGCCTATTAGAGGCTGCCAATAATTTCATAAAACTAGGCTGACCACTGTGTCTATACTCTCTACACTCCCTCCTATGTCCATAAGGGTTAGCAAAGTTTAGAGTGTAACACCATATTAAGACAGCAGTGAGAGAAATCAAATGCTGTGGGTAACTTCACGGAGTTAAACCCCACATTGAAAAAAAGATCCTATGTTACCAGTTTGGCTAGTACTTAGCAGGCATCATGGCACAAGTGGATCCCAAGCAATCTGGAGAAGAGGAAGCAGTCAGTAAAGGCAGGACATTGCACATGGTGAGATGCAGTGCAGCACACATGAAGAAAAGCAGAGACAGCTCTGATGCAAGGGGACCAGACAAATGGGATAAGCAGCTGGAACTGAGGTTATGCAATAGGAAACAAGCAGACAAGCAGGAAAAGCCTGAGCTGTAAAGGGCCAACTTAATCTGGGGCACATGCCAAAGAATTGTATCACTAACACTCTGTAAAACCCATGGGCCTACCCTGTACATAGTGAGGAGCAGAAAAATACTTCGAAGTGTGGGAAAAGAAAGGAGGAATTCTCAAGCAGACCTTGCTATTTCTACAGGATTACTACTAGGTAATACAGCTGGCAAGGAGCCATGGATGGCAGCTGAGTGCCAGTGCAAGTTTAGTGCAAATTTTTTAAGAAAAAGAAACCATCCCCAAATAAGATGAGATTTCAGGTACAACAACTGCTTCCCTCCCAACTGTTCTATGCTCCAGGGCCTCTGGACTTAACAGTGGGAATGTGATATGGGTGCAAAGATAGTCCTAGACATCAAGGAAACATCTTGCTCTCTACCTTAAAACCTGTTCAGCTAATCAGACAAAACCCTATCTGTTAATGCTATAAAAAGCTGTCAGAGGTTTTATACTAAGAAATCCCTATCACCTTGTCTGTGTTAGCACACACTTCTGCCCTCCCAATTATTTCCCATTTGTTCTGGACATTGCTCTCAGTCTCATACAGCTTTGTCTCCAGCCACAGACAAAAGCAATGGTCCCTCTAAAGAGCAAGCTGCTAGGCTGGGCACCTGGAGATGACCATGAGTCTTCATTTCAGTATCTACAGATTTCTCTACTTCACAGTTCTATATCCTTGAGAAAGTGGTGCTGCTTTGTCCTGAGGAGTCAGATAAAACTGCCATCCTCAGCAAGATGGCAGAATTTACACCAGATAACTCCAAACAGAGCTGGGAATGGGAGCCTGTTGTGGATATGGCAGATCTGCACTGAGCTTGCATCTTCGCATCATTATCAGCAGATCAGTCAACATATAGAGCAGGTTACACTAATTACAAAAACAAAGAATAAGACCTATCCTTCAAGTACTTCATATGGATGCCCAGCAGTGCCTTCTAATTCTGCAGAAGCACTTTAAGTAAAGGAAGTTCCTCAACAATGAGAATTTAGATTAGCAGAGCAAACAACTGTTCCTCAGGGTGCAGAGATATCAACAGGGGGCTTACAGTCCAACATTAGGAGCATTAATATTGAGAGACATCTCCAAACAATGACAAACTCAGCAAATTCCTTCTTCAGTCATACCACTATAGCTCAATCAACAGATGGAGGATAAATTTAGGAAGATGCAAATTACAGTAGAACTTGCATGATTTTTCTTGCACTATAATTAATTTTAAACATCATCACCTTCAAATTCACTGTGTATTAGGACAATACAGAAAATTATATAAGCATGTGCTTAAATTTTAAAATATCCAGACCACTCTGAAGTTGGTGGACCACTCAAGAATTTCATTGTTTCCTTTACTATTTTTCTAGGCTGGGGCACAGAACATTCAAGAGTGTTTTGACAACAGGGTAGACATAGTGAAAGCAACTGTGTGCAGTCTGATTTTCTGCTTATATGGTTCTTATATAGCAAAATTTTAAAATGTTTCTACACCACAGTGGTATTCTTGAAAGAAAAGTATAACCTTTAGGCAATGTCAATATCTAAAGGTAACTAGCAAAAAGACCAAGATGGACATAAAACTTACCTTTCTTTTGAACTCATTAAATAAATGAAGTTTTAAATTAGCTGTTTCCCATTTAGATTCAGTTTGGTAAAACCAGTTTTCACTTCTAGATACAGATCCTTAATCTTTATATTTGTGTCTTTGCCAACACATGCTCACACCACTGTGAATATGCTCAGTGCTAAAAGTCTGTAGGTTGTCAATGGACAGGCAGGTCTTAACACTTTCTTCACAGACATCAAAGTTAATTGAAAAAAAAAAATATTTTAAGGATCATATGCATTAAAATTGACTAGTCTTCACCTAAATTAGCATCAGCTAGCAGAAACTCTGCCTTATTTTGCTAGAGAGCATCCATGTTCACATTCAGCAATGCCTAACCTGAAAGGTAACATCAGTCATTTCTTTTCCTAAACCTATAGAGGACTAGGACATAAATGTGTGAGTGGGCTAAGCAACAGAATCACTGATGAAATTAAGACTTGGTTAAATACAATTTTAGCAACGAATCTTAAAGTAGTCTAAGTATCTCATCCTTATGGCACACTGTGAACAGTGGATTCCTTAAAGTGACTTGGGAATGACTGTAGTGAGAACCAACTTAAGGTTTATCTCCAGAATGCAGCAGCATTGAACAAGAATCTAGAAGATCTGAAAAAAAAGTGAGGTAGTGCAAAGCTCAACAGACTCTGAGGCCTAATGAGAGGTCTCACAGACATTTCAGAGTGTTTTAATTCATCTGTGATTATTTTGCTTTTGACTCTTCATGTGAGGTCTATTACTTACAATTTCAAGTAAAAAATCTGTACTTCCATATTATCTCTCACTAGGAATTCCCAGCACATCTCATAGCATTAAATAAAGCTTAACTGGACAGGAAAAACTTTGAATTTACTATTGTGTTCCACTGCAAACAGATGTAAAGAGAACTATAGCGTAAGTACAGAATAAAGTGAATCTGCCTGGAAATATTGGGTATTAAATCCTTCCCTTATTCATAATAAGCAAAAAGCATATTTTTATTAGAACTATTTTGCAGAAAGTAATAAAAAAAACAAGTTCAAGGTCATGGAGAATTAGATCAATTGTTAAATTCTGTCCTACATTTCAAAATGTGGGACCACGTGGTGAGAGGCTATATATCTTTAGATCTTCAAAATAATCTGAATTGCAAATTATATTCATGAAAATTATTCCCTCACTTCTCTATATTTCTCTGACCAACATTTACTGCAGAGTTACAACATTTAATTATTCAGTTGAAGCCTTCCCTTCAATTCCTCAGAACAGCTGTGTCCAGTGAGATTACTTAATCTTTCCGGATTATATTATAATCTAACAGAAAAGAAAGTTAAAAGCTATTGGGGAATATACCAAGTTAATAGGAAGTTCTGAGCAAATATAATGTGTAGAAGAAAAAAAAAAAAAAAACACCCCCAAACCTGAGAACTCCATCTGAACTACAACGCTCTGCTGTTATTGCCAGAAAGTAATTGTCCCATGCAAGTTAACTATGAAGAGTACAAGTGTTCTTTTTTCAGAATGTAATTAATAGATGTACACAAGACTCTTCAGATAGAATAAACTTCATGAGAGCAGCACAATAATGAACAGTAGGGAAAATAATCAGTGATATCATCAGTTTTGTGTACTCGCTTGCAGCCATGACACCTTTACCCAGAAACAAATAAATTCCATTTAAGCAGGACTGAAAAGAGTTAGTAGATAGATGGCAGCTTCCTAAAAGGAATTATGTGGAGAAAAAGGATAAGAATAAAAGGGAAAGGGTGAAAAAAGCATTTTTATATGAAAATACTGTTTAAATAAAAACCCAACCTGATTTATTTCTGAAACTTTCAAACATTGTATCAAAATGAGGTGTGAAAGGCCTTCTGTGGTATTTATTCATGAGTAAGCAATTTAATCTGAAGTCCTTGACATCCAACACAAAAACCTCTATCTTCTCTAAAAAGGTTTTATTAGTTGTCTCAGTCAGTTGGAGGAAATTTTATTTTTTATTTTATTTTATTTTTCTGTGTTACATTTACGATAAAGTGTTTCCATATAGCAACCATTACTCACCCAAAAGACTTCCATTTCATTAATGGTGAAGTAAGCAATCCCTGTAAACACTATTTACCTTCCAGAGAGCTGAGAGGCTTAGTCATTGTTTGCAAAGCATCTGGGATGTCTGAAGAAAGGTTAGTATAGGATTGGAGCTTACTGTAAGTTATGGAATATCATGAGCCAATTCCTGCCCACAAGTCTGGCACCTCTTTCTAGCAGCAGTCCTCTAGTTTCAGGATCAAATAACTAATTTTATTCCCTCTTTATACTACGTAACCCTGCTACCATCTGTTTACAAAGCTTAAATTCAAAATCATTCTGAGGGGATTTTACAGCTTCCACAGCCATTGTTAGAGTTCTGAATGGTTTAACCAACGATGACTTTAGTTCAGATCAACAACAGGTAGAGAGGCCAGTTTCCTTTCAATGCCTTTTGTAACTTAAATTAAAAACTGCACACTTCTTATCTTCTTCTGCCCCCTACTGAGCTTTGATTTTCACTCCTCTTGAGCAATGATGTGGCTGCTTTATAATTTGCATGCATACAAAGTGCTGAAATGCCAAACTGGTCTCTTTTAACATCCCCTAGAAGCATTCCTTGTATCATTCTCCATTAAAAACCTCAGAAAATGAAGAGCTTTATCTAAGCTCTACAGTGCTAATATGCAGAAAGTAAATTTTACTGAACAGGAAAACACCCATAAAACTGGCTTACCATAAAATCCTTGTCAAACAAAATGAACTTGTCAAAGAAAACTTAAATTTGTGAATTTATATTTCTCTGCTTCACTAGAGCTCTGCAGTCAGAAAAATCTCGCACAGATTCTTTCACAAATCCCTGCTCAATTGTTAAAAAACAAACAAACAAACAAAAAAAAACTTTGGTGTTTGCTGCTGACAAAGCATCTCAAATGCAGCACCAGAGCAAAGCCACCACCATACTTAAGAAAACAGAGAAAAGTGATCCAGTTAGCTCTCTGATCTATCTCAGAATGAGGTACATCTCTAGATGTCCATCCATGATACTGCATCAAACAGCAGCCAGTTCAGCCAACACCACCTACCATGTACTATTTAATAAATATTAAATAAATATTAAAAACTACTAAATATTGGAACAGGCTGCCAAGAGAGGTTGTGGAGTCTCCTTCTCACAATGAAACCTGGCAATGAAAGATGCTGTACAAAGTTACATTTTTGTAAATGAAATTAAAACAAATTGCAAATAGAACAGAAACAAAAATGCAGAAACATTCTCTAATGCTGGCTCAAAATTAGTTTTTTGCCCCAGAACACGAAGGCAGAGTAGGATAGATGACTAACAGCCCTAGAAGTGAAACCTTCATGTATGTGTTGGATTGGATGTAGAAACACAGAATCATATAATCATAGCATAGTTTGAGTTGGAAGGAACCTTAAAGATCATCTAATTCCAATTCTCCTGCTTTGGGCAGGGACACTTCCCATTAGATCAGCTCAAAACCACATCTGACCTTTCCTTGTAAGAGCTGAACAGTCAAGTATGGCACATCAGATGATACTAACTCTAAAACACAAAAAGTATTTGTTTACCAAGAGTATGTCATGCTACAGAAATCCAGCATCTTTCCTGATGACTTTGCATAAGGAACATAAGAACATGAAGTCCAAATGGAGTAGTTAGGGCAGTGAAAATCAAATGTTACAAAAGTGAGGAGCTTCACTCATTTCTTCCATGTACACACATCCATAAGGGACAGTGTAGGAAGACAACTATTGTAAGTAAAAAGCTAGCACAGTAACACCAGACCAAAGCAGTATAAATTAAAAGTTAGGCATAACTTTTCTGTAGAGAAATGAGATGCACTACTTGAAAAGATCATGTTTGATAATTCTGTTACTAAGATTCTACAGGAAACTTGTTCCCCCCCCCCCCAAATAAAATTAATATTATGGTCTGGGAACTGTTTTCCAGTCGCATAATGTACTTTAACAGTAGCAATGACCACAGGTACTTCACCAAGAGTAATCCCCTCCTCTCAGGACAGGATGTTAAACATGGTCCTTTTTGTTACTGAATGAAGCAGACAAAATAATTTCAATGTTGCAATTAAAGATTAATGTGAAGCAACTGAGGAAAATAATATTTCCTATAATGCACAGGCCTCCAGCTGGAAACATGCACAGTGAGGCTTAAGTTGCCTTTCACCCTTCAACGGGGGCTTCTACTGAGAGGTGATATTAATCAAAGCTTGTAACTTTTGTGAAAATAACTGAAAGAATTCAGTACATTCAGTGTATTTCCATGTACTTCTTATGGCTGAGTAGGAAAGACAGTGACTGTAAAAGCTGAGAGGAAAAAGAAACAGCTATACCAGTAGTACCTCAAAGGAAATCCACAGGTGACACAGTTCATTCAAACTATCCATTTCCTCTATCCTTCTCCTCTAGAAAGGTCATACAAAGTGAGGTTGGAAGGCATCTCAAGGATCATCAGATCCAACCCTTCAACTGTCTCTGAAGTCAGTATGGATAAAAACGTCAAAGAAGAGAGAATGACCACACTAGACAGAGAAAAACATTAACCTTGATTGTAAATAAACCTTGGCTTAGTTGAGTGCAAGATTTATAATCAGCAGTGAGACTTTTGTTTCAGAGGATTCTAGTTTACCGCTCACAACTAAAATGTTTTTGGAGCTTTGAAGCTCCAAAGCTCCAGTTTTGGAGTTTTTTTTTTTCCTAGTGAAAACATTATCACATATATAAGATGAAAAAATGGGATGCTTAATATTTGTCTTTGAAAAGTAGCTCTGTAGAGCATCTGTTATTGTGAAACAGCAATGACAAGACTGTTAGAAATTATTACACATTTAAGGTACCCCACTTTGCAAGGGACCAAATGGAAGCACCCTAAAGGGATGTGATTTTTGGCAGAGACAGCACTTAAAGAAATAACATCCCCTAACAGGTGTCTCAAGCTTTGTGCTCAAAATTACTAGCATTATTTTAATATATCTTCCCCTAAACATCAAATAAAACACACACAAAGAAGCAGTATTAGAATGAAAAGTAATTTTATTCACCCTTGGCTTTCTCCATTTCATTCAGCAACATTATAAAGATTTTAAAAAGCTGTATGGTGACAACTACTGGAACTCAATTAGTTCTTGGGTGTTACAAAAGTGGGAACAGTATCTGACTGGTATTTACCTTTCACTGAATTTATAATTTAAGCCAATTAAGTGATAGGAATGAAAACACCCTGGTCAAGCCAGAAGTGCTTCAGTTCCTATAAGACAAATTTTGAAAGTAACTAACTCAAAATACATAGGCCTAGGACTCACCTGTCAGATTCAGGATGCAATGAAAGAGACAATATACTTACTGAAGCTTTCCACAAGGTCAAAGGCAACATGAGTAGCAATATCCATTCCAGTGTTTATGTAAGACTGGCAGTTTTTCAAAGATGAAAGAGAGGAATCCACAGAGTTGAATGAGATTCTTGCACCACCTGGCATCTTGAAATTGTTAGTCTAGAAATAACAGATACAACATTTTAATGCAGTTTACACCCAAAGAATCTGGGAGGAAAAACAGCTACCCACAAAGCACTGTTAACAGAACTACTGACACATCCGAGAGCAGAGCTCCCAAGACATCAGTAATTTCAATGAAACTGCAATTCACCTTCTGTTCAATATTAAGCAAAACTACACCACAAAAAACATTTTGCAGTTTTTCATCAGTTCACTCCTAGTGCTAGACCACAATGAAGTTCAAAGTAAATTATTATGTTCACTTGAAAATTACTTCTCCATTTCAGATCCAAAGAAGCACAAGTGCTCAAAAACTCATCTGTGTTTTTTAAGCTTATTATTAATTAGGCTAGAAAGAAATATGCTTTCTCCCATCCAGTTGAGCTTCACCAACTACAAACCTGTTTCAACAATTAGCTCTTGGAAAAAATAATCTAATAGAGGGACACTCTTCACAGAAATCACAGAAAGTTGGGGGTTGGAAGGGACTTTCAAAGATGATTTAGTCCAACCCCCTGACAAAGCAGGGTCACCTACAGGAGGTCACATAGGAACACATCCAGGTGGGCTTTGAATGTCTCCAGAGAAGGAGACTCCACAACCTCCCTGGGCAGCCTGTGCCAGGGCTCTGTCACCCTCATTGTGAAAAAGTTTTTCCTTACATTTACGTGGAACCTCCTATGCTCAAGCTTGTACCTGTTGCTCCTTGTCCTCTCATTGGACGTAACTGAGCAGAGCCTGGCTCCACTCACCCTTTACATATTTATAAACATTAATGAGGTTACCCCTCATTCTCCTCCAAGCTGAAGAGACCCAGCTCCCTCAGCCTTTCCTCATAAGGGAGATTTTCCACTCAATGAAGCATCTAACAAAACTTTTAAATAAAAGTTCACCTTACAAATGTTGCCCACTTCCCCCAAAGATGCTATAAACTTCTGATACTCATGTTCCATTAGGACAGAACAGTGTCACACAAGAATCATGTTTATCTTCCTTACCATCATCTTACTTTCCAACACGAGGCCACAACCTACAGCCTTGAGGGTGAACTGCTTCTCCCCTGTCATTAATACAACCTTCAAGTGGGTTTGCTTATGCTGTGTCTATCCACACTGTTCACATCAGTTTGTTCCTTCTAAAAAATTCCAACTTCTGCTCTTATTTTTTCATTCTTTGCTACAACTTGCTCAGACAGCAGGTAGCTATTATAAGAAATGAAAACTTGGTGGGCATAGTTTTGTGCTCTAAGTTGCAGGGCACAAGAAAAATTCTGCTCTGCTCTAGATAGTTTATAAAAACATAAGTCTTGGACAGACAGAAATAACACGTTCGCCCACGTAAAAAAAACAGGTATGATCAAGGACTCTACTGCTATCATATTAGCAGAAGGAAATCCACAACAATAGAATCCACAACCAAATTCAGAATATAGCAGATGTTTTGTCTGAATTCTACACAAAATATCAATGGGGATGAGTTATTCTATCAACAATAGCCTTTGACAGGCTATAATCCAGTCTTAGTAGGACTGTTTGTATAGAACCTCTGTGATTAAAATATACATTAACAATTAGTGACATAAAATCACATTAGCAGCTTTGTCTTTTTGGACCTGTTTAGTATATCAAATTTAACAGTGAGACTCTAATTCCCTTCTTGAATTTGGTAAACCCCACTGAGAAAGCCTGCAGTTCTTTTGGAAATTTTACAGATACACACTGTGAAAGGCAGGAATCTGGAAGAAAAAAACAACAAAAAAAAAAAAAAAAAAAAAAAAAAAAAACAACAAAAAAACACTACAAAAAAAACCCCAGTGAAAAATTAGAAAGGCTTCTTCTTCATCCTCTTGACATTTGTGGAAGCATGGAGCAAACTACACAGGAGTTATTGTTTACAATATTAAATAATGCCATTGCATTGGTAGTTTCATCTTAATATGTCTTTTGGAAAGTAATTTAGGTACTTTGGGGTAAATTTTCCCTTTATAAAATACTGTTTTTCTTAGAAAATGTTTATGATACCAGGGAAACATTTTGCTCTTAAATTTCCTAAGTGAATTCGTAATGCTTTTAAGACACTTTTGTTGTTTTTTTTTTCTTCCCAAGAAGGTGTTCAATAGATACATCAATGAAACACTTAAAATTTGCAACTCCCACTCCCTTTACTTGTGGAAAATACAACCAGAGAAATCAGAGTTATATAGAGCACCATGAGAGACTACCGAGGCAGGTTGTTTTTTTTTTTTCTTTCAAGGAGTGATTAAACAATACAGACAGGATTAAAAAGCTGCAAACTTTAAGTTTCTATTCTGCCACTTATTTTAAAGATCTAAGCAAATTACCTAACACAAGACCCATAGATGACAAGTGCTCAGTGACTA
This sequence comes from Heliangelus exortis, assembly GCF_036169615.1. Lineage (NCBI taxonomy): Eukaryota > Metazoa > Chordata > Aves > Apodiformes > Trochilidae > Heliangelus > Heliangelus exortis. The sequence continues at coordinate 139,875,993 of NC_092423.1, read as the reverse complement.
CAAGGGATAGCAGCTCCCCCTCGACAGAGGTGCGGGGAAACGGGACTTCCCTACCGAGCAGAAAGCTCTCCCAGCCTTCCCTACCTCGTCCATGACAAGCCAGGGCAGCCGGTCCGGCCCGCCCTGCCCCTTGTCAGTCATGCAGGGAGGGAAAGGGCCCCACATCCCCGCCCGCCTCTCCCCGCTCCCTCGGCCGGGAGAGCGCAGCCCTCACCCCGCCAGAGGGGAAGGGGCAGCGAAGGCGGCTCCCCCCTCACCACCGGCTGCTGCTCACCTCGTCCCAGCTGCCGATACCCAAAGGGGTCCTGCCCCGGAGGTAACCCCCAAACCGACCCCCTCAGCGGCAGCAGCGGAGGAAGGCGGGCCCGGCTGCCAGCGGAACCGCCTCATCAGCCGGCGCCTCTCCACGGGTCGGCGCCGTCATGTGATGGGGAGGCCCGGGCCGCCGCCTCCTTCTTTCCCTCCTTTCCTCTCTCCCAGCCGCTGCTTGCGCCTCACCTGCCGCCCCAGCTCCCCTCGGGCGGCCGCCGTCCTTGCCCGCGGGCGCTGGCGGAGCGGAGCTCCCTCCTGCGGGCTGCCGCCACTCGCCGCACCGGCAGCGGGGGAGGGTGAGCACCGCCGCGGGGGGTGGCACCGGCGGGGAGGCCGCTGGGTGCGGGCGGAGAAGCGGCGGGAGCGGGGGGCGGCGGGAGCGGGAGCGGGGAGGTGAGGAGGTTGAGCCGAGGCGGGTTCAAACCATGAGGGCGTTGGCGGGAGCGAGCGGGACGGCTGGGAGGGTCCGTGACAGGGAGGGCATGGGGAGGCTTAGAGCTCAGTCCGGATGGGGTCTGCGGAGGAGCCAGCCCTGCACCTCCTGGTTCTCATTTTGGGGCAGAAGAAGTAATGTTATCTCAAATTTATCTCATTGGTTTGGAAGGTTATTGGTGAAAAGCCAAACTGCCCACAAATGTTTCTGAACGCGAGAGCTTATTTTTAGGAGTGCTGCGCTCTGTGTCTTGCAGGAAACATGGCAATAAATAAAACTGTGGCTAGGAAATGCAACCACAGCATGGAATAAAACCCTTCATGAATTAAAAAAAATAAAAAAATAAAAAAAAAGGAACAGAGCACATTTCGAATAGCTAGAAAAGCTTTCCTTGTTGCTAAAGCATATTGCAATATTGCAGTCGCTTTGATTGTATTTTTTAAGGCTTTTATATCTTGTAACATGTTTTTTTCTTTCCTTGATGCCATCTCCTTACATGGCCTCAATTGCTTCAGTATTTGTGATCATTTCATTCATCAATAGATCTTTTCAACTTCTCTGTAACCCAAGGTAATGCTTTCCTTGCCTGGTCACACACAGTGACAGTCAAACACAATATATGTGCTGGAGATGTATTTGGTGCCTTTCTTTCATCTTTCAAAACTGGGTAATTTGGATTTTATAAACTGAAATAGTTGAGAGTGTACTTAAGAATCCACAGAGATAAAACTATCAGAAATATGAATATGAGCCACCCTGAATGTGTATGGATTTGGTTTTGCAGGTTATTAATGGCGCAGATAGTTTTCTCATCTGACATTCTTCAAGAAACCTAAAGACCAATGATCAGAACCCAACTGCAGGACTTTTGCTGCTGTCACATCCGGCTCCACAATGGTTGATTTTCTAGCTGAAAATAATCTCTGTGGTCAGGCAATTCTTCGAATTGTCTCCTGTGGAAATGCCATCATCGCAGAACTTCTGAGACTGTCTGAATTTATTCCTGGTGTTTTCAGGCTAAAAGACAAGGCTGATCAGCAGAAGTATGGGGATATCATATTTGATTTCAGTTATTTTAAGGTAAATCCTTTTATTCTTAAACTTTTTAAAGCATTGGTATCCTGCATAAGGGTGCTTCAGGTCATCGAATAGCCATTTCTGACCATTGTGGTTATCACTAGCATTCTTCAGAATTGAGTATCATGACTTCTTACTTGCTTAGTTTTTACCAAAAATTCACCACATTGAGCTAGCAGTTGGGATATGCTTGCATGCTAACATTCTGCCTCTAGGCTATCTTGTATTTTATGTACTTATGATCATGTTCAGCCTCATCTTACCCATTTCAGTATGCAGAAATGGTCTAGGGAAGACTCAGTGCTTAGGCCTCTAGGCAGAATATAAGTATAACCAATACCTGCAATGAGATTATTAGGACAAGATGAGGGTAAGGTAATGTTTTCTAAGCATATTCATGAGCAGACAAATCCATCAGAACATTTGATGAGTCATCTGGACAGTAAGCCTTGATGGGTACTGGTTGTATAAAACTTGACTATTGGATACTGAGGTTGTAGGGGTGGTTGTTGTTGCTGTTATATCCTCCAGGAATATGAAATCCTAGATTGACCAGCAGGTTCTGAGCCTGTGCAGTTGGTTGTTTTATTTTGGAGCAGTACGGTGGGCAATATGCCCATCTTCCTTTGGTTATCTGTAGCTTATTCTTTGCATCTATGAAAACTGCTTTCTGCTTCCCTATTTGACAGTACTGTGATTGTTCATTCACTGGACTTGTCACATGTGCTGAATAAACAAATCAAAGAGTAGTCTATATGAAAAGCCCTTTTTTATAAAATTAAACTTCTTGCAGCACTTATTTCCCTCTGTCATTCTTCATCAGGTTTAAGAAAGAACTACAGACACTGCCTTTATTTGGATTGAACAATACAAGAAGTGCTAATAGTAAAGCAAGGGGGAGGGGATACTTTTTTTTTTTTTAATAATAGTGGTAAATTTCAAACTCTTGACTGTTAGCCTTGGACACCAAAAAACCTGAGCAGGAAATGATTTCTCAGATATCTTTGGACCTAAGTGCTTGTTATGAGTCTGTTTTTTGCACAAATGACATGAAAATTAAAAAGCAGATAGGTATAATTGGTGAGAAATACAATTACCCTTGGAACTATAAGATTGTTAAATGTTAAGGAACCACAGCAATGCTGCTGTTTTTCTTAGCAATTACCCAAAAATCCATAATATACTTAGAAAGCAGAGATTAGTGAATTTACAGCTATTTTCACTGGGAATGTGTCATTCCTGTATTCATGATTCTTAGAATTACCTAATGATTAGAGATTTGAGATTTTGAAAGTTTAGGCTGTTTACTTTGTGCATTTGAACTTGGTTTGCATTTTGGGGCTTGGTTTATATTTTATTTAGGTATTTTCACAAAAAGAGAAGCAGAAAATTTTTAAACCACAAAAAAAGTTGTCAGCTGGGTATTATGATTGATATTAATTATATTTTAAGGTATTTTTATGGAATTCATGTTGACCTTAAGCTGTGATCTCATGCTATCGGTAAGCGGTCTGTACAACAACATTAACAGTGCTTTCAATTAAAAGTTAATATTTTCATTTAAACATTAACAGTATTTTCATTTAAATGATGATGGTAAGAACAAGTGGTGGTTTAGAAAAATGTTGTTAGTGGCAAATGGTTAGTAAAGTTTCTGCTGTTACTTTAAGGAAGTCAGGCTCTTCATCCCAACCCTTTTCCCCCACAGCTGTTCATGACATAGTTTCTGCATTCATTTGGGAGACTGGTGATCGATCCAGTGTCTTTAAAAATAAAACAGGTCTAATACTTTCCAGCAGTTTAAACATATGAGAAGATACTAAGCTCTCCGAGGCCCCAAAATGATGATTTTTACGTGAAAAATCAATTGGATCAAGTGTGTAAAGCACAAAACTCATCTAGGGAGATAGTTAGCATTACAAAAAGCAAACAGTGGCATCATGTGTATTGGGGCTTTACCCAAAGTATTAACTATTCTCATTAGTTAGTTACTTAGGATAAATCCTATTTAAAATCAGTGGAGACTGTAACAACATGTAAAACTCCTCCTTATGGAATGGGTGCTGAATCATAAAGCAGCTTGGAAAGTTACAGATCCTTGTTCTAATAAGAAATGTAAATTCTGGTGCTGTGCATACAGTTTTGGATGTTATGTCCTGTGTGCTCTGAAGTCAAATAGTCAAAGTCAAATATTGCCTCTAAAGATGAATTTTTTATCTTAGGGGCCTGAGACATGTGAAGGCAAACTGGAAGCCAAACCTGAGTTACTGGATTTAGATGAAGAATTTCGTGAAAACAATATTGAAATTTTGACAAGATTTTATCTAGCATTTCAGAGTGTGCATAAGTACATTGTAGATTTAAACAGGTATGGTATCAAAATCACAGGTATGGTATCGAATAATGGATTTTTTTACAGACTAGAGTACTCTTCAGTCTTAATGAGAAGCTTTTTCCTTGGAGGCCAAATATTCTCGCTGTTGAAGAGCATTAATGTGCACCTGGAAACCTGAATTGTTGAAGTGAACACTTCTACTGTTTCTTACCAGCTTAGTTTATAACTTTAAAACGTTTAACCTCTCTACCTCCTCTCCTCAACTATTATAGAGCTAATTTCTTTTTTATCTTGGAGGTTGTATTGAAGATTTATCTTTTTAATAAAAGCAGACTTCATATTGTTGAACTAAGTTTTTCTGTGGTCTTGCAAAACAGAGTATCAGAAAAGGGTTTTTTTTCTTTAGTTTTCATTGGCATTATTTTCCTGAACTGAATTTTTCAATGGAGTTGCCATAGTCTCAAGTTTGCTAATGTTTGTAAAAAATAATACTCTAAGAAAAAGTTCCAGAGAATCTTAAGTGTAAGAATTGTTTTTGTTATTGATCTATATGAAATGATTAACAAAAAGTTTAAATGCTTAACATTACTTATTAGTAATTAGTATTACTGGAAAATCCTTTAAAAGGAAGAATTCTTCTGTTAATTGAGTTGAACATACCCTATTCCTTGCCTTCTCAGTACTCTCAGGCTGTTACCATGCATGAGAAGATAAAGAGGATGTAAGTTAAAGAGCTGCAAGTTAATGAGTACCCTCTAGTGTCTTTCACATACACCCTCAGGGTATGGCAGGAGGTTTTTGCCAACTGGTTGACTCTAACTCTTGTTTCATAGAAGAGCATCTTTATCTGAAAAGCCCCATGCTGGTTGTATTAGGGAAATATTTTGATGTGTCTGACTTGCAGAGAAAATAGGCCAATTGAGTTCTGAGGGCATGTGATTCAAGAGTAAAATGGTCAATGACTGCTCTTTTTTATGATCCCTAGGTATTTAGATGACCTCAATGAAGGAATTTACATTCAGCAAACATTAGAAACTGTCCTCCTTAATGAAGATGGAAGACAGCTTCTAGTGAGTACTGAACAGTTTCATTATAGTAGAAAATGTACCAACTAGTTTAATGCCAAGCTCGACAAAGATTTAAGTTTGCCAAATTCATGGAAGTGCTATGAATCACTTTAGGGAGGACGAAGACCAAAACTACAGCCTGCTGTTTTTTCATTTTGTGTGGACCATGTAGTTGATCCTGGGTTAGTTTGCCAATATATGTTTGTCTTTAAATGTTACTACAGAATTGTGTTTGTTTATTTTTTCATTTATTCTTTCTTTTACCAAACAGTGTGAGGCACTCTATTTATATGGAGTTATGCTACTGGTCATTGACCAGAAGATTGAAGGAGAAGTCAGAGAAAGAATGTTGGTTTCCTACTACAGATACAGGTAATGTATATTGTTATGCAGAAACACTCAAGGCTGAAAGGATGTAACATGCCATATATTAATGTAAGTAGGTTATTGAGTTAAGATAAATGGAAATACTGGAACTATTTTGATTGACTGCCTGTATACAGAGACTGATAGTTCAGGAGAGTTCTCTGAATGGGAGTAGAACTCCTTGCTTTATCTGTGTTTGGTTGTTGCAAAACCAAAGCAACAGATTTTTTCATGCTGTCACAACACAAATTTGAAATCCCCTTACAAAGAAACTTTCAGCTAAAGCTTTAATGCTTCAAGTGTCAGCTAAGAAACTATCATAGATTCCCAAATGTGCAAGCAAATCTGTGTGAAGAGTCATGAGTATCCATATGAAAAACATGTTGCAAGTCACACTTCTTGCAGTTGCAGTGCAGTTGATTAGTCAAATCAGGAATGAGTTTCCAGGGTAGGTTGAGAGCACCACTCTGACAGTTAAGAGTCTTGAAAGGTGTCAATTCAAATGCTTTCACACATATAAAAAAAGGTGCTGTCCTGTTTCTATGCTGCTTTGACTATGTTTATGCCTCTTAGTACATAATGGGAGAGGATTCCTTGACTAGAATGTAGAAGAGAAGAAGAAAAAAAAAATTAAAGCTGCTTTTATTAATGTTCCTGAATAAAGGTTGTTTTTCTATTTGTACTTTGTGTGCTTATCTGGGATTCTGGTATAGACGTTTATCAGTGTCCTCTTGTAGTACAGTGAGCTCATGGAGTAAACAGCCAAAAAATCATCCAGGCCTTAGTATCTGTTCATTTTCTTGGAGAAAAGGCATGGTTACAGGGTGAGAGAGAAAAGGAAATTGTTATGCCACACAGCTCAATTTTTCTTCCTTTCTTTTGTAATACAGTGCAGCCCGTTCTTCTGCTGATTCCAATTTAGATGATATCTGTAAATTGCTTCGAAGCACTGGGTACTCGAGTCAACCTGGAGCTAAAAGACCTCCTAACTACCCTGAGAGTTACTTCAGCAGGGTGCCCATAAGTGAAACCTTCATTAGCATGGTTATCGGCCGCTTGCGGTCAGATGACATTTACAACCAGGTGAGTTACTGTGACATAGGACAAGGATCTGAAAATTAAAATAAAATGGTTCCTCAGGTTAGTTACTCATTCGTGAAGACCAAAAAGAGATAAATCAGAGTCATGGAGGTTAGAAGGGATCTCTTGAGTTCACATATTCCAGCCCCCAGGAGGGTCAGCTGTAGCAGACTGCCCAGGACCATGTCCAGTTGGGTTTTGAGTATCTGCAGAGGTGCAGACTGCAGAACCTCTGTGGGCAAACTGCTCCAGTGCTTGGCCACTCACAGTAAAAAAATCACAACTTTTTTATTGAAGTCTTTAAATAGTGAATGACTGACCACTCTTAATAACTTGATTCCTTCAGAGATTCCTGTTCTTTTAGTTACTGCAAAGAGATTCACCATTCCTTAAAATGCAATGTGTTTAAAAAGGAACAGATATATCACGTTTTTTAATTATGACAATGTTAATAATAAAACATAAATATGGTTACTGTATTCACAGTCTCTTGCAATGTAACTCCTTTGAGAGATCTTCAGCAAAGCATTTGCATTTGAGCAGGCCTCAATCTTTAGCACAGACAAGCAAACTGACTTCTGTAACTACTGGTACACTTAGAGAATCCTGGAAAACTGAAGCAGTTCACAGATGCCAGAAAAAGAGCATCTGTAGATTAATGGATTGATTGTAAGAAAGAAACAAAGAAGTCTTTAGGCAGGAGTACTAATTTAAAATAGGGACCTTATTGATAGGACTTTAATACTCTGGATAGATGTTAACCTTTCAAAGAGGAAAAATGCCTTTTCAGGTCAGAATTGTTTGGGATCTGCAGGGTTCTAGAAACAAACAAAAAAAGATAACATGGCAAGTTGTGAAGAGAGCCCATTTTATGACATAGTCTATATCTCTGATAGGAAACTGTGGGATGTTTGTGAGACTGCTCTCTTGTAGAGTACTTAACCTAGGAATCTTCCATAATTCAGCTGATACTGTGTATCACACTTACTTTTCCTCCTTTTTATATGACACTTTTATTGATTTGCATTAAAATAATATTACAGTTTGATTATTTTTTTATTTTGTAGTGCTTAGAGTTGATAATGAGCAACATTCATGTTTCTATACAATGGGTGATAATGACCTATGTACTCATTCCAAATGTAGTGCAAAAAGCAGGGTCAGCTCAGTTCAAACTGAATATGTTTTGTTTTTTTCCCTTTTCCTAGGTTTCTGCATATCCATTACCAGAACACCGCAGCACCGCCCTGGCTACTCAGGCTGCCATGCTCTATGTGATACTGTACTTTGACCCTTCTACTCTTCACACTCAACAAGCAAAAATGAGAGAGATAGTAGACAAATACTTTCCAGATAACTGGGTAAAAGATAATTCATTTTTAAAACTGTTCCCTGGATTTAATGTTACAGGAACAATTCACCTTCTTTTTGCAGTGTGCATTATAGAAAATAATGATGTCCTAAAACTGGGGTAGATTCTTCTCTAGGGAAAGATTCTTCTGTTTACGTTGTTCAGAATTTAGTCATCTGACTCAGACCTTCTGGAATAATGTGGAAAACTGTCTTTTCAAAGTATCAGTTATTGTCTGAAAAGCTTGTACCAGCCACTGACACCATAATGATAAAGGGAATCATAGGAAAAAATGGAGGCTGGAAAGTAACACGGGAACCTTCTAATCCAGCCTTTTTTTCAAAGTTAAATGACGTTGCTTGGGCCTTGTCCAATTGTTCTGTAAAAACCTAAAAGTAAGATCTACATTCTATGGGCACCTCTGGCTGTGCTTCATCACTCAGTTGCAGCTTGTGACTTACCACCTCTTTTTTTTTCCGTGTGTCTCTGAGATGAGTCTGAATGTCTTACTCATAACTTCCTTTAGATGGTGGAAGTTTGCATTCAGATCCCTCAGTCTTCTTTCCTCCAGTTTAAGCAAACTGAGCTCCTGTAGCCTCTGCTTACATAGTGGGTCACATAAATGTCTTTATTGATTCATTCCAATTTGTGTCTTACTGAGGAGCCCAAACCTGCATTACTCTAATCACTTCCCTCAGTCTGTTGGCTACAGTGTAGCTGACACAGCATAGTGTATGGTTAGTCTGTTGTTGTAAGGCTGTATGTCTGATTCATTTTCAATTTGTGCACCAGGACACTCAGGCCTTTTTATGCAGAATTGTTGGGTAGTCAGTTCCCAGATTGGGCTGTTGCAAGGGTTTGATTTTGTCCCAGGTGCAGGGCTTCGTATTTATTGTTACTAAACTTGTGATTTCTGCTGATGAATCCCACCAGCTTGTTAAGGCTTTTCTGTATAGCACTCTTGCTCTCCAACAAATAACTGATGTTGTTTCAAAACTTATTTGAGGATTCATTCCGTGCCCTCATACAAATAACTTAGAAGCAAAACCTGTCACTCTGGGTAATTCTATAGACCTTTCCAGATATAGTGATCAAAATAGAATTGCTATGTGTCTCAGTACTGAGATTCAGGATTTTCATTCTAAAGCCCTTGTCTGCAAAAAATGCTCCTGAAATAGGCTGGCTTGTAACAGTATAGTCTGCAGGTACCTGAGATAGCCAAACCTTGATTTGTATTTCTTTATTAGTTTCAAATTGTATTCTTCTCTACTGTTAGTGAAACAGTGAACAAAGGAGAAAAGAAACTGTAATCACTGGCTCTTTTACTAGACACTAAAACTCACCATTTTCTTAAAAACTGCAAGCTTATTTTACAGATGAGAACACTGTGGGGTTTTTTTTTGTTTTTGTTTTTAATTATGCTAGCATTTTTATTCATTTGACTTCATAGTAAAAACTTATTTTAAGACAACATCTACCTTGTTGCGATCAGAAATGGATCAGTTAGCTGCACATTCAGAGTACTTGACTCTTAGGCTGGTTTCAAATCCTTGTTAGCAGATGAAGTATAGCTTTTTAAGGAAATGACAGCTGCAAGGAAGTAGTGAGCTTTATTTCTGCACTATGAGAGGGATCCTTCTACCAGCAGACCTGTTTGCCTTCACTGGCTTACTTTTAACACTGTTAGAAGAGCTCAAAGACTGAGAGTCATCCTAGATGTAACCAGTTCTGGATGGAGGAATGTTGTAGAAATAGTGTGACAAAGCTCATAATGCCACATCTCTCTAAGTCCTTAATCCATCAACAATCCAGGGATTCCATTTTTCAGTTCTCTTACAAACACTTGTCATTCAAATTTGGGCTGGGGTTCTAAAATTGGTTCCTCTGCTCCTTAAAAATCGTAATAATCAGTTTCCTTTTGTTTGTATTCATCACAGAAGATGTGTTATGGTTCAGTTTCGGCCTTTGGTCATCCTAAGTGTAGAATTAACTCAGATTTTTTTTTTTCCTCAGTCACAGTAATTTTCCTAGTTGATTTGTCAGTCTCCTGCATAGCATCATTAAAATGAAAAAGAAATCATAATTTAATAGGTGGAAAAATAAAAGCCTAAGGGTTCTTCATAGTGACTGAAACTGTCACCTTGTTTTCAGAGCTAAGCCTCTGATTAACTGTGTGCCTTTAATTTCAAAGTCTTCTTACTCCATGATTTCCAAAGCTGGTGAAGTATAGAGTACAGCTACCAAAAAAAAAATCAGTTATCTCATATTCATACTTGCAACATATTGCATTCTACTCATATTGCTAAATGAAAAGTATATGTTAATACTTAGAACATAAATGGAGCTTCTTTTTTTTCTGCTTCCATCTTAGGTCATTAGCATTTACATGGGAATCACAGTAAATTTAGCAGAAGCTTGGGAGCCCTATAAAGCTGCTAAAACTGCCCTCAACTACACGCTGGATCTTTCAAACATCAAAGAACAGGTATCTAAGCCAGAGTTGGTTATTTTTAGCAAGATTCCAATTTTGTGGGAATCTCAGGTATTTTATATGACATTAATAATGTCTGGATCATATTCTCTTGAGTACAATTATTTGTATTGTGTTCAAGTACAATACTTTGAGGACATAACTTTGTATTGAAAACACTTCAGAGTTTCAAAATCTGGTCTTCACAGCATTGTTTATTTCAGTTCCTCCTGCAGTATCAAAAGTTTAAGGCAAAAATTGCATAGATGCTAGCACTCATCACTGTATTCATAGAATCATAGAATTGGCTGGGTTGGAAGGGACCTCAGAGATCATCAAGTCCAACCCTTGATCCACTCCCGCTACAGTTGCCAGACCATGGCACTGAGTGCCACAGCCAGTCTCTTTTTAAATATCTCCAGGGATGGAGAATCCACCACTTCCCAGAGCAGCCCATTCCAATGCTTGATCACCCTCTCCGTAAAGAAATTCTTTCTAATGTCCAACCTAAACCTCCTCTGGCACAACTTGAGACCATGTCCTTTTGTCTTTACTGAGAGTTGTCTGGGAAAAGAGACCAACCCCCACCTGGCTCCAACCTCCTTTCAGGGAGTTGTAGAGAGTGATGAGGTCTCCCCTGAGCCTCCTCTTCTCCAGCCTGAACAGCCCCAGCTCCCTCAGCCTCTCCTCATAGGATCTGTGCTCGAGTCCCTTCACCAGCCTGGTTGCCCTCCTTTGGACCTGCTCCAGGACCTCGATATCCTTCCTGAACTGAGGGGCCCAGAACTGGACACAGGACTCGAGGTGTGGCCTCACCAGCGCTGAGTACAGGGGCAGAATCCCTTCCCTGGACCTGCTGGCCACGCTGTTCCTGATACAGGCCAGGATGCCATTGGCCTTCTTGGCCACCTGGGCACACTGCTGGCTCATGTTCAGCTTCCTGTCAGTCCAGACTCCCAGGTCCCTTTCTGCCTGGCTGCTCTCAGCCACTCTGTGCCCAGCCTGGAGCTCCCCATGGGGTTGTTGCGGCCAAGGTGCAGGACCCGGCACTTGGACTGTTGTCCAGTATTGGGATGTTTCTAAGGTGACTGTGGTGTTTGGTCTTTCATAGTTTTAGAAGTTACACATTTATGCTGACATTTAAAACACTCACTGTTTTAAATGGGGCCTGTCTAATTAATGAATACTAATAGACTGAAAAAAGCATTTAATTTAAAAGAATGATACTGTAAGGCTGTATGATACAATGCAGTTAGTTGGTTTTGTGGGAAATAATTTTTTCCGTAACTAAAAACAGTGAGTCATAATGATCAGTTTTTGTGCAGCAGGTTAGTAATTTGGGCATTTTGCTGGATTAATGGTAGCTAAATACTTCCTTAGAATCTGACTACAGTGGTCAGGAAAGAATGCACAGAAGTGTGTAATTATGAGAACCTTACTTTATATTGTCTAGTAAACTTAGGGAATTTGAGCAGACATTTTTCCTCAGTCTTTAGGGAAGAAATTCCCTAAGTAGAGATGACATTTAATTCATAACAATTATATCCATTGTGGAGTAGATTTTTGTTGTTTTTCTTTCTCATTAGGTAATAAAATATTAGTATCATTTTTGAGGAATGATATCTAGAGAATACACGCCTGAATATAAGACACAAGTCTGGCTTTGAAACATTGTGCTTCCTGTGTAGGTTCTTTGCTTAAAAATTTGTGAAAATGTATAAATACTTTGTGTTGCAGTTGTGTAGTGTATTATATTGTCTGCTAGTGATGATGAAGATTTGTAGCACCTTTTGTTTCTCTATGCCCTTTTAATGAAGCCACAGTCACGTTGCACTTGTATTCCATTGGCTGCAAGGCTTACATTGATGCAAGCTTTGTGTATTCCAAGGCAAGCAGGCACGCTGCAGTCACTGAGAGAGTGCACACTCAGGTGCATCAGTTCCTCAAGGAGGGCTGCCTGAGGGAAGAGCTGGTGCTGGACAACATTCCCAAGCTGCTGAATTGCCTGCGAGACTGCAACGTCACCATCCGCTGGCTGATGCTCCACACTGCAGACACTGGTAGGATTTCATGCTGACTTTTAATACAGAGCTGTCAGTCCTTCTGTAGCAGTGCTTCATGTTATGCCCTGGGGGAAGTTCAGTGTGTGCTGATGTTGAAGTCAGCAGGGTTTCATTGATGGTTTCCAGTGAATATTTGAGCTGTTGTTTTGCTAGCTGTCTCCTAAAGTCTTTGGTGGAAACAGTACACATTCATTTCCATAATTCTTGCAAGCTAGACACAGATACAAAAAGGAGTACAAGAAGTCATGACCCTGTTGAATAATACTCTGCAGAATAAGTCTGGGAACTTTCTTTTTCTGCCTTATCACCCAAAGCATCATTCTGAGAGTTTTGCCTAGTGTGAACGGAAAAGAAGTAGCCAGGTTTTTAAGATCTTAGTAATTAATAATTTAAAACCAAGGATTTTATTCTGTTGAACTGAAATTGAACTGGAACTGTTGAATGTCTCTGACATAAGTATGAGTCTCTAAATTTACCTATTTAGACATGGTCTTGGTTTATTGCTTGTACTGTCTTCGGGGTTTCTTGGTATATGAGAGTGCTTCTGTTACACCCCGGGTGTTTTTGTAATGATTTTTGAAATGTTGATCTCCAGAGGTTTTTGGTCAGGTGTGCTAAATTCACGCTAAGTTTGCAGGAGCCAGCAGATGATTTCTAAGATAGTTAAAGCACCACTGAAACATTAATTATTTTCTGTTCTAAGGAAGAATTGTACAGGTGTGGTGGGACCCATGTAAGTGGAGAAAAAGTGGGGACTTCTGTATCAGAGCAAAATGTTTTTGCTTTCAAGCTATTAAAAAAGTCTGTTTGCAAAGATTGAAAAGCTTGGTCAAATTCTGTAATGGTTGAGAGCTGTTATCTTTCCATTTTCAGCATGTGATCCAAATAACAAACGTCTCCGCCAGATAAAGGATCAAATTCTCACAGACTCACGGTACAATCCCAGGATCCTTTTCCGGCTTCTTCTGGATACAGCTCAATTTGAATTCATTTTGAAAGAGGTAATGATGTGCTGCTTCCTTCTTCAGCATTGTCCCCTGAATGGCAGAACAGAAATTAAGACTTGAATAGTAATAGTACATTTACTGCACACACAGTCCCCTTGCATAAAAAAATTTTGATTATAGGTAATCATGACTTTTTAATAGAAAATTGCAAACTGCTATTGCTTGGAAGTGACTTTTGCAGTTTCTTTAGTAATTGGCAACTTTCATTCTTACCCAACATCTTTATATTTACTCAAAATTTTGCATGAAGGTCATAATAACAGGTGTAATAAAAATCTGTGGAGAAAGCTGCTTAAGGTTTTATCCTGCCGTACTTATCTTTTTCAGGCTTTTTTAAAGTAGAGATGAGAGCCTGTGTATGTTGAGGATAAGCTGCTAAGAAAACTCTTACACCCATGTATGAAGTTCTGCTATTTCTAAATGATTCTGCATTAGTGCTCTGGTACTAACCTGACAAAATATGTAAGAGTATGCTTAATTTCACATACATGCTTTTTTGAATTGGATTTCTCTGCATAGGCTGAGATGACTATGGAAATTATGTCAACATTAAGACATGTCAGTGTCTTTTAGGATCTAAGCTAAAAAAGTATCTGGATTTTTATGACTAAAAATCAACTATATATATATATATCCTACTTTTTTTGTAACAGTCATTTCATTTCTATTACTATATGTCCATCACACCGGCTGTATTTCTTAATGTTTTTATTGTTTCTAATTTTGTATTTAATATTCTGGCAGGATTTTGAGGTTAAGTAGTAATCACTGTAAGTAAGTTCCATCTATTTTCAGTAATTTATTTAATCTATTGTAGTGTGCGTTCTTAACGGTTTTGTAAACCTTCCTTTTTCAATAGATGTTCAAGCAGATGCTGTCAGAAAAACAAACAAAATGGGAGAACTATAAAAAGGAGGGATCTGAAAGGATGACTGAACTTGCTGATGTATTCTCAGGTGTTAAACCTCTTACTAGAGTGGAGAAAAATGGTAATTATTGAAGAAAAACTGGGGGGAAAAGTAATTTTGTGGGTTTTATTTCTACAATGATACCAAAAGAAAATACATGAGGCTAATATTGATGTAAAAATTTCCATGTCTGTCAGCTGCACAGAGATCTCTTCCATACTGTCTTGTTTGGGTTTTCTGCAAATATTCCATATGTAAGTCGTATTTAGATGGCTATACTTTGAAAAATTATTTTTGTAATTTTATTTAGTTATGCCAGGTAAGGCTGAAATTCCAGTTCACTTTTCCCTGAATAATGGGAGTTCATGTTACTGTGTTCTGTGTAGAAAGGAACTCAAAGATCATTACATATGGGGATGTTTTAACCTCTCCTTACATTCTTTCCCTAGTTCTAACTTGAATTTCTATTCTATAAGCATTTTTTCAAACCTTCTTTTACCTCTCTTCTGTACTGATAAATGACTCTCCAAGTTGTCCAAGGATTGAGATTGAACCTGTATTTCCTTCCAGGTTTTTTGCTTGTTTTTTGAAATACCTGTTATTTTCTTAAACTGGTGTTAGAACAAGAATTATAAACCACACTGTCATTTGATCAGTGACACTGTAAGAGCAACACTTGTGACCATTCCAAAACAACAGAACTTGGAATACAAGCAATTTTCTCGCCTGATTCTGCTTGAAAGCACAATAGCTTTACTGAAATATTTCCCTTTATCTTTTTTATGTCAGCAAACTTGTAGCTAAAGGATAGAAATTGCAACGTCAAGGCAATTATCACTGTAAATCCATTCATAAACCACAAATTTGTACTTTAAAGGGCTTTATCATCTTTCTGTAGATTTTGTAATGCCCATTTGTGTTGATAGTTGTTGGTTTTCTTAATGTTTTACGGTCTTAATATTTTACGGGAAACTTAGGTGAGTATTCAGGAAACTTTCCTAGGCCTCCAAAAAGCTGGGGAAGGACTTTTACCAGGACATGTAGTGATAGGACAAGGGGTAATGATTTTAAACTGAAAGAGGGGAGATTTAGGTTAGTTATTAGGAGGAAATGCTTCACTACGAGGGTGATGAGATACTGGCACAGGTTGTCCAGAGAAGCTGTGAATGACCCCTCTCTGGAAGTGTTCAAGGCCAGGTTGGATGGGGCTTTGTGCAGCCTGGTCTAGTGGGAGGTGTCCCTGCCTATGCAGGGGGGTTGGAATTATGTCATCTTCACTGTCCCAACCCAAACTATTCTATGATTCTATGATTTGCTCCTTCACAAGTCTACATGTTGAACTAGAAATGTAGGAGATTACAAATGTCTTCATCTTGCTCTTACAGGCATCGAATTTTTTTTTCTGTTATCTAGCAAGTTCCATGTGTCTTTGCTGCTTATCATACATGCAATGATTTGATTGATTTTTTTTCTTGTTCTTACATAGAGAATCTTCAAGCTTGGTTCAGAGAAATCTCCAAGCAAATTATGTCTCTCAATTACGATGATTCCACTGCAGCAGGCAGAAAAACTGTGCAGCTAATACAGGCACTAGAGGAGGTAAGGCAAATAAATTTTGAGAAAAATTATCTCATCCTTTTGAAAAACAGCATTTGATACACATGCACTGACTTCTGATAAATGAGTTACAACACAGATCTGCATTTTAACGATTGTTAAAGTCTGTAGATCTTTGCAGTTTATGTGTGTACAATCAGCAGGACTTACAGATCTTGTGATTGTAAAATAAGGAATATAGCATGAAAAACAATGCCACCTGCATCTGAGGATTAGTAAATTTTGTCAAATTAATTCGGCATTAAGCGTTATTTGGCAACATTACTAGTTTTTGTAGAAATTTTGAAAATAAATTAATTTTAAGCTAGAGAGGGTAACATGAAAGTCAATGTAAAAATATCCATGTTGTGTGTACATTTCTTCTACTCCCAGGATATAAAAGAATACTCAGTATGGTGTTTCACAGTACACCTCCTTGGGTAGTTTATTATTTAACATGCTCTAAAGTAAGCCAGGATTTATTAAGTTTCTTACTGTAATAATATCCTGAAGACAATGTTAGTTTACTGATTCTGTTTGTCTTGCTGTCCTCAAAGATGAACAGAAAAAAAAGGGAGTGTTTCATGGGGCTGGTTTTTTTTTTGTTTGTTTTTTAAATACAGGTCCAAGAGTTTCACCAGCTGGAAAGTAACCTGCAAGTTTGCCAGTTTCTGGCTGACACCCGCAAATTTCTCCATCACATGATCCGAACTATCAACATTAAAGAAGAGGTCCTGATCACCATGCAGATAGTTGGTGATCTTTCTTACGCTTGGCAATTGATTGACAGGTATCTTAACAGGAGCTTCTTCTTCTATGTCACTCATAAATGGTGAAACTTGTGGGCAATAACATGAATAAATACAATTAATACCGTAAACTTTCCAATTTAAAAATGGTCTTGGAGATTTGTTCTATGTTGTTGATTGTATTTAGCTCTCATCAACCTGAGTAAATATTAACAGCCATCCTTGGTAGCTGCAGGTTAAGTGCTTGAAAGAGTCCAGCGCAGAGCTACTAAGATGATTAAGGGAGTGGAACATCTCCCTTATGAGTAAAGGCTGAGGGAGCTGGGTCTCTTTAGTTTGGAGAAAAGGAGACTGAGAGGTGACCTCATCAATGTTTTCAAATATGTAAGGGGTGAGTGTCAGGGAGATGGAGTTAGGCTTTTCTCAGTGGTGACCAGTGATAGGACAAGGGGTAATGGGTGTAAATTGGAGCATAGGATGTTCAAGTTGAATATCAGAAGAAATTTTTTTACTGTAAGGGTGACGGAGCCCTGGAACAGGCTGCCCAGGGGGGTTGTGGAGTCTCCTTCACTGGAGACATTCAAAACCCGCCTGGACACGTTCCTAGGCGATGTACTCTAGGGGGCCCTGCTCTGGCAGGGGGGGTTGGACTAGATGATCTTTCGAGGTCCCTTCCAACCCCTAGGATTCTATGATTCTATGATTCTATGATACTGTAAGCTTTTACTGTCTGCCCTATTCTATCTATGACAGTTTTGTCAAACTTCTCTCATCAGCCTTTAGTCTAGTTGAGGGTTCTCCAAAATACTGGAGTTCCTGTTTCAACCAAGAAGCAAACAAGGAAAAACAAATTTTAGAGAGCCCTTTTTCATAGTGTATTTCTGCTAAGGTGCTGCTTCAACCTTGGCTTTTAACACTCCCTGATGCCCTCTTCTTTTTTCCCACCTACTCCTTATCATTGGGTTTTTTCCAGCCCATAGATCTTCAGACTGAAGTCACCCTTCAGTGACATTCTTCAGTGATCTCCTCTGCCATTTTTAGATTACACTGGTGCTAGTGACATAAGATTTAAGACTTGAACATAAGAATTTCCGGGGAAGAAGTTGATTGATTTTTTTTTGTTGTTGTTTCTTACCCCAGCTTTACATCCATTATGCAGGAAAGCATAAGAGTCAGTCCATCTATGGTAACTAAACTCAGAGCCACTTTTCTAAAGGTAAATATGAACAGTAGTGAATGTTTTTGAACACTTCAGGTCAGCAAAAGCATTTGTTAAATGGGCCTTGAGGTTGCAAAGTCACAAAAGAGTCAAAGCTTTCCTTTACCAACATTTTCTATAGCCACATTTTTTAGACTGTATTAAACTAACTCAACTTCAGTTTTAAAGAAAATAAACCCCAAGTTATGCATGTTTTTATGTAACTTTGTCATATTGCTGCTGTTAGGCAAGTCTCATCAGACAGGTCTGCCTGTTACAGTTATTTGTACATGACATTGGGGTGTAGGTGGGATCCTCTGTGTGTGCATCTGGGGAGCCTGAAGGCATTACAAAGCTTATGTTGGCTGTGCCTTTGCTCTGTCATGATGATCTGTCATCAGATAAAAATCTTTTCTGTAGAAATAAGAACAGGAAATAGCATGTGGGGGAGTGTAAAATTATAATAAGAAAAATGCCTCACGCAACTAGATATTAAAAAAAAAACAATGAAAAGGGGAATATTATCATTATGAATGGTTGACCTTTTTTGACTTGTAACAATTTTGGGGTTTTTTTCTGTAGACAAACCTTGTGTTTCAGCAGTGCTCTTCAGGAAGAATTGAGTGTTCTGAGTTACAAGTTAAGAGCCTGAGCAAGAGAGTTCAAGCATGGAATTTATTTTAGAAAGAAAGATGCGAAGTTTAAAATGTTAACTTTATTTTTAGCTTGCTTCAGCTCTTGACTTGCCACTTCTCCGTATCAATCAAGCAAACAGTCCTGATCTCCTCAGTGTATCACAGTATTACTCTGGTGAATTGGTTTCCTATGTTAGAAAGGTAGGCATTTGAAGAGACTTAATTGTCTTGCTCTCTAATTACTTTTTCCTTAATAAAAGAATTATTGTTTTTAATGAGAAAATACTGACTGCATTTGTTTCTTCTCTTGTTTACAAAGGTTCTACAGATTATTCCAGAAAGCATGTTTACATCTCTTCTCAAAATTATAAAGCTTCAGACTCATGATATTATTGAAGTGCCTACTCGCCTTGATAAGGACAAGATACGAGATTATGCTCAGCTTGGACCACGATATGAGGTGCTGTAAATATAATTCTGAAAAAAACACCCTACAGGTGACAGACTACAACCTCAGTTTAAATAGGTGCAGCTCCACAGAGTTACACATTAACAGTGAAGTTGGATTTGGTGACTCAGTAAGAATTAAAATTCACTGTGTGTTATCATGATTATACCTTAAATTTCATGAAGATAGTTGAGTAACGTTTGCTTTTCTGCTTGTAAAAGCTTAAAAAATTGATGCTGTAGAAAAGGACAGAAAAACTAAATATATTTACGGGTGTAAAGATTTTTTGATTTATTTAGATAGAAGGGGTAAAAAACTCTAAAAAGCTAAGTCTGAAATCAAGCCCTCCGCCCAGGAGAAGGTTAAAGACTGAATAATCCAGGAGGGTTAAGCTTTTTGCTGCCCTCAAAGAGGAAGACAGGATTTGGTTAGATGAAGCTACTATTACTGGCTTTTTGTCTGTGGGGTTTTTTCTGCACTATCAGTTTGAAAATGTGAGCAAACATTAAAATCACTTGGTTTTAATAGAGAAAGATACGGAGAAAAAACCTGAGCAGACCAGTAGCTCTTTCCCTCAAATAACACATCTTTTAGCTCTCCAGCTGTCAGTTAAAATGCCAACTATTTCTAGGGAATTTTGCCAAAGTGTTCACTTCTTAAGTGTTTTATGCTAATGCACCCTGTATTCTCTAGTTAGGCTTAAGTTCAAACCTGGACCCAAGGTTTAGACTCCCACACTGAAGTCCATTTGTTTTGTGTGGGGGTGGGAATGGAGGAGGAGGAGGAGGCAGTATTCAATAATACTTATTTTATTATGAGGAGGTAGAGGGAAAAGAACTTAATATCAGACAAAAGCTTTTCACTTAGGATTTCTGTGGAACTGTAAACACATTCTGAGTTTCTCTGTTATAAGTGTCTTAAAAGCAAAGACTGATTTGTGTGAACTCTGAGCATAAGGATGCTCAATTAATAATTTAGAACAAAACGAATGTGCTACTGTATTACATCAGAGGAGACACTGAAGTAGACTCGTTGCTGGCAGTGGGCTTTATTATGGAATAACGACTTTGAGCTGTGTCCTTGGCCTGGTCAAAGTACCATCTTAGCATGTTGTCCATGACATTTTGTACACACATGATGCAGCTGGCAAAGTCTTCCCTCATAATCTTTGTAAAGCCTCTGAGGGGTACCTGTTCTTTCCTACTGGTAACAGATCTACATTGATCTAATGAGAAGAAAGATTATTACTGTATTACAACTAAGTCTAGAATAAGATGTATAATTGAAAGTATATCAGTGCAAATTACTTTAATCTGAAATAGGAAGCTGCCACTGGGAAGGATATTTATTTTTGGAGTAACTATTTCAATATACTGAATCACTTCAATGAATTGTCTTCCCTTTGTCTATTAAAGGTTGCCAAGCTAACTCATGCAATTTCAATCTTCACTGAAGGAATCCTCATGATGAAAACTACTTTAGTTGGAATCATCAAGGTAAAGTCCCATTATTCCAGTAAGAAAAAGTCATATGCTGGCAATTAGTACTTTAGCACAGGTATTTCAGCACACAAAGCAAAACCTTTATGAAAGATAAAAAGAGAAGTAGGAAAAATATGTTTGCACGTAAATTTTCAAACAATGATCCCTAACTTGGCATTCAGATAAGAACTGAATTATTTAAGGTTGTTGAGAACCCACAGTTCTCACTGTACATTGATTCATCAACCTAAATTCACCCCCTTAATTGTTATTTATTTCTACTGGGAAAATGACTGCAAGCTTTTCCAAAGAGCTTTTTCTTCCACTGGCAAAGACTTTTCTTCCTACGTTAAGGTACTTCTTTTAAGACTTCAGGAGCAGGCATTCTTGATGCATCCTGGCTTTTTATAATTGTACTGCATTCTCAGTGGATCATTAACAAAAGTTGAATATAGGATCTATAAATCTTTACCATTCAACTTAAATGATTCCCTTATATCTGGTGGATGTATTTAAATGTTTATTCTTTGAACAAGCACTGTTGGGAAAGTGCAGTTGTTAGCATTGCTTTTCTATTATATCGTAAGTACTTAGTATCTTTCTTGGTACAAAAGAAATCTTTTTCTTTTTTTTTTGTTTTTATACCTTTCTGACTTTCAGAAAAAAAATATGTTTCTTCTACCTAGGTGGATCCAAAACAATTACTAGAGGATGGAATAAGGAAGGAGTTAGTAAAACGAGTGGCTCTAGCGCTTCACAGGGGACTCAACTTTAATCCTAGGGCCAAGGTGTGTAACTACTTGACTTTTATTTTTTATGTATCTTTTTTGTGTATTTTTAATGTGTCTGGGTTTGCTGAGACCTCTTAGTAGGCTACCTTCTAGAAAAGAATTTTTACTTTTCTACTGATTTTCTTTTTGTAAAAAATGTGCACTTTTTTCACTTTCTGAAGGATGTTTTGAAGCCTTATTTGACATTTTAAATAGGTTTATAAACTGCTAAGATTACACATAATTCAGAACCATGTTTTTACTCTATCATCAAGTGTCTTGTCAGCTCTGAGTTCACAGTTCTGTCTTTGTGTAGGAGAACTGATCACAACAAATGATATGTGAAAGCCAGGTAAACATCAAAAGGCAATTATAGACTAAAGAGTGTGACTCCTTGTTTTGATCCTGTCCAGATTCTTGAGTCTTCCAGATCAATCAATAGTACCATGGAAGCCTAAAACAAACATTAAAAGCAGGAAGAAAAAAATACTTAGGAAGAAGAATTACTTAAGATATCAAACAACCTTTGATAAATTTCTTAGTGCTTTTCAGTTCTGCCTGGAGCATAGTGAAAAGCATTTAGAAGCCTTACATGTTTTCTTTGTATTCTAATCATTCACTGTTTTTTTTAATCTTTTCATTTTTTTCATCTCTAGCCAAGTGAACTGATGCCCAAACTGAAAGACATGGCAGCTACTATGGATGGGTTCCATCGATCATTTGAATATATCCAGGATTATGTCAACATATATGGTTTAAAAATTTGGCAAGAGGAGGTGTCTCGTATTATTAACTACAATGTGGAACAGGAGTGCAATAACTTCTTAAGAACAAAGGTGCTAGTCAAAAACAAGAATGAGTAAAAAGTTGATAAATGTTTTTAAATTTGGATGTTAAAGCTTGTTAATGATGGAATATATGTACCCCATGGTGCAGAGGCCATACTGTTGTGACTTCCCAAGCTTATTTTGAATTATTTCAGCATTCCCACAACTGCGTAAGGAGAGCAGAGTACTTCAAACTGAATGTTATGTCCTTCAACTGAACAATATCCTTCCTCTATTTCTCAAAGAAACCAGAAAGTACTGAATCACAATGGTAGTCCCCTCTGTATCTGTTGTTAGAGATGAGAATGCAAACTTGGAAAGATTTCAGTAGTTACCATCTCTTTTCATGATGTTTCACAAGTGGTGGGCTGAATAGTTCTTCATTTTAGCTAACTAAATGTTGTTAGTCTTACTACAGAAAGGAGCAGATAAAATTCTCACCAGGATTGTAGGTAGTCCTCTTGACCCCCATCCTTATCTTCTACTTGCTCTTTGTCTAAGATTTGGGTTTCCCTTTTGCTTATTCTGGTTTTTGTAGTGTTCTGCTATATGTAATTAACAATATTGTTTTACAGTGCACTATTTTTAAGTTAAATGTAAGGAATAAAATTTGTAAGCCAATTAAGAAAATGCCAATGGCAACACTGCAAATTACAATTTATTTTGCAGATTCAAGACTGGCAGAGCATATACCAGTCTACTCATATTCCTATACCAAAATTCACACCTGTGGATGAATCTGTAACATTTATTGGTCGGCTTTGTAGAGAAATCCTGCGGATCACAGACCCAAAGTAAGTGCTGTGTGTCACAAACTGCATCACAGTGCCATACATTGCATTGATCCAATCCCACCATAGACAAATAAAATATACAACAAATAGTTTATTATTATAAATAATATAAAATAATATTATAAATAATAATAAAATAATATAAAATAATAATAAAATAAATAAAATAAATAATAAATAATAAAAATAAAAATAAATAATAAATAATAATAAAATAAATAAAATAATATTATAAATAATATAAAATATAAACAAATAGTTTATTATTATTTATTATTTATAAATTTATTTATAAATATATTTATTATTATTTATATTGTATACAACAAATATCACCATCTTTATCTAAAACCAAACATAAGTGGAAGAGAGAAACCAGGGAAGGGTGACTGAACCTTTGCTGTGAGAGGAGTAGCTAAACATCACCTGAGATACTTAGAGAGTCTTTGCAGTCTCTGCCTGAGTAAGATAACTCAATTCTGCAGTTATCACAGGAACTGTCTGCAGCTCATTCTGAAGTAGTTATTTGTTCAATTTTTCCTCAGAATCACGTGTTACATCGACCAAATGAACACCTGGTATGATGTCAAAACTCATCAGGAAGTAACCAACAGTCGCCTTTTCTCAGAGATCCAAGATACTTTGGGTACCTTTGGTCTCAATGGTTTGGACAGGTTGCTGTGTTTCATGATCGTGAAGGAGCTGCAGGTAATTTTTCATCATTGTTTTCCCAAGGTCAGGATGATTTTATTGTTTAATAACTCCTTGTGAGATAAGAGAATGGTTCATTTTTGAAGTGGTAAATTGCAATGAAAAGTGTTTGAAGAACCTGTGCTCAAACCCAAAGGTGAAAATTCCAGTTACAGAAATTGTTATAAAGGTTGGTCCTCTTGAATGAATGTGTAATACAGGCTTATGCCTTACATTAAACAGTGGTTTGTAAGGAATGCTTTTTGAAGGTGTATACTTTGTGTATACTCAATAATCTCAGGTCAACTTCTATTTTTCTGTCTAGATATCCACAAAGAATTAGATGGTTTGGGTCTACTATGATATAAATAAGTTGTCAGTTCTATGTAATGTTTTTTTCCCTAATATCTGTATGTGAAATCAAGTTGGGGGCAGGGGGCAAGGGGTTTCTGAGATCAATCCAGGCCTAGCTTGGTTAAAGATTGTAAGGGAAAATAAGTTTTTCCTCAAAAATTGAATTAATGGTTGTCTACAATGAGTATTAGGTATCAATGAAGGGGGTCTTCTAATTGTCCTAGCACTGATTAGTGTAACTCAAAGAATTTCTCATCATCTGTGGAAATATTCTTTCCCTGCTGTCAAAAAGTATGGCTGTTGTACCACCAAGATAAAGCATAGAGTAAATGTGTGAGGATTTTACTTACTTATTTCTTCTTTTTATTCAGAATTTCCTCAGTATGTTTCAGAAAAATATATTGCGTGACAGGACAGTACAGGATACTTTAAAAGCACTTATGAATGCTGTCAGTCCTCTCAAAGGAATTATAGGTAAGTACTTGCTGGAAGAAAGCTATTGTCTTTGAGCACTTGCATTTATTTCTTGTCTTGTTCTTTTTTTAATGCCTCACTCTTCTTTTCTCAGCAAATTCAAACAAGGTTTATTCTGCAGCAATTGGGAAAACTCAGAAGATCTGGACAGCATATTTAGACTCCATAATGAAGGTAGAGTTATGTGACTTAGTTGTAGTCAGAATTCACTCTAGGCTCTTTGGTTACATACTTTAATCTGCTTATTTTACAATATTGTCTTGTGCCAACCTGGAATTCTGTAACATCAGAAGTGAAGCAGGCCTGGGTTTCTGAGAGCTCCTGAGCTTGCTTTGTGGGGACAGCTCTCACTACACAGTGCTTAGTGCTGAGATTCATATGTAATAGTTAGGCAAAAACATAGTCTGGCACTAGAGATCTGACCTGGGGAGACTGAGCTGGTGCTCTGTATCAGGACCTCTGAGGCTGCCCACAGTACTTAAGGCTAAAGTTTGGAGCAGCAGCATTTCTTGAACTTGCCCTGTTCACACAGAGGGCAGCCTAATGGGCCAAAATTTAAACAAGCAGATTTCTTGTAATGATTCTTTGTGCCCCAAGTTTAGAAGACTGTGAGTGTTTGTTGTACTGAAGAGAAAAGGTCAGGGAAGGAAGGGGAAGGTTGAGCTAAACCAGCCTCTTCTATCCCTGCCATTGCTGACCCTAAGGTCTGGGGAGAGGTGGGGAAATGAGTACAGACTTTTTTACTTACCAATGAAAAATGAGCAAACAGCTGGAATTTTATACCTGCAACCTTTTTAGTGCCCTTTTCACACTGTCTTGTATTTGTTACCATGAGCTGTGTGTAAATCCTGAGAGCCAGGACTGCACCACACAGCTGGGTCTGCCTGTTCTGGCTGCAGGCAGTCACAGTCAGTGCTCAGTTACCAAAATGAGGAGGCAGCTCCAACCACTATCAATGTCCCTGCTTTGGGCAGCCCTACAAAGGCTGTTAGGTGTAATGAGGACTTCATGCAATCTGTTTAAATTGTTACTCAGGAAGTTTTTCCTGAGTTTGACTTTTCAGCCTAACACTCTTTTTGTTTATTTTTTGTTTATTTATTTGTTCAACAGGTTGGTCAGATGCAGATTTTAAGAAGACAGATTACCAATGAATTAAACTATTCCTGCAGGTTTGACTCCAAGCATTTGGCTGCTGCTTTGGAAAATCTCAATAAGTAAGAAGCAAAATGTTCTGAAGAGCTTCATGTAGCACTGTGATGTAAAACTAATCTGAACTATAGCAAAATAAGGAGTCTCATTGGATTCAGGTTTTTGTTGATGAGTATTTAAATTTAGACCCAACAGAAACATTAAAAATAAATAACTTGGCAAGTAATATGTAAGAACATGCTAATGGACAGTGCAGCTTCCATTTTCATTTGGTTATACTTGAATTTGAGGCAATATTTGGATGGGAAGAATAAACAGTAAAGCTGTGCAGTGCTGATTTTAAAATAAATATGATATTTATGAAAACATACTCCAGAAAAGGTGGTTTACTCCTGTGTGCAACCATTTACAGGTTTTGTATCTTTGAATTTTTAAAAGTAATAAGACATGTGGCATTGTATTGAGTTTATTTGGAGATAGCTTAAATAAATATTTAATATAATCAATTTATATTCCTTTTAGAGCAATACTAGCTGACATTGAAGCCCATTATCAGAACCCATCACTGCCTTATCCTAAAGAAGACAACACTCTTTTGTATGAAATCACAGCTTATCTGGAAGCAGCTGGCATTCACAATCCATTAAATAAGGTCAGGCTTACATCCCTGTGCTTGGTACAGTTTGACTTTTCGATTTTATTAACTGAGAAGAAAAAATAAATAGGTGGAATAACTTTATTCCTCTTTTCTTTCCCCCTCAGATCTACATAACAACAAAACGTCTGCCATATTTTCCCACTGTCAATTTCCTATTCCTCATTTCCCAGTTTCCAAAACTTCAGTACAACAGAAATTTAGGTATTGTATAAGTTGTTTTTTGTCTACAGTGAATGAAAATCCGTGTGAAATTATCTGTAGAGAAGATAGTAAAATTATCTGTATAGAAAATACTGTTTCTGACTTTAGTCCATCATGTCCAGGCAGGTTTGTTACAATACTGAAGTCAAATACATACTGAAGTAGGAAACGGAATCCAAATTTTTTATTTTCTCATTCCATGCATTGTCTTGGTTAATAACATTAAGCCATTTGCTATGGAAGAAATGCAACTGTTAAATTAGTTTTGATTTTTTTTATGTGTCAGCAAGCAGAAGGGGAGACACAGCAAAAAACCTCATTAGACTGTATTACGTAAGTTTGCCTCTGCTATGAAAAGTATGTCCTGTTTTATAAACATGTTGGTTTGGGCTTTATTTTTCCATGTAGGAATGGTGTGCAAGCGGGCAGGTGATCAAATTGACTGGCTGCCTCTGGTGCTGGGACTCCTTACCCTGCTGAAACAATTCCACTCCAGATACACAGAACAATTTCTGGCCCTGATCGGTCAGTTCATTCGTTCAACGATGGAACAATGCACCAGGTATCCATGTTTTACCTTTTACCCAAGTATCACCTCTGTGAAAGGGGGTTCTGTAGGATTACACTTTTTTAGTATGTTTCTTAGCAGAACATTGACATAATGACATGACAATATATTTAACTAAATATAAAGATGAAAATACTATTTCTTTTTGTAATGGAATCACATGATGCATAGTGGAAACAGTTATTTGAAGGCTGGAATTTTCATGTGATTTTACCCAAATAACTGATTAGCTAGTAAGTATATGATCTTCATGATTCTTTAATTTTAGCCAGAGGATACCAGAAATGCCTGCTGATGTAGTAGGTGCCCTCATGTTCCTGGAGGATTACGTTCGCTACACAAAGTTACCAAGAAAGGTAAGAGAGAATTCTGTGCCTCCCATATGTGGCACAGGACTCCCCTGCTCAGTTCAGAGCAGCCAAATTTTAGTTTATGTTGTAGTTACATACTATTCAGTTTGATCCCAGGTATTTACTCACAGCATCATTTATAAGTGAATATCCTAAATAATGGACTTGTTCAGCTTGTCCAGAAAACAGTATTGGCCCCTTCTAGATGTTCTGTAAAAGTCTGCCAAAAAGAAACTTAGATGAAAAATCTGTTACCTGATAGGAATGGGTCATAGTGAATTCTTTTGCCCTGTACTAACTACAAGTTGTATTGCTTCTGTACTTTGTGTAGCTGTTCTTCATCTGGTTTTAGCATCATAACAGAAGATTATTTTTGAGAAAATGGGGGATAAAAAGTACAGAAAATATTTCAACTCTGAGTGGATTTAAGAAGAGTCTGTTTCATTTAATCTTCAGAGAGTGTGTGTACATTCACTTTGGGGAAGGGAAGAACTAAAATAGAAGTTCTGACATGTTGCAGAATTAAGTAATAAAAACACACCAGAGTGCACATCCTAAAGCCTGGGTGGTCAATAGTATTGTGTGCTTGATGCAGAGATGAAAAGTGCTTGTCAGTGAATGAATGGAGCATGTGAATACAAAATGAGAAAGCACCTAACTGTGCCTTCCTGTTCACCTCAGGTTGTTGAAGCACATGTGCCTAGCTTCATTTTTGATGAATTCAGGACCGTTCTATGAATATGGAGAAGGACCAAGGCTTTACACAAAACCCAAAATGGAGAGCTGGGGCCCGAAGATGAGACAAATACTGCTTGTCAGAACTGCATCTTTTCTGTGCTTTGAGGCAGTACCTACAACTGCCAATGTAACCATCTGCACTTGTCTATATAATTAACACTTGTTTGAGTCTTGGTATGATATACAATTTGTATCTCATCCAAACTGTGTACATTTTGTACTGCGCATTATAAATGCTGTATGTAATTGTTTATGTATAAACCATTTAGGTTTTTATTCTGAAGAACTGTTTGTGGAGGTCTGACATTTTATACCACAAATGGACAATGAAATTGGAAATAAAGGTGTTGGATAGTTTGCCAGGAAAGATGATTGCAAAGTGTCAGTTTTCCTGTTAAAAGAACCATTACTGAGAGTGTGAATATACAGTTGAAAAAAGGTTTGGTATCTACCTGTGTACTAAAAAATGTTGATTTTTCTTAGACGACAGAAAAGTAATTAAATATCCATAGCTGAAAAGTCCTATAATGATATTTACAGGCACAAATTATTCTTTCAGTGCAACTGTAACATGACAAGTGTTGGAGACAAGGTGTTTATTCACATAACTTTCAGTTCTGGCATGAAATATTCTACATGTGGCATCATTTTCTTGCTTAGGAGCTGTTGTGGGAAAGCCAGTGGGGGATGTTACTGTATCTCTGAGACACCTTGATTATCAGACTGAAAAAGAGGAGACATATTCAACAGCTGAAGAAAAAGATGACTTAAAAAGGGTCAGGGGTGCCTAGATGAAAAACTAACCCCGTATTTAAAACAGCAAGAGCAAAGAGGAAGGGAAGTGCCCCAGGACACTGGTCTGACCTGCATCATCCTCTGGCTGCAGAGATGTGTCCTCTTTACCTGCCCTTAAATCCACTCACCTTTTCACTGGAAACAAGAACAGGGACTGTGCTGTTTCTCTCCACCACAGCCCATAGTGGGAGCTGCTCCCACACATTCCCCTTGGGCTGGGTTCAAATCTGCTGAATGAATGACAGCTCAGGTCCCAGCTGGTTACAGCTCCAGAAGCAACCCAAGCTCATGGAAATTGCTCCCATTACCAGAGGAATAAATAGATTAATATTAATGAATTTAGGAGGAGGGAAGGGTTGGATCAAGAAGTTACTGTAATCTTGCAACTCAAAGGTTAACCAGTTTTTAATCAAGTGAGAATGCCTGAACTTTCTGTTACCAGCGTTGGGCCCTAGTAGGGGAAAATATCCTGTGGGTACCTGGCCAGCTTACAACAGAGAGGAGAGGGCTGTAGCTCCCACCCCTGTCCTAATCCCCTCACCAAACCTTTATCCTTAAAACAGGAGCAGCTGCTTCCTCAGGGACACCTCACAGCCTCACAATTCATCACAGGTTGTGGCGGAGCCCCTGGAGGAGTGCAGCCTGTCCCCAGTGTGTCACCCGTTCCATTGCTTGGATGACTGGACATGCCCAGCAGGATGCTGGGGAGCCACCCAGCAGTGTCATGGGCACTGTATGAGGGCATGGTTGGAAAATGAGTACAGGATCAGCAAATGATGTAAAATTTTAAGGCTTTATCTGGCAAGGAGCTTGCCCTGTTATGGAACCAGACAACTTCATACAGCTGAGCCCCAAAGCAAGGCTGTTGTGAAGCACTTTGTAGGATTCTTGGGGTACTGGCACCAGTTGATCCCATACAGTTGATACCAATTGATCCCAGTTGATCCCATACAAAAGCACAGGTTTTAAGGTCCCTGTATGATGCAGGGAGAAAGAGGAATCAGTTTGTACTGAAGAAAGGTGAAAAGGGGACAGCTCAGCAGGCTGACTGCCCTGCAGCCAGGCTGGGTCCTAAGCAGCCTTGCAAACCTTTTGAGCTGGATGTCTTTGTTTTGGGAGATAATGTCACACACTAGAGTTTGAGGCAAAAAAGGTGAAGGAAGGCTGCTACCCCTGCTCGGCTCAGGCAGCTCCACCACACCCACAGAGACACACAACCCCTCTTTCTTTCCCCCAGCATCATCTGTCAAGGGCTGAGGCAGTGGAAGGAGCCTGATGTTATCCTGACAAGCACAAGCCTACTCAGCAAGGTCAGGGGAGCAACCAGCAAGCAGAATGATGCTCCTGCCATTGGAAGAGACTCCATCACCACTCCTGAGTTATGTGCTGCCTTCTGGGTGATACAAAAGGCACTGACTGCATGGGTTAGTGGGCAGCTGGACAATGCAGAGGAAACCATTGAGGGGGTCAGGATTTATGGAAGCCCTCAACCCCAAAATATGTGAATTTGAACCTGTAGACTGGATGTGCTGATGCTGAGGTCACCTGGGGTGTCAGGGAAGAGAGGAGCATGATGTCTCAGCTGACTGATCAGATCAAATCCAGGGCTCTCATTCCTCTGCTGCTTCAGGACCATCCCTGACACCAACCTTCCCTCACTGGCTGAATCAGTGCTGGATCCAAGACTGGTGATTTTTCTGATATCTCTCTTAACTTTTTGTCCCCTATTCTCTCACCCTCTCTCTTTTCTTTCCTAATTCTATGTAACACAAATCCTGCAGTCTTTCCCAGGTCATGCAGCTTGAACATCCATGTATTGTGACTTTTGTTATCAGCCTCTGTGACTGCCAGCTTGAGCACTTACAATAATCAAACTATCAGTATTCCTTCTACAGTTCTAATTAAAGCTGATGTTCAAATACAGACCTTGAGTGTCATTTCACCTTAATCCAATTAAGGGGGATCTGATGCTTGAGCATTTCCTTAGACCATAATATTTTAATTGCTCTCCGCAGGAGGGCCAACTCTGAGACTAAGGTTGGACCCAGCCACACTTGGGTTCCTCTCTGAGGAGTTTAGAAAGCAAGGGGGTCCCATCTGAAATTCCCCAGGTTGCCCAGTCTGGGTTGACACAACCCCAAACAACAATCTCCATTGAGACTATTGCAGTGTTCAAAAAGAACCATGCCTTGGGGCAGGACTGCCTCCTGGCCCAGCACTGCAATGCCTGTACAAGGGTGTAACCTTAAGCATCTGACTGGTTTAATCACACTAAGCTGATGCAGAAAATACCTCATTTCTCTGTCCTCATGTCTTTTAAACCTATGAATGTTCTTTTCTTTTCTATCTTGATATTTGGCAAATAAGCACTTTCATTTACTTGTCTGAATATAACTGAATAAAAACAAGATAATCCTTTCTACAGGTATGCCAGTCCATAAAAGCAGGTTATAATTATATTTTTATGGTGTGCAGCTCCCCAGAGTATTGTCCCAAAGTATCAAGAGTCTCTTAGCAGCATCAGGCAGTGATGTCTGGTAATGCAGAAGTTTGAGAGTAACAATACCTTCCCATTATAGGCTTTCATTTATCTGATTATAAAAATGATATGTGACAAATACAGTAGCTGACACGTACCACGTAGGCAGTATCTGATCTAAGTGCCCCAGGCTGGGCTTGCAAATCACACCTGTTTGCAGTGTTAATACGTGTTGTTTTCGGAAGAAAAGAACTCTGGACGAGATAAAAATGCAGACACCAAATACATAATTGAGAGACAGAGCAGCTCCATGGATGCTCTGTAGTCATTAAGCAGTGTACTCTGTGTACCAAGGAAACCAAGGTAAGTCAACATCCAGCTTCCACCACCGTGCACTTTCCTGTGGTTTCCCAGTTACTGTATGGCCAAGCCTGAGCCACTGTGGTGTTGCTTAAGAGCTCATGTTTAATAGAGATAAAGAAAATTGGAGTTAAAAGCCTGAGTACTGGATCTGATTCCTGCTTGGTGATGGCAGGAGAGATGCAGAGCTTGGAGGAAAATGCAGTTCAGGTAGCAGTCATCATCAGAAAAGCTTTCTGGCACTGTGCAAGGTACCAGGGAGCACAAGAGACTCCTGGCATCCCAATGGAGTCTGTGGCAGAAGCTTCTCCTGCCTCCTGCTGATTCTCAGTTGGAAGAGAAAGCTCATCTAGAGAAAGCAGTGGAAGGCTCATGCGGTTACAAGGATCCCCTCTGATTACTGGAGATGTTAACAAGTACTCAAGAGAAGGCACTTGAGGCTGTTTCCTGCACATGATGGTAGCTTGGCTCAAATGCCTGAGCACTTTGTGTGCCTGCAACAGGATGTGCATTAAAACTTGATCACTGTCAACAAAGCACATTTCAAGCCACCATTTCAGTCCACATTTCAAAAAGAAAAGCAAAAATTAGCTGAGGTAAAAAAACCCACTATATTTTCAAAATAGCAACCAATTTCTTGCTCCCAGTGTCCTCTTCTGCAAGATTTTCCTCCAACAGACAAAAGGATAAAATGCTATCCTGGGCATGGAAAACACAGAGGCAGCAATCTCCATATAAATCTCCATAACCTAAGACACTAGCAGCAGGATTTTATATATGTGGAAATAAAAGTGAGGGGTATGCTTATGCCATACTTTGCATACAAAAAGTATGTGAACCAGGTGTAGATTTAGATTAGATATTAAGAATAAATTCTTTGCTGTGAGGGTGGTGAGCCCCTGGCATAAGTTGCCCACGGAGGCTGTGGATGGCCCCTCCCTAGAAGTGTTCAAGGATGGAGCCTTGAGAACCTGGTCTAGTGAGAGGTGTCCCTGTTCATGGTAGAGGGGTTGGAATTAAA
Source organism: Heliangelus exortis (assembly GCF_036169615.1). Taxonomy (NCBI): domain Eukaryota; kingdom Metazoa; phylum Chordata; class Aves; order Apodiformes; family Trochilidae; genus Heliangelus; species Heliangelus exortis. The sequence continues at coordinate 139,843,189 of NC_092423.1, read as the reverse complement.
TGATCATGAAGGTCCCTTCCAACAAAAATCATTCTCTACTATGTTGCTGGGCTCAGCACTGTGCCCAGGAGGCACCACATGGACATTTGGGTCCAGGATCTTGGTATTCACAACATGTCAGGACCACTCCTGTGATGTAGGAACCACTTGTCACAGCACAGCTCCCACCCAAGCCAGGGCAGTCTGATCCATCTGGTGCTGGCAATGACCTCTACTCCAAGCTAATCTTCTTCCCCTCCAAATCACTTCCAGGATGTGCTTGGGAGAGCACAATCTGCCCTGTGCTGAGACCATTGCAGTGCCACTTGTGGCCTTGGTGTGTACCCCAGTATAGGTGAAGCTTTCATGCTGCCAAGCCACAGCTGGGATCGTGAACTCTTATCCCTCTGGTGCAGATTCCCTTTCCTGTCCTGCCCTTAGAGCATCCAATCTTGTAGCCTAGAGGACAATCTCAAACCCATTCCAATGGTACTGCCATAAGCTTACAGACAGCAGTTTATTTAGTATTTGTATACAGAACTCTGTCTAATTTCACAAGACTATGTACATTTTCAGGACCTGTACCAGCCCCTGTATCAGGACTATTAAAAACCACACCTAGGAAGAGAGTGTGAAGATGCTGTTGCCTGAAGAATGTGAATCTGCATCTGAAGGAGCCCAGCTGCCTTTCTGAAGGAAGCCTGAAAAAGCAAGAGTTGCCCAAGAGTGGGCCACAGGGAAACAAGTTGTTGAGCTGAAGAAAACACAAACATTTCCATGGAAAGCTCCATTAGCCACTGCAATAGCAGAGCTGGAATCGTTTAAAATAATTTCTGGGAATGCAACATACCTCATGAAGTCTTCTGGGTACCTCTCCAGAATTGCTGCCTCTGTGCTTATCACCTTAACACTGACACTTCATTACTGAACCATTTAGCCTGTGCTTCTGCTGCTTGTGCTTGGCTGGCCTCACGGCTTCTACCTGAAGACCAGCTCTAAAACCTGCCTGTGATACCAGAAGCCCCTTCTTCAATGGCTCTTCACTGTCCCTTTAACTTCAGAAACTGATACCAGCAAAGGCCCAAAGTTTCCCTTTGCAGTTTCTCTTGACTCTGCCCAAAGCACTACCAGCCCCTGCTCTACCACACATCATCTGGTACAGACTTTTTTTTTTTCACCTTAGCCCTTCAGTAACAATTTCCATCACCTTCTTTACCTTTGTGACTGCTGCTGTAAACTGAGTGGAAGCTTGGAGAGGAGCTGTCAGGGTGATGCCAGGACACTCACAGCTGGGTTCAACCATAGGGATTATTTTTCCTATACATTGCTTATACTAGCAGTGCACTTTAGTTAGTATTTAAATGTAACATCAGCTTTTATTTTCAGTACTTTGAAAAATTTTATCTCAGCAAACTCCTTGCTGCTGCTGCTTACTATGCACAGCACAGGAGCTTGTGCAGCTCTTTGGAGCTCCACAGGGAACAATTTAGGAACCGCTGACACTATTTTCCCCCATAGCAATGTCATGCTGAGCAAGCCAAAATTGCAGGATGCATAATTTATCAGCTGCTCATACTTATTCTGGATTTAATGGATTTTGCTTTTGTCCAGAAGACACAAGCTGGGTCCAGAGCACAGAATGTGCGGGCACCATGAGTTGAGCATAAATTCCTGTCCTACTGACACAAAACACGCAGTGTGCATCACCAGTGTTACAGTAAATACTCACATGGAGGTTTCAGATGTGACCACAGCCTTTGAAATAGCACAGGCCACAGCTTCCACATGGGAAACTGCACCTTTCCTAACCAACCTTTCTGCAGTGGAAGAGAGGGGAGAGAGGGGAGAGAGGGGAGAGAGGGGAGAGAGGGGAGAGAAGGGAGAGAAGGGAGAGAAGGGAGAGAAGGGAGAGAAGGGAGAGAAGGGAGAAGGGAGAGAAGGGAGAAGGGAGAAGGGAGAAGGGAGAAGGGAGGAGAAGGGAGAAGGGAGAAGGGAGGAGAAGGGAGAAGGGAGAAGGGAGAAGGGAGAGTGTGAGGGGAGAGTGTGAGGGGAGAGTGTGAGGGGAGGAGAGAGAGGAGAGGAGAGAGGGGAGAGAGGGGAGAGAGGGGAGAGAGGGGAGAGAGGGGAGAGAGGGGAGAGAGGGGAGAGAGGGGAGAGAGGGGAGAGAGGGGAGAGAGGAGAGAGAGGAGAGAGAGGAGAGAGAGGAGAGAGAGGGGAGAGAGGGGAGAGAGGGGAGAGAGGGGAGAGAGGGGAGAGAGGGGAGAGAGGGGAGAGAGGAGAGAGAGGGGAGAGAGGAGAGAGAGGAGAGAGAGGGGAGAGAGGGGAGAGAGGGGAGAGAGGGGAGAGAGGGGAGAGAGGGGAGAGAGGGGAGAGAGGGGAGAGAGGAGAGAGAGGAGAGAGAGGAGAGAGAGGAGAGAGAGGAGAGAGCTTGAACATGCCAGTTAAGGGAGGTGATGGTCCCACTCTACTCTGCACTGGTACAGCCTCCCCTTGAGTATTGTGTGTGGTTTTGGGCACCACAGTATAGAAAGACATAAAGCTGTTGGAGAGCATCCAGAGGAGAGCAACAAGGATGGTGAAGGGTCTGGAAGGGATGAGGAGTTTGTAAAAGAGAAGGTTGAGGGGTGACCTCATTGTACTCTATGGCTTCCTCAAAGAGATGGGACTGGCACTAAATTCTTCACTCCAATGAGTGAAGACAGGACTCAGGGAAATGGTAGGAAGTTGAATCAAGGAAAGTTTATGTTAGATATATGGAAAATGTTTTTCACCCAGAGGGTGGTTGAGCAGTGGAACGGGCTCCCCAAGGCAGTGGTCAGAGCACTAAGCCCCTGTCTGAGTTCAAGAAGCATTTGCTCTCAGGCACAGGGTGTGATCCTAAGGGTGCCTGACACAGGGACAGGAGTTGGACTTGATGATCCTGAGGGGTCCCTTCCAACTCAGCATATTCTATGATTCTATATATGTAAATTTAAGCACACTGATACTTCCTGATATATCAGGACCTAACGAAACTCATTAACCAGAGATACACAACAAAAAAAAATACACGTATCAGAACTTTTTATTTAAGTTAGCTGAGGATGCATATTTGGCTCAGGACTGCTTATCCTTTACTTTAAAGAGACTGACTGCAAATAATATAAAAAAATAGAAAATGTAAAATTAATATTTTTTAAATTGTCACAAATTTTGAAAACACTTGTATAAATTCTGCAAAGTTTATATACCCTTAAAGGGGCATAATTTAGTTACCACATATAATGATATTTGAAAATATTAGTACTTTACCCTAAAGTTTAAACATAGACATATTAATGATGCGTGTAATTTTAAGAGGGTATCAAAAGTGGTTATGGTTAGAAAAATATACATAATTTTGCTTCTGGAAAGGAACAGGTCATTTATCAGTCAAATAAAATACTAAAAATGCCTCTCCACAGAGTTTTTTTCACAGTCCAACATAAAATGTATATTTATGCACAACTTATGCACTATGTCATTCTCAAAAGACATAGCCAAAATTTTGACAGTAGAAAAAAATGTGATTTCTCACTGGTCTCAAAGTTGTTGGCTGCACTAATGGGTGATTGTTTATAGAAAAGCTATACAGCAAGATGCAAATCAATCATAAGAAAGGGGAAAAAAAATTGCTTAAGAACAAAGGAAATTATAATAAAGATAACACTGATAGAAAGAGTGACCAGCAGTAAAAGACATAAATTAGCATGCTGTAACTTCAACAGGAAAAATTAATCATACTGCAGGTATTAAAAGGACACTTTCATGGTAATTCTCATGAATTATAATAAGTAGCATTATAGATTATTGTCTACTGGAAATAATCTGGACTGAATTTTGTTTCTGTGGATGTGATTCATTGCTGTGCTTGTTTGTGGCAGTGTTAAACTTCAATTGCACACACAGAATGTAAGCAAAAAAAACCAAAAACAAAACACCTCCAGTTTTTAAAAGGAAGTGAGATAGGGAGAAAGTTTCAAAACCATGTGCTTTCAGTACCTGAGTGCAATGCAGCAGCCAACATAACTATGGTTTGTTTATTACTTCTTTAAATTAATCAGGGTGTAAAGAATGATTTCAGAAGAGCAACATGACACTTGCAATAGTGACTGAAGGTAAAGATACAGTGGCACTTCAGGATCTGAAATCCTTTCCAGTGGCCTTTCAAGTGTCAGTATGGTAGTATCTTAGCTGCAACAGAAAAAGGAGAGGCAAATCCCCATGAAATAGCTCAAATCAAGTATGTTCCAACATTTCACAGTAAGAAAGACACAGTCTATGGAACTACTGAACAGAAAAAAAGCATGAAGGATAATAGCAGCATATGGTTTACAGTTTTCACTTTTCAGTTTATTAATATTAGTGGTGCATGCAGCAATGGATAAAGCAAGGAATGAAATTCTGACAAAACTGGCATTTAACTACCACATGTCAACACTTAATTATGGTCCTTGTAAACAGCTAACTCCTTTTTTAAATTTCATTACAAATAAAAGAATATTTACATATCATATATATGTATATAACCACAAAACCAAAATTAAATCCAATCCTTATCAAGGAAATTGTATTTTGAGGAGCAGAAAACATAATACAACATTAATAGTACACATCCAAAGATTTTGAAGGCATCGTGATTTTCATGTTTTCTTCCTCCAGACATATCCCCCTGGTTTTTAATAGACTAAATACTTCATTTCAGAGTAAATAAGTGGAAATATTATGGAACAACTCCTGTAGAGAATAGCTCCACTGCTGAAAAATGCTCGAGGCATGGTGATCCAGGACTCTGACTTAAAGCAAAAATAAACAGCGTATAATGCCACAGCAAAGAAGTGGCCAATCAACACCATTGGTTTAGGAGATAACCTGCATAAAAATAAATAGATAAAACACATAAATAAACTGAATCAGAAAGCACTGAAAAAAATTCATTTTACAGAGATTCCCACTCTAGATTAAACACAGCCTTTTCACTAAAGCAGTTCTGATCTTGCTATCTCAACTGAAAAATAAAAAATGTCTTGGAGCTGCTACAAACCCTGTATTCCTTTCTACAATACAGCCTTCACACATTGCTGCTTTCTCTTTATTTCCAGTAGTCTGTATCTGCTTTTATAAACCCCAAGGGAGTTATTTTTAACAGGCTCTATCAGTTTAAGTTCTCATTCAAAACAAGGGGAACTATAAAAGCCCCACAGTCTCACATATTCAAAGTAGTATGACTTGGTGCATCCACAAGAGAGGTCATTCAAAACACTTTGATAGTTACTGATTTCCCTGTTCCTTTTGCTCTTACATGGGAAACCTCATCCTCACTATTCTCAACATGTCAAGCATGAAATGTCTCTACCAGCTCCTCTGCTAGTCTGGACCCCTCTACCTTCCTCATTGAAACTCTACATTAACAGACTTAAATTCAGTATGATCCTAAAAATACTGGATCCACTCAAGTGGATCACTGTTCCTGTGCAGAGCTGACTGGCTGGGAGCAAAGCAGATCCTCATTGTAGCTCACAATGCTTGGCCCAATTCACATCACCAGCTATTTATTACCAGTGCACTGAACTTACACAGAGAGCAGTCCAACAGGACCTGAGACACATTCTCCACCAAGTCTGAAGTAATGTAAACAGGCTTTCTTTAGCTGATGCAAGGAATCTATAAAAGGAATTAAAATAACAAATATATTCAACACATAATGAAAACTTTTTCAGCATAGACAACAGTGATACTAAACCCAGAACTTTAGCAGTTGTTAAATTCATCTGGATTTTGAGCTAGTTTTATTTAAGTAAAGTATAGTCTTACAGAATGCCTACATATTCTTTAATACTGACACAAGAATAAGTGTTTTCTGGTTTTCTTTGTTGATGGCGTTTTTCCCTGTTTTTTTTTAAATAATATCTCCAGACTTTCCTTCACAAAGTTAAAGCTCAGTTTAAGTAACTAGAGCTAAATGTCTAGGCACAGAACACAAGCTAACCCATTAAAACCCTCTGATTGATATATTTATAATACATATCAGCATATATATATATACACACACACATATATATGCATTTATATCCATACATACACAGAAACACATGAATATACACAGATACATATCCCCTTCCCAGACATATTTATTTACCAAGTCAGAAATTATCTTTAAAATATATTTACCATCTGTGGCAGCGAAGAGTTCATAAAGTGCCTGAGCAAGAACATTCACTACAAAAGAATGTGATTTTTTTCTTGACCAGTAAAAAGTTTTTTTTGCCTGAAAAATAAATTTTTAAAAGGTATTTCTGTCAGTAAATACAGAAGAGCATTCAAAAAATTACCCAAGAGTAATTACAAGTCTTACTCATGTGAAAGTGTAGAGTGGATTTAGCAATAGACTAGACTGGATTCAAGGTCTTTATAGAATTTTGGAAACTTGTTGAACCAGTTATCCAGGCTCCTTTTACATTAAATTTAGAATAAGACAAAACAAAACAATACCAGTAGTTCCAGGATGGGCTTAATCTCACCCTATAGTAGGTAGCTGGGGTAGGTCAGCAACTTAAAGGGTAACACTCACCTAGATCTCTGTTGACTAATTAGGAAACAACTGAAAGCCAGAGGTGCTAAGCAGAGTTGTGTCTGCATGAGGTCAGGTAAGCCCCGTGTTGGTCTGATGTTCACCTCTCAATTTCCAAATACACTTGTAAAATACTTTCTTGTAGTCTATAATTATCCTAGCTCTCTTTTAGCCAACTCAGTCTGCCTAACCTGATTAAAAGCACTAAATAAATAAATGAAAAATCCCATCCACCGATCCAAATTTTAGGTCTAAATCTTGTTGAAAAAATTAAACCCAGCATCACCACTGATCATGCCAATTCCCAGGAAAGAAGGATATTTTCTAACTTGCTGCTGTGAGATTATTGCAGTTGTCAAGAGGCTACTCATGCATTGAAATGCATCTTGAAAAACCCTGAACACGTAGTTGTTAACCTCTAAGTACCACTCACACCAGTGTAAGGTTTCAAACCCATCCTGCTTAAAATCATGTTACAGGTCCTCTGATAATAAGGAGTATCAGGTTACACTAGCAAAGCAGGCTGACTGGCAGCACAGCAGTCTCCTTAAGCAGTTTTAACTCTGCCTTTAGCCACACAGCCACAGCACTCCCAAATCATAGCTCAGCTCACTTATAAATGCCTAACATATGATTTAGCTATTCAAAGCTCTGAAAACTGCAGTGCCTCACTAATAATTTACATGTCCTCGAGTTGAATAAAACTTAAAAGTCTGCCATTTCATTGCAACGAAAGCTGCCTTAAGTAAGTCCAAAATACAAATTCACCTTTAGAACATCAGAATCTTCATAAAGGTCTGGAATATCCTGGAGTAAAATTCTCCATATTTTAACATCATTTAAAATAACACTCATTCCTCCACCAGTTAGAGGGTGTCTCATGTTATATGCATCTCCTAAAAGAAGAACACCTAGGTAAAAAATAAAAATGAATGGGATACTGCATGACCATTACATAATCTTAGAACTCTATTTTTTTTTTAATTCAAACACACTGAGAGTTCATTCCCATCGTAAAATAAGAAGAATAACAACTAAAAATTAAAAAAAAGGAAAATGGAAAAGAAGGGGAAAAAAAAGGCTTTCTTGAAATTAACAGACTGAAAAAGGCTTTAAGATTATCAGGGTCAAAATATTTTTCTCTACAGTTATACATACGTGTGTTAAACAACATGAACACACACAGACACTTTTCAAGGTAATTTTGATCCGTTTTTAATCAAGTTATCCTTAAAAAGACCATATTTGTATTAGCTTCAGCAACTAACAAACTTAAAGCAGGCACTGATTTTGAAGTCTGGTGTCAATATAAACATTCCAGTGAAATTCTGCAAAGGTACACATTTTCAAAATACTATTTTTCAAAGAAGAATTATGTGACAGTTGTACTGAGCAACAAACACACCTCTATGAGAACAAAATCTAAAGTTGCAGAAGTTTGTAAGGCCTTTTTCCCTCCTTTTATTTTCTAATACTCACCTTTTTTGTTAACAGCTGAAGGAGGCAAGAAGCTGGCTGGCATAGTCCTTAAACGATCATTCTGAACTGCTGTTAAGAATGGTTCCTTTAAGTGATCTGCAATAATCAAATATTTGAGTTACTCTACTAAGACAGTCTAAAGTATTTGTACACAACCCATTTTTAACCTTCTCTTAGAGATAAAGTCCTTCAGAACTGCTAAGCTCACAGATGTGAGCAACTGCTGTTCGAGGTGGAACTGAAGCAGGGTGAATGGTTACTAAAAACTGCTTCAGTTTTACACATGTAAGAAGTCCACACAGTTCAGTGGATTCAATGAAAGGTGCCTTTTTTGGCACCTCTAATTGCAATAATTATGGATAGAAATCTTTCTCCAGACTTACCAGGTAGTTGTGGATGAACGTTGTTAACCATGTACTCTTTTAAATTTTTTGGCATTTTCCCTCGAATATCAACGAGGACCCGAGTCTCAGTTGAAGAAATCTGATAGATTAGCACTGGACTAGTTTTGGCTAAAACAAGTTCAGCATGATTAGCTTTAAACTGTGGTGCATCCTTAAAAAGAAAATAAGGGGGGGAAACATTGAGACTGCTTAATGAAAGAATATTAAAACTTCAGATACACAAAGTAATTTTCTGAAATATTCTGAAACAAAATCCCGCATCATATTAAGTTTGTTTTATTTCTCTTTAAATGAACAAGAGAAATATTTACAAAAAGAAAGCTCTGAGCTTCAGTGTAGCAACAATTCTTTTGGCAATACATTTTAATATTTACTAGAACATATGTTAAGTTGCACATTTAATTTGAATACCTCACTAATACTTAATATATGCCATTGAAAGCCTATAATGTAATCAATGTAGTTGGTTTTGGTAAGACCATTTTGTTTTCTTTTCATAAAGTGCTAAAAGGGAAAGAAATACACCAGTCTGCATAAAACTACATGGAGATACCAACTAAGGAAGAACAATAGGGTCCTATCCAACTAGGTCTTAAACAAACACCCAGAAAGAAAGAAACAGAAGGCACTGGGACAGTGGTAACTATATGGGAAAGGACCCAAAAACTGCTGAAGTTCTTCCAAGTCAGTGTTCCCAGTCTAGCAAATGTTCTGTAGTACTTGCTCCTTCTGTTTGATTATTTTTGCTGTTAATCCAATGATTATTAGTATCACACAATGGTTTGTGTTGGAAGGGACCTTAAAGATAATCTGGTTCCACCCCTCCTACGTATGCAGGGAGACCTCCCACTGGACCAGGTTACTCAAAGCCCCTTCCAAAATGGCCTTGAACACTTTCAGGGATGGGCTATCCACAACTTCCCTGGACAGCCTGGGACAGAATCACACTGTCAGAAAGGTAAGGGCAAGTTAGACTCACACAGGATTTCTACCTGGGTTCTCCAGCCATGCAGCTACCAACCCAGATTCTCACATTTGTCTTAAAGCTTATAGGTCCTGGCCACTAGCAAACCCCAGCTTAACAGAGGAGCACAGTTTGGGAATTCTTCTGGAGTATAAAACAGAGGTGGTTTGGCCCACAGCTGCCAGGATTTGCAACCTCAAGATTTCCACTTCCTAACAAGTGGTGTTAAATATTGTGAAAAAGGGAGTGTCACCATCTTAGCTATGGAGATCTTATCACAAACCATTCAAAACACTCCTACATCCAGGGAAATGATTTTACAAATTGGGTTTTGTGGTCCCTACCTCTACTCCAGACAATAATGCCATATAACATACAGCACTAATAATGCACTTAATGCTACCTTATACGAGATGCTTAAACTTCTTCTTTCAAAAATAACAAAACTGTTTTCCATGACTTGGCCTAGTGAGTCCAATGTTCAGTTTAAACTACGTTGAATCCTAACCCAGTATTTTTAAACCCTCCTTTGTTCCACTATATGCTTAGATTAACACCATGCTCTGTTCTTAAAACCAGAAAGCTACATTTTAACAAAATGGCTTTTTAAACCTGACTCACAGTTACAAAGTGTTTTAAGAGTTGAAAATCTGATATTTAACTGTACCTAATACACTAAATCTGGCATAACAAGTTGAGTTGCCCTAAAGCTGGGATTCTATGCCTCAATCATTTATGAGTTAAAAACACAAGCAAAAATTTTCAACTACTCCTCAAAAGGACACAGAAACTAATAAAATGGCTGAAAAAAATATTTAAAAGCATCGTTCTAATTGATTCTGTTGGAAAACAATTAATACTAGAATTCATGACAGTCCTGAGAACAAAACGTCAATAGTAACTTCTAAAAAATTTTTCTCCTCATTTCTCAGTGTAGGCCACAAAAAGCCAACATAGCCAAGCAATGCACAAAGGTAAAGAACTACAACAGAATCAGTGAAATTCAGACCAGATTAAGACACGGTAGCATAAATGTTTATGTAGTATTACAATAAAAGTTACCTTCAAAATGCAACCAACAAAATGGGATGAAACAGTAACTTTGTTGGAGACCAGGTTTTTTCTAAATTTGGAGAAGATTCCATCAGCTACAATAGTAAGTGGTGCATGAAGTTCCTGCAGCATGGAAGAAAAAAAAAAAAAGAGAGAAGAAAAGAAAAAAGGAGGGATGTTTTATTTCAGAACAGTGGGAAACAACTCCCAAGCCTGCATTTTCAACTGCATATTAGATGTTCTACAAAACAGTAAGAGGATCACAAATTTATAATGTAACATAACGTAATGTAGCATATTAAGAAATGAAGTAATTTTTGCCTTTCTCATCTTGATATTTAACTCTGTTTCCTCTAAGAGCTATCTTGACAATGTGCTCCAGTTTTTATAGATATGCATTCAGACAAAATGGTGGCTGCGTAGGAACTTGGGTAAAACAAAGATAAGAAAGAAGAGTAACTGCTCCCTTCAGCCTACAATATTCCTCAGGAAAAAAAAGAAAAACAAAGACATTTTAAATGAAAGAACCAGGCATAAGCAACTAAAAAAGTGAATTATAACAAACTGAAGTGCAGTAAGGGTACCAAGATCTCCTTTAGAAGACAAAGCAGTGAACTCTGAGCATCTCCCAGTATACTTACCAACTATAAGCACACACAGTGTATTTAGACAAAATACAATCTGAGTAAACTGATAAGGATCAGCCTGAATATATACACTAATTCCAAATGTTTAACACACACATTCTTCTCTAACATGAGCAAATTATCATTAAAATATATATTTTAAGCACTTTATTGTTATGATAATATAAGAACATTATTATTCTAGAAAATATGTATAGGTAGATGTTTCAATCTACCTACAGCTTTCTCATAGTCATGCTACTAATTTAAATGCAGATGACTATAGATTTATATTGAGCATTAGTCCCTCCCCTTCAATAATACAAATACATTTGGCATGAGCAAATACATGTCTTCATTTTAAGCTTTCAGGTTGTGAGTAACAAGGCAAAATAGTGTTGTGTTTCAACATTGTTCCTGGAAAATATTTTAGTACAGGATGAAAGAATCTGCTGAGCCAGCAGATGAATGGTAAATCCCTGCCTGGAATCCCCATCAAGCAGTTCTCTGGAGCTGAGGAGTGGGACTAAGTCACTTGTAACACACAATCCTTACATTGAAAGGAAGTCAGACAAAATCAGATGGGAGCCAAGCTAAGTAAAATACTGTAAGTTCTGAGACCAGAAACCTATATAATTAAGCTCAGAATCAGTTCAAGAGAGAGCAGAACTAACAAACACTCTTTCCTACAGGTTTCTGTCTCAGATGATTGCAGGCTCTAATTATTCATGCAATTAGAGCAAGGTCACCTGCCCATACAGGTTCCCTGGTGCGCTTTTTCCAGTTGACATACTAAGACCTTTCCTCTTTTTGGCTGCCCTGCTTTCACAAGTGTTATAACTTTTAGTACACTGGCTGATTTCAACCTTATTTAACAGAACACAAATCTCAAAGGTAACTTGGTAGCCAATGGGAATGAAGAGAACAGAAAATCAGACACACAACATAGATCAGCCTCCTTTCCTTGAAAGCAGGATAAGGAATGCTAACAGGCTTTGGGTTTGGTTTGGTGTTTTGTAGGTTGTTTTTTTTTTTCCCTCAGCTGTAAAAAGTAGACAGACAGGTAGACAGAGAGAGTTAGAAGAAATGTTTAGCAGAACTTTCTTAACACTACATTTCTCCAATCAAAGGAGATTTAGGCCAGCAAATAATAGAGCTCTTTCCAGTCATGGAACTTTAGCATTAAAAGCGAAATATGAATTTGCTTATCCCCATTACACAGATAGTGAACTCAAAGCCTTAAGAACAAAATAAATGCTGTCAGGAAAGATGGAGGCTAAAACACTGCTCACCCTGCTTCTGGTCAAATAAGCTATACTTAACATTACATGAACAACATCATTATCCATAAATGTGTAAAGGTTAAAAACACATCTGAAAGCAAAATATGCACTACAACCATCCAACCACCTCCAAAATGAAACAAAAAATGCCCTGCTCCCTACTGTATTATTGGATGATGAAGCCAATTATATTTGGGGGAAAAAAAACCCTTCTAACAGCCCTCTTCCATAGCTTTCTCCCCCATCCTGTCTTTTCAGCACCCATGTGTGATTCAACTATAGTGGATTTTTGAATGTTGCCTTATTTATTTTATATTACACTAAAGGCAGACAAAGGAACTGGATCCCACTACCTCCAGCTACCTCAGGAAGCACCAAGGATGTTGATTCCATTCAGCTCTCTTATAGCTTCCTATTTACAGCACTCTGCCATCAACTGGCCTGTGAAAACCACCTCTCCTACATTTTGGGTAAGTACTTTAAAAGGCTCGTTTACATTTGCCTTTACCATTTCCTTTTCTAAAGGACCTGAAGATGAGAGATGTTGCTAGTAAAGCTCAGTGCAGGATCTCCCAACTACTCTGGAACTTTTTCAGTCTGGTCTGGAGGGCAGCAGAGCACAGACAAGTGATTTCTGTGCTCCCCATCAGAGCACATCTGAACACACCGGCTACTTAACTTTAGGCAAAAAAGCAATTTTAAAGCTGATAAAGGGGGAGATTACACATTTGGTGTATCTAGAGATTAGGCAGTATATCCAGAACTTCAGTACAGAGATTCTACCTGCACTGGTCTCTCCTACAATTTTTGATTGTAAGTCCATACAGATTCATAGCATTTAGCCAGTTTAGCATTGTTTGAGGCAAATAACACTAATTATATCAGTGATGCAATTAAAAGAGGCTAGATCTGTGAAAGTGTATGTGGAAATGTAGACTATCAAACACAAGCAAAGCATAAATCATAATATATTAGTTTTTCCACCAGTAATGCTCAAAATATATTAAAATTCCAGACACATGAATGCTGAAATAAATAATTAGCTGAATTCTCCAGAGACACTGAAACAAGAAGTTATAATAAGAATTCCCATATGCCAGGATTGTAGCCACTAGAAAACACCTTCCTTCATTAAACCTTTCACTTGCTTGATAATTGTAATATTTCTGTACCAGTTCTCCAAAACAGGCTTTTTAAAAAGTTGTGTCTCTATATACACATAGATAAGCCAACCCTCGATTTTCTCGATACTGTAACAAAGATCATAATGGAAAACTGTTTTACCTTCGTGTCTCCAGTTTCTTTGTCCTTGTACCGAACACCCAAGACACAGTCATCTTCCTCAAGCAATTCCAACACAGTCCCCTCAATGAATTTTGCACTGAAATAAGAGGGGTTATAGTAGAACAGAAGAGGATTAATTATGCAAACATTTCAAGGCACTAGACACAAAAGGAAAACCAGATTTTCACTAATCTTGTCTCTGCCAACACAAACATTTTGTTTAAATTTTAAAAAGATGCATTCTTGACTTCTTTTAGAAGCCACACTAGATGTCAAAAAGTGCTTGTCAGAAATTTCAGTTCAACACCACCACTTGGGTTCGGGACTTGAGAATATCCCTAGTTGTGCTCCAGATGCTCCACGGCCATGTGAGAGATACAGGGAGCAGTTTGACACTTAGTAATGGTCAGAATTCAGACAACTGACTGTGTCATCCCTGCTGTATGGTGGGAAACACTGACAGTGCATGTGAGACCTAACTCTGGGCAGACCCCAGGAGCAAGATGCAAAGCAGCACTTCAACACTAGGTAAGAGCACAGTACCTAATTCTCAGAATAGTCCAAAGTAATCTAGAGACTATTATGACAGAGACATCCAGCTTTTCACCTCAGGAATCCAGCACAGACTCTTTTTTTTAAATTAGCTTTTAAATTTCTGCTAATGCTTCAGTTTGGAGTCTGAACTGAGCATCATTAACATCCAACTCCCAACCAGGGCGATTTGGTTTCACAAATGAAATCTCTATAAATTGTAATCCCTTGTTGGATCTGAGCTGTTAAACCTGATCACAGCAGTTCAGACTCAGTAGCTTGAAATGGACATTCTTTCTCCCTCACAAATCTTTTCATGTCCAGATGGAATGCCACAGCTTGGAGAAATGAGCTAAAAGTCCACAAAAGAATACAGCTGCTTGATATTTTAGGCTGCCAGAGGGAACATGAAAAACTTAATTTATATCTTTGCTACATGTCTGCCAGCACAGAAATTTCAGAGCAGATACTGATTGGCTTAATTTGCCAGGCAACAGGCAGGTTGGCTGTGTCAAAATGTGAAGAGTCATGCATAAATACACTAACAAAAACTTCAACAGTGAGGGAGTGCAGAAGCATGCTGGTTAACAGGAGGTGAATCAAGAGTTATGCAGATCCCATCAGCTTTAAATTTGTTTTATAGTTCTAATTCCAGTTATCTAAATAAGTGCTCACTTCTTTTTTTTTAAAGAGAGTGTGGAAAACGGGTGAAGAATTGAATTCAAGTCACAGGTGTTAACTTTTGTAAATTTCTATTTCAAAGACACTACAGCTACTAGAGTTTCCCCAGAAGCTGAGCAAGGGTCCAAATGTCACTTAACTTGAAGCATCAACAGCAAAGCTTTAGTTGTTATGGTTAGCAAATGTGGTAATTCGTTTTAAATGTACTAAAGAGATGCTTTTACTGATACCTTTTATAATTCACATAATATAACAACAATTTCAAATTCCAAGTTCATAATAAACATCATGTAAGGCCAAAAGACAAAGACGTGTTCCTTGTAATCATTATTTAGGGACAAAACCAAACAAATAAACAAAAAAAAATCTCCACAGAAAACAGCACCTAGAGTCTATTATTTTTCAACAAAATATTCCTTTTCATGTCTTGTACAAAAGGATGCAGTTACACAGGAAATAGGTTAATAAATGGAAAAAAGATACTTCCATTTAGTGCCCCTTTCTAGTTATTTTGCTTTATTTCTTATTATAAGAAAAAAGGCAGACCATGCAGATGTAAAAGAAGCCTGATTCCTGCTTTCACAGATAACATTGGTGGAAGAAATAAAAGCCCCTGCTCATTGCAGGAGTGTTGGAGTAGACAACCTTTAATGGTCTCTTCCAAACCATTCTATGACTCTAAAAATTTACACATTCGCCACTTGTTTCTTGACCAAAGAAGCTGTACACATTTCTCACTTGGTAAAATGCCAAACAAAGGAACCAGCAGAAGGGAACCAATTCTGTACACCTGAACACAGATGGGCCAGTACTTTGTCTAATATTTAAGCCTATATTTCCATAGCTTAAAGTTTAACTTTTCACAAAGACTAACGTATGATGCATATGCAACTCATTAATTTGCAGGAATCTGAGCAAGTAACTGTAGCTGTTACATTCTCTCAGTCTTGTTCATTGCAGCCTTCTGTGTTGGGATAGAGTGAAAAGGTTAAGGAATCTCATAGATGCTGGGAACAGTGCTTCTAAACCTCTGGATCTGGTGACTCACTTGGGCTCTGCCATTGCTGCCTTTCGGAGGCCCATGATGAACTGGCCATGATGAAAAGATCTTCCACTCGCCACGTGGCCACCCTCAGATGTTGGGTAAGGAATTTCAACCTCTGACTTGCTCTCTATGTCATGAATTATGTAACCATTTACTACTTGTGAATCAATACCTTCTACTGTATCTGCAAGACATAAGCCAATAGATGAGTTGAAAAAAAGGCTTTAAGAAAGCTTTTTTCTTTACATAGTATTTCTTTGCATAGAGTCCAGTTCTCTTAAAACACAAACATTGAAGGATATTTTCAAAATGGTAGACTGGAAATATGTAAGCAATTTTAATTAAAATATTAAGTGTAGAGTCTTCATTTTCCCAGTAGACGTGGTTTTTCTAAAAAAGCATATTTGAGTGTAGTATCTCCTATTATACACATATTGACATTTTGAATTGCACTCACCTTCAAGGCCCAAATCTCTGAGAGCATTAAAACCACCAGGCTGCAACAGTTCTCCAACAATCCTGTCAGGTTCTTTCAGATCCCTCTCTATCACAGTCACCTTTCTTCCATCCCTTGAGAGCACTGTGGCCAAGGAAGAACCAAGGATGCCCGATCCCACAATGATAATTTCTGGATCATATTGGGGTGATAAAGTTGCATTTGAAGCAGTCTCTGTCAGATATACATCTGAGAAGTTTACTTCTCTTCTACCCTTTAAAAAAGAAAGCCAACAAAGTTATATGTGCCAATGTATCTGGATCATAACTTTGTCAGAGAGCTAACTTTGGATTAGTTCTGTTTTGACCCAGGGGCCTGAGAGAGCATCTGTATTTGGAAAGCAGCTTCCAGTTCAGTTTTGTCCGAAATGAAACCAGTTCTACTCTACAGTGCAACAAACCCAAAACAAGTTAAGAAAAGAAAAAACAACACCCTCTCAAACAAAATCAATATAATTGCTTAAAACTGCTCTGCTTCTCAAGGACAAACCACTAACGTAGTCTGAGAGAGACTGAACATCAAGTTCTTATAAAAGGCAGTAGCCAAGGTTGTCCTATATTCTTGGTCTGTAAAATTAACACACCAGTGCATTCATTCCATTGAGCACTACTACACAAAGGCCTTAGCACTTTGGGCTGAAAAAGTTAATAGATTTACAGGAAAAACTATTTCTCTTTAATTTTACTGTACGTCAATCTACCTGCCAAAATAACAGTTCATGACAATATTCAGCATAGAAAAGTGCCAGCAGAAGCAACTACCTGGTAAATGTTATAAAGAAGTGATCCTGAAATGAAAACACATCATTTACCTACAGTTAAAACTGCTAGGAATTTATGTACATTAGACTACATACATTGACATATAAACTGGCACCTGAAGACCAGCTGTATTGCAGTACTTTCCCAACATCCAATCACATACAATTTTAAGTCAAAAAAGTTGCATGGGCGATTCCACTAAAAACCTGGAAGTCATTTATCCAGCTGGTAGAATGGAGTCCTGAACTTAATCTCATCCAATGGGTTGTTAAAAAGAGATTAATTAGAGGAGGAGGGGGATTGGGCCCAGCCGCACCGAGGCACATCTTTGAGGGAGTTTAGAAAGCAAGGGGGTCCAGTCAGAATCTCCCTGGGATGACCCCCACTCTGGGGAACCCTACCTGTGTCCACTCTGTGGGACATGATATTTTGTTTGGCCTCCACATCTGGGGAGCTGTGCTCACTTTGTGAGAAGTGACAGTGCTGCACCCACCTTGTGGAGCATGACAAGTTCAAATCACTCTTTCACAAATGCCTCAGGCCTACAGTGCTGACAGTGGTAAAAATATGATTGCATCAGTAAAATAAATGCTAAAAACAACACTGACACCAGGCTTTCCAGTGTCATAGTGTTGTGTTTATATCAACAACACAGCAAGGGTGTGCAAAAATAACTATCTGAATTCAGCTACTACAAGAAATTGGGGTAAAGGCAGGCTTTACCAGAAAAACAAACTAAAAATCCAGAACCTTTGTCTTGCAGCCAAAAATAGTTTTAGGGGCCTTTGTGCCAGGGGTCAGTGCCCATCTTAAAACGCCCAGAAGCACACAGGGAAGAAGCCAAACAGAGCTAAGACCCACAAATGTACTGAATATGCATGTCTAGTCAGTAGTCTGAGATGGCAAAACTCCAGCTGAGCTCCAGTCACAAACTATAGTCTCACACTGAGCTCAGCAGAACAGACTGAGTCTGTAGCTACTGTGCAAGCAACACTTTTCAAATCACTCTCTGCAGTTATCTAGACAAATGTGTTTTATACAGAACTATTAGGAAGCTGATGACAGAGTCACAGAATGGCTGAGTTTGGAGGTCACTTACTCCAAAGCCGCCTCACCAAGCAGGGTCAGTTAGAGCAGGCTGCCCAGAACCACGACCAGTTGCATTTTGAATATCCGCAAAGATAGAGACTCCACCACCACACTGGCACTCGAAGTGCCACTGCTCAATCACCCTTACAGTAAAAAAATGTTTCCTGGTGTTCAGAGGGAATCTCCGGGGTTTTGGTCCTGCCAGTGGACACCTCTGAAAAGAGCCTGGCTCCACCTTCTTTGCACCCTCCCTTCAGGTATTTATTATACACATTCATGAGATACCTCTGAAGCCTTCTCTTATCCAGGCTGAACAGTCCCAGCTCCTGCCCTTCCCTACAGAAGATACGATCCAGCCTTTTATCTCTACAACAGACTGGCAATTGAAGATATTTTCCTATTAGTATAACGCTCCTTTATTACAATTCTTTCTTCAAACACAAACATTTGACTTGACTCTACAAAACTCCTGTTTTATCTCACAAGTAAATTTGTTTCGTCATCCAAAACTAATGCAAAACATGACGAATCAGACATCCAGCATCTAAAGACAAACCCACCCCAACCCTTTCTTAGCTCCTTTCCTCACCAGGGCAGAGGTTCAATAGCCAGAGGGATCGGCAGGAGGACAGGACATTGCACCCCAGACGCCACAGCTGAATCGAACCTACCTTTCTGGATTTGGGTTTTTCGACTTGTTGAGACCCTGGGGTGGGTTTGGACCAGAAGAAGCCAACAAGTGGTAAAGCTGAGAGAATGTCTGACACCAAGCTCGAGTGGGTATTCCGCTGCTGCTGCTGCTGTTTGGGTCCCCTGAAGCGGTACCTGTATGACAGCAGCAAGCCGAGGGAGAAAAACACCAGCACGGAGAGTAGCACCTCCTTATTGGCATAAGTCATGAGGTCTCCACACTTTTTATACACGTAGATGAAGGAGGCGATACCCAGAAAAGTCCACATCGTGAGGGGACTGGTCACTGCTCCTGGCTGCTTCCTCCAAAGCTTTCCCGCCGATGGATGCTGTCCAAAACCGTGTCTTGGTCAAGGTGTGAAAAATATATGTACAGAAATGCAAAGATTTCCTTTGCGACTGGAGGGAGATCTCAATGCAAAAATAAGGAGGTCCACAATACCCTGTAGGGGAACAAGCCCCACTTCGCTTGGCTGCCCCAGGAGCCCGGAAAGAGGGTCCAAAAATGCCAAGAAGGCAAAAAAAAAGAAAAAGAAAAAAATCAACCAAATAAATATAAAATTTCTTTCAAATGCCTGAGCTCGCCACACACGATGCTCGCCGAGCTGGAGCTCGTCCCCGCCGCGGCCCGGGCTCACCCCTGTGCCCAGCCCCGCCTCGGCTGCCGGGACGGATGCTCCTCCGGTGTCGGCGAAGGGGCAGGAGCCTCCACGCCGGTGCGTGAGGTCACAGCGCTGAGAGGCTGACCACCGGTGACGCGGCTCCGGCAGGGCACCGCCGATGCCCCACCTGCACGGCTCAGGACCCCTCGCAGCTGCCTCACGGAGTGAGGATGAGGCGCTCGCCCCCTCCCCCCCGCCCCGTTCCCCGCCCCGGGCCCCGGTACCGCCTCACGGCGAGAACCCCGCAAGGGCGGGGGTGCGGTGGGGGGGGGGCGGTGGGGACAGCAGGGCGCCGCTGGGGGGCGGGGCTATGCTAATGAGCAACCGCCTCCTCGTAGGTACCGCGCGCCCCGTGCCCCAGCGGCACCCGCCCAATCGGCCCCGCTATGCCGAGATGGCGCCACGGCCCCGCCACCAATCAGAGCGGGAGGCAGGCGGGGCTTGCGCGCGACGGGCTCCTAGGGCGATGTGACGTCATGGGAAGGCGGGGACGGCAGCGCCGCGGTTGCCATGGCTACGGGATGAGGGACTGATCCTGCTCCTCCTGATCCTGATCCTCCTCCTGCTGATCCTGATGCAGTCGCGCGCCGGTTGGCGCCCTTCCCGCGCGCCTGGCTCATGCGGACCGCGCCTGCGCACTGCCAGGGGTGCGGAGGCGGTGGGAGCGGGCGGGTGGCAGGAGGGAGGGACCGGGGACCGATGACCGGGGACCGGGGACTGGTGCTGGTGGTGGTGCTGGTGCTGGTGGTGGTGCTGGTGCTGGTGCTGGTGCTGGTGCTGGTGCTGGTGTTGGTGTTGGTGTTGGTGTTGGTGTTGGTGTTGGTGTTGGTGTTGGTGTTGGTGTTGGTGCTGGTGCTGGTGTTGGTGCTGGTGCTGGTGCTGGTGCTGGTGTTCGTGCTAGTGTTGGTGTTGGTGTCGATGTCGATGCTGCTGTTGGTGTCGGTGCTGGTGCTGGTGTTGGTGTCGGTGTTGGTGTCGGTGCTGGTGTCGGTGCTGGTGTCGGTGCTGATGTTGGTGTCCGTGTTGGTGTTGCTGGTGCTGGTGTTGGTGCTGGTGTTGCTGGTGGCTGCGGTGCACAGGAGGCTAAAGGCAAGCAGCTCACAGGATGCAGGGGCGGCAGCGTTGGTCCCGGTGCTGGTGGGTCCTGGGGGACTGCACGGTCCGTCCTGCAGACTGAGGAGGTTCCAGAATATTTTGGAAGAGGAAAGGCTTTAAGTGTGCGGCTGCGGGACAGCCGGGGGGGGCAGGAATCGGCCGGCAGCCGATCAGCTGCAGAGGGTGCGGGTGAGAGAAAGCCCTGGGAGAGAGGGGAGAGATGGGGACCCTGAGTCCCGTGTTCAGTTCTGGGGCCTTCGCTACAGGAAAGAGGCTGAGGGGCTGGAGAGAGTTCAGAGAAGGGCAGCCAGGCTGGTGAAGGGTCTGGAGAAGAAGCCCTGTGAGGAGAGGCTGAGGGAATTGGGAATGTTTAGTTTGGAGGCTAACGGGAGACCTTACTGCTACCTGAAGGAGGGAGGGGGGTGCTGGCCTTCAAGTAAATAATGATGGGACTGGAAGAAATGGGGAAGGTTTAAACCAGATATCAGGAAGAATTTCTTTACTGGGAGAGTAGTTAGGCTTTGGAACAGACTCCCCAGGGAGGTGGTGGAGTCACCCTCCCTGAAAGTGTTTAAAAGCCATATAGATGAGGCACTTCAGGACATGCTCTAATGGGCATGGTGATACAGATATTAGTATTTACATTTTATTTATTTTATTGGAGGGATGTTGATGGTTGGATGCAGTGATCTTAGAGGTCTTTTCCAACTGTGACAATTCTGTGTGATTCTGTGAGGGAAGACCCCCCTGTGCCCCAACTGTGAGGGTGGCAAGGGGAATTTTGAGGTTTTCTGCTGAGATGTTCTATATGGCTGGACAACACAATCAAAACAGAAATAATCCTTTTTTAGGATGGAACTCATCAGGGGCACCCAGCATTGGTTCTCCCTTGTCTCTGTGAGACCTTTCTTGAGCCATGTACTGGTCATAGCACAACAATCCTGCACGTGGCTCTGCTGCAGTATAGTAGTGATTTAAAGTAGTGAAGCTATGTCAGGACTCGACTGCAGGCAGAATTGCTGGAAAAATAAGAAAAAAACAATCAAATCCAAATGGAGCAAAAGGAGGCAAGATCTTTGTCCTGATAAAATGGAGTGGATTTTGAAGAAGGGAAGAGCATTTAGTAGTTATACATGTAGTAAAAGGTTTGGCAGACTGGAATGAATACAGGAGAAAATGGGAGACTGTAAGAGAAGGTCCTGTTCATTCATCATGTCACTTGAGGCTAAAAGTAAAGATCTATGTGATGAAATGTCAAGCACAGATTTTTGTGTATGATAAAGACACAGATCTCTCCCAGTGATGATGGTTATTCCCTCAGTGATGAAATGAACTCTGGTGCAGCAGAGGTATCCTTAATCATAGGCATCTACCTGTTAAAACCTGTTCACAGCAGGAGCTGCTTTTCCCCAGTTTGAACTAGGGTTATTACAGCTGTCAGTAAGTTTTATGTTTAAACCACTTGAGACTGAACCTCTTAAATACATCTGCACTTGATTTCCTATGTTCAGTTTATAAATGTTTCCTGTGCTGGCTAAAAATTCCTTTTTTATGGACTGAGCTCCACAGAATCATTCAGTACATTGTAAGACCAAATTAAACCATGTTAATACTCTTGTGGGTATTTCATGTTAGTCACCAAACATAAGAAGCACCATAGCTTTTAAGTTACTGGAACCTTCCAAAGAATAAATTATGTCAGATGACTTATAGGAGCCAATAGCTGCTGAAAATAATACCAGAATAATGCAAGTGCACAGCCAGAAATGCACCAAGGACCAGAACAAGCTGAAGTGGCTAATACAAAAAAGGATGGTGGTTAAGAAAACAGACTGAAGTGGAATTACGTGAATGAAAATAATGGCATGATGATTTTGAAATGAAAAATTTGCCTACACTTTACTGCAAACTACCCAGAATCTCTGTTCACCCCCCGTGGATCCTGCTTTATGCAGCTGTGGGGTTACTGGTGTCAACTTGTGACAAGTAAGTATAACCCACGACAGAACATCAACTTTCTGTCTCTTCCAAGTCACTCTGTAGCCACTGTGCTTGAGCCAGAGGAGAGGGCAGTAATACATGGCTGGTACAGGAAGGAATGAGTGTGTGCTTTGTCAGAGGACCAGCAAAACTGCATGTCTGTTCCCCTTCCACCCCAAGAAGTCACCTTCTGTTGATTAAAAATATCCATGGAAAATGTCTTGGGATTATTTAATTTGTGTCTGTTTTCTTGATATGTATTTGGAGTGGTCAGCACTGAGAATTGAAACCATTGTAGAATTCTTGTTTTGAATGTAACACCCGGAGACCCATTCATTCAAGGCTCAGATATTATCAGAACATTTTTGTACTTCCACCAAGACCTTGAAAATGGGTGGCTCCCCACTGCCTCCTCCTTTCCTCTCACTGCCCTGCTTGGCACATTTGCATGTCTTTGTTTGCTGTGAGAGCTACCTTCTGTTGCTTACATTATAGTAAATAAAGTATTTCTGTAAATATCTAGGCAGAGTTACTTATTTTTTGCTTATTTTACAATTTTTCAAAATTACCCATTTTTTCTATTCTGCATTTACATGCATTCTTGATCTTTGTTAAAACATTTGTTTCTAGAAAAACTCAACTTCTCTTGTGAAACACTGTCAAGACAACTACTATGAGATATCTTTTAATTATTTAAATCACACAGGCAAATGTGAGAAAGCTGAAACAAGAATGTCTAAAATTTCATAGCAACATTGCAAACAGGAAATAAAAGTGCCCAAGAAGAGGTTGGAGTTGAGCAGGTTTTTCTCCTAACCCTTCCCCAGAAGCAGCTTCACTCAGCAAAATGCTATTTTCAGACTCCAACCACCAGCAGCTGGCAGGGCAATTGTGATGTTGGAAGGACTAGAAGTGGTTGGCTGAAGTCCAGCATATCAAATCCCTTGATGAAGGCTTTGCCATTTGGGCAGAAGCAGATGCCATGCGTGCCATCTTAAGGTGCAGACCCACAAAACACAAGACACACCCCTGGCTCATGGTCACAACTACCCTGGCAGCTCATGCATCAGGACCAGCATCTGAGGTTCCAGGCATATTGCTTATAAGCCACACATCTGACCGTATGCTGCAAAAGACTGAGCCTTGCTGTCCACAGGAATGCTACACATGAGTAGAACCTGGTCTCACTGCTCATATAATTAATAGACACCTGTTCACACTGGGAAATACCTTGGTTGGAAACGATCTTTAAGACCAATTTGTCCAACTGCTAACCTAACTGACAAGTCCTTAACTAAACCATATCCCTAGGTACCATGTCTATACGACTCCTAAATACTTCCAGGATTGGTGACTTCACCACTGCCCTGGGCAGCCTGTTCCACTGCCTGGTAACCCTTTGAGTAAAGGAATTCCTAATATCCAATCTAAACCTCTCCTGGTGCAACTCGAGGCCGTTACCTCTTGTCCTGTCACTTTTAACTTAATTGAACAGACTGATCCCCACCTCTTAACAAGCTTCTTCAAGGTAGGTTATCTGTCCTTATGTTTTGCTACTCATGAGAAGATGCAGACCCTGGTAAATGTTGGAAGAGGAAGCTGGGAGGGTTTCTGAAAACAGGAGAAGGGTGATTATATGAAACTGCAATTATCCAGAATTACAGATGCTTTGAACTTTGAAGCAAGAGGCCATGTGAATAAAAAGCTGTAATTGTTGCATCTATACCATTGTGTGTGAAACACAAAAATGTTACCCTTCATGTGGAGATTGTATTATATTGAAACATTGGCTGGTTTAATTCATTTTTTTAAGAAAGTAGTGCAGTACAGTTGAATATCTTCAAGACTGATCATGATGTGCTCTGCAGTAGTTTTTAGTATGTTTTTAATAAATGTAAATTCCAACAGCTTAATGACTGAGAAACAGCAAAAACATTGTCAAATATATATATGTATAATTCATGAATTGCAAATCCACCAAGAAGTTCAGAATACTATACAGCACATCATGAAATTTCATCCTGATGACATCCTGTATTTATAAAGTGTTCCAAGGGATATTTAATATTATTTTCTCTCTATCCCAGTGGGAAGATTGTAAAAGAATTTGTCTCTTATAAATGCATAATTAGGGAATTAAAGACAATATCTATGTTCTGTGAAGTACGATTGTACAGAAAATTTAAGAGGGCACCTATCTGGGGGGAAAAGCTGTAAAGCCTGGCGAGTCTGGGCTGTAATTTAAAGTTATTTGTGCTTGAGGAACACAGGCTACACACAGGCTGTGGCCACATCCCCAGTGTCAACCCTAATAGCTACATTTCTAAACATTACCTCCTCTTCCTTCTGTTTTCCCTACAACGTTGGAATTGTGCTGTCCATTTTTCTATCATTTTATCTGTTAGATTGCACGTTTTTTTAAATATATATATATATATATTACCAATGTGATTGCTTTTTTTTCTTACTTTGTGTGTGAGTGTTCAGTCAGTGATATCCAGAAGTACAAGTCAACTGACTGGGACAGAAGGAAGGAATAGGGAAAAACTAAGTCATTATTTTAAAAATTGCAGTCCTCACACCAGCAGTGACAGAGTTTTGTGTTTTTCTCTGATTTTGAAGATCTACTCTAGACATTTTCTAGTCATGCCTTGCTGGACACAGCAAGTTCTTGAAAGGAATAAATTGTCCTAGCATCAAGGTGATGATGTAGGAGTGGGAGTAAATAGACAGTGGACAGACTACAGATGCTGAGAAGGGAAAAGTAGCAGAAGACAGAGGTAAGGTAGAGGAGCATGTCAATAATGCAGTGGCCTTTATTTTAAAAGTCTTCTCCTTTGTGTAGTTGGGCAACATTAAACAGAAATGCAGCCTCTGTAGCATCTATCTCCAAGTATAAATCAAATGGTTCCTTCTCTTTACAGCCGACTTATCAGGATCCCAGAGGCCATTCCTCTCCATCATTTGCTCACTGAACAGTTTGTTTCTGCATAGCTGGAGCTCAAGTCAAGATGATCAAGTCTTCAAGTTCAATATGGAGCAATGCTGAAGCAAGAGGTGCACTAGTCCTGTAAACAGGAGAAAAGCTCAAATTTTAAATTCCCATGAGGAGGAAATGCAAATTACCTATCAACAATAATCCACACATGCACTAGAATTTCAGGTGAGCTCTTGAGGGTATATAGACAGGACAAAGAAGAGAACCAGAGGGAACATCAGAAAGAGCTTAGCAAATACAGAAATTAATTAAATCAGCAGGGATTAATCCATATTGACTTTGCCATCAATGAACCTTTCCTGCTAATGAGCAAACTTACTTTCCAAGACAGTTAATTGCCACATCCTAAATTTCAAATGATGTCATAAGAAAAATTATTGCTTGCCAGTAGAAGTGACATATAAATCATTTGACATTTATAAATGTCAGCGATAGGTAAAGTTTATGACTGAAACTTACAAATTGGAAATGTCAGCAAAAATGGGGACACTCTGTAATTAGAGGCTCTGGAGGGGCACATTACAGCAAGATGCCTAATCTACAAAACTTAGTGGAGAGTATCCACACAGCTGTCAAATTCCATTTAACATGTGTTTTTTGTTTGGTTTGTTGCTTTGTAAACCAAAGATTGTCTTCTTAGACTGCAAGAGCATGTGATAAAAACGTACGAAAATCTATCATCTCAAGTTGCAGATAAGTTCTTTCATTAGTTCTGTATATTTTCCTAGCCATTCATATTCCCTGTTTCTTTTCAGTCTTTTCTGCATCTATTCTAATTATTCATTACAAGGTACAATTTCTTCTTAATCTATAAAAACTGGAAAAAGTACTTCTAGGCAAAATACTCTTTTGGATCAGAGAACTGAATATTATCCTCTGAAGTCCAAGGTTATTTTAGTGGCACTTCTCATCTCTTATTTCACCTCCTTGAGGATGCTGTTCTTTATAGTGATTCACTCTGACCAGATGAGTGTACCAAGAGACCACTTTATTCAGGTATCTTTTACTGTCTAAGCAAAAACACTTCAGGCAAGATAAACACAATTGTAGAGCAAAACACAAAAAAATGTTGACCCAAATACATTAGAAAAACCCAGAGCTAGAACAACTGATCTACTGGGCTAAGTGTATGCTCACTGCCAGGTGAAATGCCCTGGTGGGTCTTTGCTTTTTAGAAGACATCAGTCAGATGGGGACAGGCTGAGCTCCATGGCTCAGCGCAGCACAGATTTTAGTATTGCTGAGTTGCTGTCTTCTGATCTGTGTTTTTGGTTGGTTTTTTTTTTTTTTTTTGGATTTTGTACCTTTCATTTCAGAAATTTTCTACTCCTTATGCTCCTAGCTGTTACAATTTTTGCAGCTTCACTTCTGTTTTTTTGTGGGTTTAGTTTTTGTTTTTTGGGGGGGGAGTTTGTTTGTTTGTTTGTTTGTTTCCTTTTCATTATCTGTCAAGCATTTAGTTAATGTATTTTTTCACATCTTAACAATTTGGTTGAAAAAAGTAATTCAAATTAATTCATCTGTGCTAGATCAAACTTGGCCTTGGAGGAAAGACATAGGAACCCCTAGATGAAAGGTTGCTTCTAACTTACTGTTCCTCCACTAGAGGGGTGAACCTGTACCTCAAGGGAAGCTCTCTCAGTCATCTCTCTGGGATGGGTCTATCCATGTGGGTCAAACCTGCTTCACTACTGCAATTTCAAACGAGCAGCTGTCAAAACTGCTTCTGATCTCCACCCTTCTTGTCTCCCTCACCACCGCTAAATGGTGACTCCTGAATGTCCTGCCCTAGCTCTACCTGTGGTCTAGATTCTTCCATATATTTTTGCCAGTGCCAAGTCCATGACCCATGGATTCTGTCTGCCCTAGATTAGAGCAGGTTCCTGGCTCCCAAATTTCTTCTGCATACCAACCCAGGCTGGTTTTAAAGCCTGCCAGCCTCTTTTAGCTTTGTGAAGGGTTCTGAGCAGAATCAGGCTCACTAATGGTCCTTCCTGGCCTGCTCCTTCCTCTAAGAAGAGGTTGGGTCTCTCACAATTGTGCAGGGCAGGTGATGGACATGCTCTGTACAGTACTGAGGAGGTCAGGGTTTGTAGAGCTGCTGAGTGAATCCCAGCTTCCCACTAGTGCTGGAGAAATTTGTACATGCTGGATTGTCTGGAAATGAGCCCAACAGGACCCTAAGGTTGGGTTTTTTCTTTTGCAGACATACAGCTATCACAGTGTCCTGATTACAGAAGTACTCTCTACTAAGCATGCAGCATCAAGAAAAAAAATCAACATATAAAACTCAGATTTGACAAGACTAAAGTTTGAGACTTGCATGTTTCAAAGTCTTGAGTGTGTAAAAAATCCACTCAAAGTAGCTAGGCCAAGAAAGTAAGAAAAGGGGTGAAATATGGGTATAGATTTGCTCTGCATGGTGCAGTGGAATTTGGAGTGGTGGCTTAAATTAGATCTGTAGTTCTGACTGAGTGATGTTCCCTGTAACAAGGGGATATTTGCTTTTTTTTCCTTTCTTACAAAGGGGTGGGAACAAATTTTACTGGCAGGTGCTGCTGCATTTCTATCTAGAGTAAATCTTTACTTCCTATTATCTCAAAACCCCAAGTCATCTGTAGGATAGTTTCAATGAACATTTCCTTCAATACATGTAGTTATCAACCATTACATATTGAAAGTATTCCAGCTATTTTAGAACCCTAAAAACAGCCGAGCTAGGGCTGTCTAAGCACCACCCGCATTGGGGCTGGATCTCCCCCTCCAAGGAGCCCCCAGCAGCGCTGCCGTGTAAGTCACATCTCACTGTGAGACCCCCAGGAGAGCAACCCCAACAGATCCCGTTTACATTTCCCAAGCAGGCTTTGCTCGTGGATAGTACCCCCCTCTTGTGGAGGTTTTCTAAATTACACGCTAAAACTCTCCCGCGTGTCGGCAAGGAACCTGGGTCTGATTCCCCGCCTGCGCTGCTTTGCAATGTGAAAGGGACAAAGCTGGACGGGAGGTGACTTCACTGGAAGAATTTAAAGTCTTTTCAGTGTAATCACTAATTTCGGTTTATTGGCAAAAATTGGTTTATTACCTCATTGAGACAATATGTGTCTTTAGCTTTTTCTGCTTTTTAATTTTAACTGCTCGATGCAGATTTTTTTGAAAAACCCCTGGGTGCTTGAGGCTCATCTCATGCTTTCAGTATTTTTAGGGTCTTGGGTCTTTGAAGCTCTCTTGATGCTTCAGTCAGTATAAAATGAGGGACTGTGTTGTGGAAATAAGCAACTGTGAAAATCACTAAACGTGCATATCCTTGAAAATGAGTAGCAAGGGGTATTAAAGTATTAATTTTTGGATGTATAAATGAGCAGAGTGAGCAGGAAAAGTAAAATTATTTAACTACAGTATAAATCATTGTTGACAATGATACCAGAACAGCCTGTGGGAATTTGTTTTCTCAAGGTCAAAACTCCACCTTAAAAAATTGAAAAAAAAAAAAAAAAAAAAAAAAGGAAAAGAGCACTACACCTGATATTCCTTTTTAACTGGAGAAAATGCATTTCACTGGGATATTTAAGAAATTCATTGTGTTGAATTTTTTCAAATAAATGACTGATCGGTGACTGAATTATAGCAGAGAAACATCTTTGTGTATATAAAAAAAAACCCCTATGCCAACGTGTTCTTTAATCAAGCAGCAGTGGCTCAAAAAGCAGTGGCTGCCAACAGATCCGGAGTCATTCAAATGAGGAATAAGGCCCAAATGTTTACTGCTGAGTGTGATTAATGCCTGGCACTGTCTCTCAGGAGAGATGATAGACCCATCTCTTTATGTTTGTAAATTAGATGTCACATTGTAGATATTTTAGCCAAATGCAAGCTATGCTTTTATTCAGCACAAGTAATTGGGTTAAATGCATAGGTAACCGGCTGACACAAGATGGCTTCTGTTTCGTGTGACAGTTTGAATTACCATGTACCCTCCTGGAACTTAATTCTATGAATTTGTATTCTCTCCTGGTTTCAAAACCAGCTGTTTACCAGTGTGAGAGGGAAGCAGAGTTAATGAAGGAAGGAGTTTCCCTCATGCTCCTGAGGTACCCTGTGAGCATCTACAGAATGCCAAGAGATACTAATTAAATTAAATATTAGGAAAAATCCTAAATTCAAAACCTAAGTATTTTACTGTATTAGAGAGATCTGTAAATGTCAGATCTGATGGAACAGGAAGAATAGCAGGTGAGTGTTAAAGCATTCTGTTTGAAAATGGTAGCTGGCAACCCTACAGCAAAGTGCAGCTTTTCCTCTCAGAAGGAAAAATGAATTTGTTACTCCTTGATAGCTGAAACAATAAAATGAATATAACCCTAGCAGTGGAATCACTGGGAAAAAGGAGAGACTGCTTCCTCCTGGAGCAAATACCTGAGCTGAGCAAAGAGTAACTGCAAGAAGATGAGAAAAAACAAGGCAGGTCTGAAGCAAATGCATCAGAAGATCAAATCAAATCAGAGCCTAGATAAAGGAGACCTCTTCCCTCTTATTGTCCACAACAGTTTCTTTTTACTAACATCTGTTTTCTGTCTACTGCCTCTTGGTACAGTCTGGGTCTGGTCCTGTTGGCTGGTGGTTGGGATGTTTCAAGAATGAAAGCAAGTGATGTGTTTCTTGACAACATCTTCTGTACCAAAGGCAAAGATCTCAAAAGATCTGTTCAGAATGAGAGCTTGTGCTCAAGTTAAATAGGTGAATTTTTTTTTAACACATTGGTGGTATGAAAGAGTGCCACCCAGTGTCCTTGTTGTGCCTTTTGCAGGAGCCAGTGCAGAAATCTTCAGGATTCAGGGACAGGCCCACAGGCAGCTGAAGTGCTTCTGTTAAAGGTGGGTATTAGTGATATGAGCCTCATCCTTTGCTAATTGCTAAAGGGCCAAACTCAAACATCAGGAAGGACTGAGAAAGGGTCCCAGGGTGCTCTGCCAGGAGTAGGACTGGAGAAGGGGGGATCACAGAGCCTCCCCCCTTCTGCCCAGGCACCCTGTCCTATGCAGAGCACTCACTATGCTGCTGACTGAGCTTTCCCTATGGGTTTGGTTGTTCCTCAGTCTTACCAGGTCTTGATAAGCTGATTTACTCACAGCTTGAACACAGACCATGTTCTGGCATTTGAGGAATCCTGGTCTATAATTACCTAATGGGCTGTAGCAATGCAAATATTCCTAGGAGATCTGGTTTGAGGACACAGTGATGGGACTTCACTGAGAGAAAAAGACAAAACATTGTCGTTAGAGTCAAGTCAAGTGAGGTCTGTCCATTAATTTCCCCTGTATGGGACACCAACAGGCATTCTTGTTATTGGCCAGGGCCAAAGAGAAGGTCCCAGAGAAGTCCTGATTTCACATTCAAAACCATGCAAGGGATTATTATGACAAGCAGACCATGGAAGTAGTGCCTGATTTAGTGAGCAGTTCTGCTGTGAAAGAAGTCATTAGCTAAGGTAAAAATGGTTTTGGCCACATTCATGCTACTGTGCTGTAAAGAAAAAGAGTGAGCTGAATGAATAATGGCTCCAACTCATCCTTTTCCAAAATACAGGTGGTGGGCCAAATAGTTAAAGATGAATTAATGCCTCTTACAGAACTGATCTCACCCACAAACTTCATCTTCTCTGGCCCATGTTTTCATTATGCTTTTCCTCACAGATCAGACTGAGCACTTTTTGTCAATTTTTTCTTGTCCAATGACACTTCTTGGCTGAGATTTCCTCTTCTCTGGCAGCAGCAGAACTGTAATTAAAGGCTGAATACAGTGTGATGGCAGATTAAAACTGATGGAAGGTTCAGCCCACCCCACATATGTGCCTCACCCTGCTGTGGGATAAGTAAATGGTGAAGCAGCTCTTGGACCACCACAGTTTTCAGGCTACTGTGGTGAGGCAAATTGTGTTTAGGGTTAATTCACTTTGGGGTTTTAGATTTAAAACACTGGGGCATTAGCTCTGCCTTAAAGGTCTGCAAAACAGCCAGAGGCAGAACAATTTCAGCCAGCCAGATTTAATCTGTCACTGCACGTCTGTCAGAGACCTAAAGGTGAATCTGCAGCTTCAAGAATATTCCGTTGCAATCTGATTTATTGTCATCCTTGGAAGCTTTGTATCAGTCCTTTTTTACAGAAGTTAATGTTTAACTTTACTAGCTTTGCACAGTTCAGAATTTTCCATCTATAAATAAAGTATACGTGTATACACAGAAATGTCTATATTTGCTTTCAAAATTTTTTTTCTTATAAATGTCAAGAATTCAGAAATTGGTTTTCTGACAATTTTCTTCTGCATTTCCAATTACCTCTGTAGAATTTCCCAATTTCCCATTATTCCTTCCTTCCTTCCTTCCTTCCTTCCTTCCTTCCTTCCTTCCTTCCTTCCTTCCTTCCTTCCTTCCTTCCTTCCTTCCTTCCTTCCTTCCTTCCTTCCTTCCTTCCTTCCTTCCTTCCTTCCTTCCTTCCTTCCTTCCTTCCTTCCTTCCTTCCTTCCTTCCTTCCTTCCTTCCTTCCTTCCTTCCTTCCTTCCTTCCTTCCTTCCTTCCTTCCTTCCTTCCTTCCTTCCTTCCTTCCTTCCTTCCTTCCTTCCTTCCTTCCTTCCTTCCTTCCTTCCTTCCTTCCTTCCTTCCTTCCTTCCTTCCTTTCTTCCTTCCTTCCTTCCATTCCTATTCCTCCCATTCCTCCCATTCCTATTCCTCCCATTCCTCCCATTCCTGCCTTTGCTGTACCAGTGCCAAACATGTTTGAGATTTCCAGTCAGTTTTCAGTCTTTCTGCTGATTCTCATTTATTTCCTTCCCAAACCTTTTCAGTTTCTTTGCTTGTCTGCTGTGTCCAGGTTTGCCTGCTTTGAAGATCAGAGTGAACAATTCTCCTGCCAGTCTTATGTTATTGTACATAATCACACACATTGTTCTTCAGTATTTGAGAAAAGCCAGAAGTATGATTTGATGATTTAGTTTACTTTGTGACCATCGCAGAGCAAAATGTAAAAGTCAGCTCTTCAAAACATTTCAAAGTCTGTTGAAGGGATTTGCATTTGAATATTACCCTTCCAGCTCAAGTGAATCATCAAATTGCAAGGCCTCTCACAATTTGTTTCCTACTTGAATAAAAATTGCTGGAAAAAATCAGATATGTTCTTTGTATAATCTTATTTATTTGTAAAAAAATGTGCATAGATCTTGTTTCTGTGTGGGCAGGAGCAGTGAACATTGGTAGTTTCATCATCCATAAAAGTAGGCGTGTGTGACTCCAGGGCCTGGATACAGAAAGACCATCTTTCAGCTTCTCCTCAAGATGTCACCCATAAATCTTTCCTTTCTATTGTTAATGTTCATAGCTTACAGGCCTTATTCTCTTGTCCTCTTTTTTTTTTTTTTTCCCCAACTTCCAAAACCTTTCTTAGTTCCTCTTCCTTAGCTCTGGCTATCCATGTTCCTGTTCAGTTGAAAACAGATCTGGACTGAGGGGCTACACATGCTGATCTTCCCAGGGAGGCATTGTGGAACTTCTGATGCTTTAAATTCAAAACAGCATAGAGAAGACACTATTTGAGAGTAATTTATTAGTTTTATAATCATAAATTAATATTCAGAATCTTCCCTTTGTACCCACAATAGTCTTTTGTTAAAACTTGTTTTGGAGATGTCATGTTACAAAAATAACCACCGTATGTTTTGCTAAATATTTCAGAAAGGACAAAAATATAGTCTATGGTTCTTATATAAATCAAAAATCTGCCAATGGAAAGACAACCTTTTAATCAGACTTTTGCATTATTTTCTGACTGGCAGTCTTTTAAACCCTACATTGCAAAATTAAAGTAAGTGTTACAGCACTTCCTGAGACAATAGAATAGCTGGGAGATCCTGAAAATTTCATCACCAGTACATCAGACCTGAATAATGCAACAAGCACAGGCAGTAAGGCTGTGCTGGCATGGGTAGTTCAAAAGAGACAGCAAACAATGGAGAGAAAAATAAGAAGCAAATGTAAGGAAAAATCAGGCATTCACAAGTCTTACACAAGTTAGTAAGTTTCCTGTTCTTTTAATTCGGGGCTTTCAAAAAATTGTAGGTGGTACAGGGAAAACCCCCAAGTTTTTCCATAAGAATTTTTACCAATTTTTTTCCCATCTTTCAAATTAGCCCAGTCTCAGCTACAACATTCTCAGTGGGGAAATAGTAGAAATGAAAATCCAGTTTTTAAAGTTCCTGGAAGATATTCTGTACCTTTTTTGCATCATTACAACCAAGTGGGCCAGTCTTTTCTTGATGTATAGATGCAACCTGAAAATTGTCTGAAGATGGCAGAGCCACACACTAAGCAAGGTCAGCTCCCACTAGAACTTCCCTTGCTTTTACATCTCATCCTTCACATGAGTCAGAGAAAGAGCACTGGGCAGAGTTGTAACCAGATATCATGGATATATTCTCAAGGTGGTGACCCTTCGCAGGAGAGAGAATAAACCAGTGGTCCCTGGCCTTAATACATGTGGTGGAGAGCAGTGTGAGTATGCTCCAGGAGGGGTGGTTGTGAGCAGGATGTGCCCCACCACTAGATGGTGGTTTTTGTGTGCAGGGCTGCTGCTCACCACACACCAGCTCTCAGGAAAACATTGGTACAGCCAGGCCACTCTCCCCACATTTTGTTCTGAGAAGCTCTCTTCTCAGCCCTGAAGACCAGAGGCAGGTGTTTCCTATCAGTCACTTTTGCACAGATCCTTCAGTAAGCAATCTAGGGTTTTTTGGGGTGCTGACTATTCAATTAAATTATTAGGTAAGGCAAGTTTCTGCTTACTACATTTATGGCTGTCCTGGATTGTCATTTTTCTGGGAAGTCTGAGGTTTATTTTAGCAAAAACTGGGAGACCCTTCCTTATGACTAGAATGAAAGGACTCATTTTAGATAAGGTTTTAGCTTTTTATCTTGCTTGTTTTAACACTGCCTGGACAAACAGGACATCTTAATGGCTTCAAAAAGCATTTTTTTTCCTGCATGAAACTCCAAAGAAACACCCTGAAATATGCTTTTTCAATCTAATT
This sequence comes from Heliangelus exortis, assembly GCF_036169615.1. Lineage (NCBI taxonomy): Eukaryota > Metazoa > Chordata > Aves > Apodiformes > Trochilidae > Heliangelus > Heliangelus exortis. Next base: position 139,808,427 of record NC_092423.1, on the reverse strand, counting down.
ATCTCCACCTTCTTTGCTCAAGCATTTCCCCTTTCATGTTTTGTTAACACTGCAGTGTCCCCTACAGGCCCTGAGGAATGTATCTTTGAATTTGGCCCAGCTTTGATGGGGGGAGTTACCTCCAGAGGTCCTTCCAAACTAAAATATCATATAACTCTGATTCATACCTGCTGAAAAATCACTCAGTTGCATTTCTATCCCTTTTACTTCAGCAGTTATTTCACCATTGTGATTATTCTCTTACTCCCTCTCAACCTTGCACTTGCTCATTGACACAAATTTTAGTCGGCAAGGTGAACTTAAAAAACATACCATGTCAGTGTTTTCTGTGCTAATCAGCAAATAAGATCACTGTGACTTTCCCAGATAATTGGGTCCCTTATGAATATTAATATATGTTCAATAATTAATTTGTGTCAAGCAGTCTTCTCAGACTTAAACTTTCTTGCTTGTATTTCTGCAGAGCTTTTAAAGCACCATGAGAAAAATGCTCCAGTTGAGCAACAGAAGAAACAGGACAGCTCAGACCACATTTAACAGGCTTTGGATTATACTGTGAACAAAATTGGTGTATGAAAAAGATGCAATACAGAACGAGTCATAGGTAACTTCACAGCTAAATACTATTCTTGAGCAGTTGCTGGAAGAACCAATGGATTTATTTATCTGCCAAATTTGCTATATAAAATTAACGCAAATTGCTTTTTTAAGTATCCCCTGCTAAAGTTCTTTCCAGATAGTTCCAAGAAGCCAAAAGGAGCAGGTCTTCTCTACAGCTTTATAATAAGGCTTTCATGAATAAAAAAGGGCTGGGGCAAGAGAAAAAGGGAACCTTTTTTGCAGGCATTCATAACAGATTAATTATCTAGTTACAGGACTTTATCAATGGGAGCTCTGCTATATCTCCTGTTTTCTAATCCTTTGCACCTGGGTTTCTGGTTCTGCACATACTAAGGTGTGATTCTTCTCTTGGGAAGAACTCCTTTCAGATAGAATAAAGATCATCAGCCCTTGCAAGGGACAGGACAGATCTGACCTTACCTAAATGCTCAGGTTAATTATCTATCTGCCCCGATGAGGCACCCAGGATGTGGGACACCAGAGTCCAGGTGCCATTGTTATGGAGAAGGTTTAAATTCAGAGTTCCCTCCTCTTGGCTGTCACTCTGCCCATCTGCTACAGGGTATTCTTGTGGAGTTTTGCTTTTGTACATCATACCTGAATATTCAGCAGGATAAGGAAAACAAATGAGTATGGTACTATATATGGTCATTAAGGTACTATATATGGTCAAGAAGGGTGTTTTGCTCAACTCTTATTGGTATTTAATCATTTTATGGAAAACAGAGTTGAGAATTTCTCCCTTGAATAGCTGGGTGATTATAGCAATTAACAAGCCACTTTCAATATACTGGGATAAAAACTGAAAGAGAATTAAGGTTAGGTGAATGCCTCACTATTATGGAAAAAAGACAGACTCTCTGCCATGGCATGTCAGTTTATATCAAAACTTGCAGGTGAAATGGGAGGGGTTAAAATATTTGTCCCTGAATCTCAACAGTCCCCTTCCCCCCCTTCCCTCCCCCCTCTTCCCCCCCCCCCCCCCCCCCGTTTATTTATTTATTACAACCAATATCACCTATATTTTGGTCAAAAGCTAAAATTACATAGAAACCTTTGAAACCCAGTTGTGTAACTTCAGCATTCTGTAATATGTTAAAAATTTACAGAATTGAGTCCTAATAAACCAAGAGTAGTCATATCTCAGTTCCTTCTTGAAAGAGAAATTAGAAATTCAATGAAGAATTCCTATGTTATTTATATATATATATATGTTGTGTGTATATATGTGTTTGTGTGTGTGTATGTATTTCTATACATGAAGGTAATACTTCTCTGTAGTGTTGAAATCTTCTGCAAAAATAATTGAAAGAATGTTATTGAGTCCAGCTGTCAGGTAACTTAGTTTTTTCTGTTCTTCAAGCAAGACATTCAACATGTGAAAAGCTTTAGTCCAGTCTGCACTACATTGCAGAACTCGTGTCAAATCTGGGATTTAGAGCTGCAACATTCTCAAGCATATAGTAATACATCAGCTTCCAATACCAAGCTTCAGCAGTGCAGCTGTGTGGTCATCCTGTCCTGTTACTAAAATACTTTTTTTTCTTCCTTGTAATTCTATGACAGAAGCACTTAAACACACATTAATTTTCCAAGGAACCTGAAGATATGTCATAAACAATTAAAGACAGTCTTTGTCTCAAAGGGAAGATTTGATACCAAGAGCAAAAAGAAGAGTAAAGTGAAGGTCCCTTTAGCCAGTTATGACAACATTGATAGTTTGCTCATTCCTACATGTTTTCTTCATAGAAATGAATTTCTGGGAAGGTCTGAGTGTAGTAAAGAGACGCATGGTGAACAGCATTGGGAATAACTTTGTAAGTTCACATTCTGCCAAATGGTATCAGCAGTAAGAGAGAGCTAAATTTAAATATCAAAGATATTAAAATTGACACACACACTGGCTGCTGTCCAAAGAGCTAGTGAAAGCTGTTTTGTTGGGTTTGCTTTTTTGTGAGGGTTTTTTTTTTTTTTTTTTGGATCTCAGTGAGCTTGGTAGCAAGCTGTCTGTCAGGATGCAGCATTATGGAGGCAGTGAGATGCGAAACTGATAAATGTTTTAAAGGAAGTTGGCATAGAGGTAATAATTACATCCACATCTTCAGAAGAGGTTACCCAAGGACAGAGCACGCAGGGTGGAGAGGAAAGGGCACCAATAAGTTTTGAGGGGCCTACACTTCGAGGTGGGAGGAAAAGCTTTTGAAAGAGCTGCTTGAGAGAAAGTCTGGACTGATGGAAAAAGAGGATAGAAAAGTCATGATGTCCAATGTGACAGGATGCCAAGGGACAAGCATTTAAAAGTAGTGTCAAGGGCAATAGATACATCAGAGAGGATGATGTGCAGTCTTGAACCTTGGTTAGGAAGGTGACATTCTGTGACATTACCAGGCAGTTATCTGCAGAGCAGACTGGCAGGAAGAAACTGAAGCTGGTCTGATCCAGATCAAAATAACTTTTTAAATTTCCTTATTACCACCATGGTCAGCTTGTTCATCCTTTTATTCTTCTGTAACAGTCTTAGTCAGCAACAGGTCTAGCATAAGATGCTCCAGTTCTATTCACTTGGATAGCACCGAAGGTCAGAAATGTGAAGGGATGCATAACAGGCCAGGAAGAGAGATTTTTTCCTAGAAAAAATAAATTAATGGGGTAATGTATTGAAGGGTTAATGTACTGTGCAGGGGAATAGGGAAGAAATTGCACAGTCAGCAACATAAGAAGGGAAAAACCAAAAGATGTTGATTATATTAAATTGAGGTTAGTAGGCCCAATTAGCACTTGTTACCTTTGCTGGGTTTGTTTATGAAACCTGTAACATTACTACAGAAAGCTGCATGTTAATTTTAAAGAAATTAAGAAGCACAGATAATATCTTTTATAGCTGAAATCAAAGCAGTCACTTGTTGGCTTATCTTGATAAGGCCTTGCTAAAGCAGGATGGCATCTTATCCACAGACAGCACTGGAAGAAGCTTCTCAGGAACCACGCCCTTAAGCAGGCCTTCCTATGCCTTACTGTATTTACTTTGCATATCATTTTCTAAACACTTCTTAATTTATAAACATCTTTTTAAATGCATTAGGATATCAGTAATAATGGCTGTGCAAATTCATTTAATCAAAGTACAGCCTGCAACTCATCTACAGTGCATTGAATTTGTCAGATTCCTTAGGACTGCCTTTCCCTGCTTGCACTCCTGCCAAGATGAATTTAGTAGGGAGGAAGGACAGAGGCTGAAATAATTTCTAGGGATTCCTTGTATACCTCTTTACAGGGTGCAGCACCTGTCATCTCCCAGCATATCTTTCCTTGGGGCCAGCATACCAAGAAACACCATCAACTATTAAACTGTGTAGTCAAGAATGGTCAGACAAAACCCCATATAATAATTCTGCTGAGAGACCTTGAACCTTCACCTGGCTCACTTCTCAGTCTTCTCTGCTGCAAAATGGGCATAATTATACTAATCTGCTTTGCAAAACTGCAATGTATTCATGAGCTAATACATGCTAAGTGTCTGGAAGTAACTCTTGGCTTGTATAAAAGAGGGAGGGAATGTATATTAAAAGAGAGAACACAAAGGCAATAAAGATCTCAAAAGATCCGTTCAGAATGAGAACTTGCTCTCAAATTAAATAGTTGAAGTTTGTTTAACAACACATTGGTGGTGTGAAAGAGTGACACCCAGTTTTCTTGTGCCTTGCAGGAGCCAGTGCTGAAACTTTCAGGATGCAGGGACGGGCCTATAGGTGGCTGTAGATGCCCAAAGTGGGGCAAGTTGCCCAGGATGGCTCCCGGCGTGCCTTCCACCATTCCAGAGGAAACCACAAGCAGGCTCACTGAAGTGATTAATGCCAGGTATCCTTACAAGCAAACTTATGTCAAAATCTGGTCCTTAGTCACCCAGGGCCCAAAATGGGCTACTGTTCCCACTCCGTGCAGTATTTTGAAGTCCAAACTGAGACCAGGGACTTTCAGAAGTGCCTAGAAGTGAGCAAACAGTTGCTTTGCACCAGGTAGAAGGCTGTGGAAAATCATATATTTGTTTAAGAAGGCCTTTCCTGACTCAACAAGCCACTGTACTTCAATGAACATGTTCCCTTAGACCACCTTCTAGTATTCTAATCTTGGCAGGCTCTGGATGAGAAACTTGGATCCTGCAGTCTAGCAGCCAGACATTCCTTGTGAGTGGGATATTGAGAAGGGAAGTAGCTTGAAAAGCAATCTCTCCAGTCTGAGTGGGTGTCAGAAGGCAGGAATCATACAGATTTTCCTTAAAAAGTGATTGGGCAAGATTTTTGCATTGGTCTGCCTGTAGGAGTCCCATCCACTGGGATTTCACAATGAAATACTGCTTTTGAGGGTTTGGCTTTCAGAACACACCCATGTCAAAGGATGAAGAAATCACCAGGACCCATGGAGGCATTGGAGAAGGGAACACACTGGAGCCTTCGTAGCTTCACAGACCAGCACTAAATCAAGAGAATTACACAAGCATTGCAAAAGGGAGGCTTCACTGGAAGTATTGCCTCTGGCTTACATTCCTTTTAAGCTGTTATAAAACTTTAAATATAATTAATAAATAACTAGGCCTCTCACGCAGAGATGAGTCCAAAGCTCTGTGAGTCCAAAGCTCTGCCCCCTGCATGAACTGAGTTTGTTATTTCAGCTCTTGATGTAAAAGCACAGCACATCACCATGAGCTATAATGAGACTCTCAGTTGCAGGCTTGCCAGCTGAGGTCAGGCAGCCTGCCCAGGCTGCATCACTGCTGCAACAGGAACATAAACCCAGGCGGCTTAAAGAGGTGGGGCAGACTAAATCAGAGACCTAATTCCAGGGCAGGATGAAGGTACCTCCTGCCAGCTGCTGTCTGGATACAGGGTAAATAGAACTGTTTTCCCCTTGCTACTACCTCACTTGACTTTGGGGTGTTTTCCTCCTCCTCCTCCCCCCCTTCCCCTTGGGCCATCAGCCGTGGCTGAGAGCTTGGTGCTCGCAGGGCTGGGAGGTCAGTGTGGCACTTGCAGCCTTTGCCTCAGTGTCCTGGTGTAAAAACAAGGGGAATCAAGAGTCACTGGAGAGAAGGAAGAAACCTGCACCTCTTTGCTTAGTGAGGGGAAGGTGTCTTACCTCAGGGCAAACTTTTGACAATAATGTTCCCACTCTTTTGTTTATCAACCCTTACAAAGCTATTGGCTGGCTCTGGAATGAAAACATTCTCAAATTCTTAATTGTTTTAGAGCCATGTTGCAATTTGGTATTTTTATCTGCTCAGATTTGTTTCTAAACGATTAGACATCTGTTCGCTGAGATGCTGGATGCAATTTATTTATTGGTGTTATTGGGATTATGGTGTCCCTTTGGCCAGTGCTGTGAAATATTAATCCCAAACCCAAAAACTGCTTTTCTAATGTAACAGGCTGCTTAATGGGCCATACTGCTCCTGCTGAATACATGAGAGTATATCTAGACTATTGTTTCTATGTGCTAATTAGGCATGCCAGTAATTGTTCCTCATTTATTTCAGTTTGAAATTTACTAGGTATCTTTATGTTTCTAAAAATCAGATCACTTTTATCCAAGGGTATAAATAATGGATTTAAAAGTGCAGCTTCTGACATCTTTGAAAACATTAGCTATGGTTGCTGGTCTGTAGCTGAGACAGCATTGACTCAACAATTCCCAGAGCTGGGAAAATCTCTGAGGATGTCAAATACCACACAAAAGGTTAAAAAATTAATATTATAATTGCATGCTTTATATTGTAGTATTTTTCCTAGTAGGTAGAGACTAGCAAATTCAAAGTATGAGAAGCAATCAGCTCTGAGTACCAAATGTTTAGTAGCCAGATGCTTCCAGTTGGAGATGGGGAACAAGAACATCTCTATAGCTTTATAAAATGTTTGGCTGCTGTGAAGCAATAATTAATATCAGGTCTTGTTTAGACTTGTAAATTAATGATGCATGACAAATTGCAGCTCAAAATTGACCCAAGGAGTGCATTAAAATTAACTGCAAAGCATTTCCTAGGATTATCACAGTGGAGCCCACAGAGTACATTAGATGGCTAATTTGCACCTCTAGCTGATGATCCATGATTTCAAGACTAACTTTTATAAGAATATATTCTTGTAATAAATTAATTTAATATTTTACCATGTACAAAGTGCTGAAAGACAGTCTATAATCTGTGAAGAGCCTACATGCAAACTTCAGCTTTGAATTTGGAAATGTGAGTATACTGACAGAATCTGTTTTATTTCAGATTTAATTCAAGAAATTAAAAGTCAGGAAGATTAGAGAAAGAAGAATCAGAAACACCAAACAAGGTTTGTACCAAAGATGAGCGTGTAGTTACTCAGCTAATGTATTTACATATCATAAGACAATAGACTTGTTCCTTATTGCAGATATTCCTTCTCTTCAAAACAGGTAAGTTTTAAATGTCACTGTTGACTCATCCTGGGGCATCTAAGAAGAACTGAGACTCAGGCTGGAATAGGAACCAAGAGAGCACATTGGTTTAGGAGCTTCGTGTACATCTTTAAACAACACTCTTCTTAAATCTGTCTGTATCTGTAGCATCAAATACAAAGCACTTAAAAAAATTATGCTGCATAGCTATAAACTGTGGATGATACAAAATTGTCCTCTCTGCTGTTCTCTGTTTAATAAGAAGCTCTGTGAAGCTTGGATGACCACAGAGAACATTTTAGAAATGTTCAGAAAACCTTTATTCAGGTTTTGTAACATCACTGATGTTTCCTATTGTATCCGGGAAAGATGAAAAGTAGTCCTAGAAATACTGTTCTGCTTTTTCTAAAAGGAAACAAAGAAATAACTAATTTTGCAACCAAGCTTGGGTGGGATGTGGAAATTACAGGAGAGAAACAGGAGACTTTTAGGTCCATAGAAAACAATTCTTTCTGAAAAAAAAATTTTTTTTTTTTGAGAGTACCACAATGTACTTTTGAAGAGGCAGGAAAAGGTTGCCCCTTTCTTCTTCATGTCTGCTACCAGCTCCTCATTGCCCTTCCTTGAGAGCATAAATCTACAAGATAAATTGTATAAGCTTTGAAGGTGGAAAAGGATGTCGTAGGTGTTCATTAAGTGAGCTCAGCAACTGGATCAGGACCTTGAGGAAATGTAGGTAGGGAGATGACCTGGCTGTAAACTTGACTGGTGTTTCTAAGCAGGTCTAGAAGCAGAACTTTAAGGTGCCGAGAAAATGTATGAGTGAAAGTTTAGATGTTCACAGACTTCATATGTCTTTAGTGCTAAGATGTTTGCCTATTTTGAACTTAGTATCTAAACACAGCCTAAGTCCAGCTGCAGGCACTTACAGCCCTTCACAGATGCACCCCAATGTGCTCAGAGAGATATAGAGGGAAGATTATAAACCAGGTAAACTCCATCTGAAGATATTGTCTGTGTCAAAAATATTTGAGAAGCTCAATCTTTCCAATTCTAGCTCTATTACCCTCACATTTTCACAAGTGATTTTATTGTGGCCTTCCTGCAAAGGGCAGGAGACTGAATACATTTCTGTGGGCTTTTTAATCCACTAGATTTATTTTAATCCACTAGACTGTCAATTTCTGATTAAATGATCCCCTATAGAGAACAGAGGATAGGGCAGTAAACCATTACGTTCAGTTTCACAGAGATGCTGAAAATAAATGAAAACACAATTGCTATGTTCTTGCAGCATTTCTTAAAAATTACTTGTATAGAATACATTACTTCTTAGAAATATGATAACATAATCCTAATAATTCTTTCTGAAAGTGGTTATATGCTGAAGAGTGGATGTAAAAACATTAACAGTATACACTAACAGTATACATTTTATTTGAACATCACAAAACATAGTTCTCCCATGTGTTCCTGGAATTCCCTGTGATATGGAGGATGCTGGGTCTCAGTGAACAGAATCCAATTATAGTATGGCAATAATCTGAAAGGATGGCCCAAAAGGATTATTTTTCTCTTGATCTTTTTGCTCTTGTCTCTTTAATGTTTTATTAAAAAAAATACCAAAACAAATAAAAAACCCAACAGCTTTAAATGACAGCAGTCTGCATCAGTGTGATGGACACAAAAGTGATCAGGGAAGGAAATTCTTCCCACTGCTCCCACCCACCTCTTGGCTGACAGAATACACTTCTCTGTCTACCAGCTTCCCAGCTGTTTTCCTGTTGCACTGATTTCCATTTAAGTGCTTTACAATCTGAATGTACCAGTGAAAAATGGTTCATAAGGTCAAGATCTTATCACCTGATGACTCTTGATATCATTCATGTGTTTTAACTTTGGTGTCTATTCAGACAGGTGTTTTATCATTTTTATTATTAGGATTCATTCACTACCTGCAAGTCACTAATAGCAAAAAAGCCCTTTTTTAATAGCTAGATACTGCTCACTACAGAATAAATATTGTTATAGATACTGCTACCAAATGAAGGGGTTTTTTCCTTTTAAATCATCACAGGCATCACAGACATCAAAACTAAGTTTTTCTACAGAACTACAGGTATTCTGGATGTCAGACATAGAAATGTATCTAACGACAAAGACTTTTTATTTTTTCCCTGCCTACAAAGAGAAAATAATATCATAACATGAGAAGAAAAGACATTTGTCCACCTTATGTTACACCTGGTATCAAAAAAAAGCAGATGATGTAACCTGAGGCATTTTCACTCACACCTCAGGTGTTGATCACTACCAAACACAGAAGACTGGTTTTAATGCATCAAGAGGCTGAGCCAACCCTGCAACCTTTTATGAGAGCATCTGATCTCACTGCCTAATTAGAGACACTTGAAATTAATTCTGTCTGAAGACCAGCAACAGCTGGTATAGTCAAGCCTCCATGAAGCAACCCCGGTGTACATAACTGCCTGAGCTGAAAACTGACAAAACCTCTAGAAAAAAAGAGTCTGTAAGGTGTTGGTGGTTTTTGAGCTGGTGCTGTTTAAATCGTGCCTCTACGTGTTACTGGGAACAATGCTAGACCACTAATTTATGCAGAAAAAAACCAGAGCTGCTCTGAGATTTCACTACCTAGAAGAGTGTGTTTGACTCTTTAGCTACTTAACAAAGCTATTTTTTTTCCATATTTCTTTGTAATTTTAGGTCAAACTGTCAGCTTGTCCTTGGTATGAGGATGTGTAAGATTTAATAAAAAATAAATTCCTTCCTCTCCACTCTCCTTCAGGGCCTGTACTGCCTGTGCTGTGTTACTGCCTAAGCTGGCCTAATGATGGTTTTTCAGGTAATGTAGACATTTACAGTTTGTCAGTACAGTGGTAGGAGATTAGATATTGTAAAGATTTAAGTTTTCTTACATTTCCAAACACTGATTTATAGCAGCTTTATTGTTTTCTGCTGCTGATTAATCTTTTATGAGATCTGGTAGCAGTGTTGGCTTACATAACCTACCTGAACCCTCTTGCCTTTGCTTTAAGATGTGCTTGTGTTGTTGAGAGCAGAGTTAGGCCTGTTATTTATTGGCTTTCTAAATGCAGTGTAACTTCCCCTGTCAGAGAGCTGAAAGAAACAGCACAAGATGTGAGACTTCTAAAGTTTTAGAATTTGCAAAAAGGCAAATAAATACCTTTGAATTTTGGCTTGGGTTAATACTTGCTTTTGTTACTTGGATCAGCCCAAAACACTGTCCACTATCTTAGAATGCAGCTGTTGTAAGTATTAAAACATATGTATGTGTTGATAGTGAAGAACTGTGTGAAGAACATAATTATCTGTTCATTGTTAACCCAGGAAAAAAGATTCCTCATATAAGAAAGAAAGGCACAAAAGGACTATTGGATCTATTCTATTAAAGTTCAGCCCATTCAGAAAACATTTCCCTGTGGTCAGAATCTAATTGCTTTCTGAATAACCATTATGTATTCGCCTGTGCCCACTGGGCCATTCCAAATGTGATGTTCCTTAGAGGGAAAAAATGACATCCAGCTGTTTGGTTTTAATTTCTTTTTTGTTAACACATATAATTTTTTCACTGTTTCTTTTCATTAGAAGAAAATTGAGTTACAAATGCAATAACTCTGGAGATGAGTGTTAGGATTTACATTTGACATGTTACATAAGTTTATACCTTTCCATGTGTTGTGGCACAGGTTTTCATTGCATTACAGCATGCTGTGTTTTCTATGTGATGCTTGCTTTGTGCAGTGCAAAAGGGGGATGATGCCTACTGAATGACCAGCTTTAACAGTGTCACTGTGCAGCTTTGGACCATGTTCCAGCAGGTTCTGTTTAACATTACACCAAGCTCAAAATGTTAATTTTGTAATAGGCTTCTCCGTGGTTCTTAGCACTATCATTAATACTATGGAATCAATACTCATACCTTTCTGGAAATCAGTGTAATTCCTTGTTTTACTAAGGGAGAGCTGAAACCCAGATAAGCAAATACCAAACATATCCAGATATTCTGGATTTCCATTTTGAGGCCGTAAGATCAAATTTATTTGGATTATGTTATGTGTGCTGTAGATAAGAATATATTACTGTGGAGAAAACCTGGAAGGGACCTGAAAGGAGGTAAATCATCCTTCCAGTATGGCCCCATCTCAGTTGTTTTTCTTTACCTAGTCCTCTTCTGTCTGAACCCTTCCATCTGCTGTCTTAGTCACCTAAATACTGCTTTCCTTGACTGTCAAGGTCAAGTCACCCTCCACCTGGTGTTCTGGTCTTCCTTCTGCTCAGTCTCCTCTGATTCAGCATCACAGGTTATGCCCAAAGTAATTGCCAGGAAGAGGAATGCTGCTGGCAGTGTGGGGAAGGGACGTGTCCTGGTGCTGAGGCTGCAGCTGTGGCAGATCCACGTGAAGATCCCTGTGTTTGGATGGCCTCTTGGATGGGGACAAAAGAGGAACATGAAGCACCAGCAGAAGTAGCAAGTGTAAAGTGAGGAGGTGATGGGTGTCTGAGTCAGGTGAGGACTGGTGCTGGAAGAGAGTCAGAACTGCAGTGTTTGGTTTTGTTTGGTTTTGTGGCAGTTGTCTCAGGCTTATTGAAACACAGCAACAGAGTGGAGCAGGTAGGCAGGCAATGAGAGCAGCAGCCCAAATGTAAGCAGGTATGGCCAAAAAAGCAGTGATACTGTTGTGACCCTTGAGCCACACGTGGCTTTCCAGCAGCTCCTGTGTAACTTCCTACCCTGACTCTGGGGTCAGCACGGCCTTGCTGCTGCTGTCAGACTTCATCTGCAGGAGGAAGCAAGTTGTCAGCTGCCAGGGCTGGTATTGACAGATCATCCAGATGCCAGCTTTGTACCCCAGACAGGTTTTCTTTTCCAGGCAAAATCTGTTAGAGTTACCCATCCTTCATCTTTCTGCAGTGTCTTCATATCACTGATGGAGAAAATTTCTCAACAGATATCCAAGTAAAGCTGGCAAGTTTGGGTTTCCTGGAACTGGGAGACATGCTGTGGTGGATATAGATGGAGTTTTCTTAAAGGAGATGTCTTCCAATGAATACTGCACTTTGAGATGGGACACACCTGTGAGATGAAGGGATCTGTTTTAACATTTTTACTTTGAAATATCCAACCACTGTATCCATTCTGATACTGTTGAGATAATTTGGTTTTCATCTCCATGTCCCTCCTTAGGCTGTGGTTTCCCACTTGCAAGTAGAACCTGTGCCCTGTTGGATGAGACCAGTGTGTGGGCTGTGAGTGTGCTTTTGTTCAACTCACAAAAGCTCCCAAGGAGATTGCTGGTTTTGGCCAGCTCCAGGAGAACAGACAGCATGCAATGCAGCATACTGGTTATCCCTGCCACGCTGATCTACAAAAATATTTTTGATAAAAACAAGCTAGCAAATGGAGGTGTTTTTATTGAACCAGTGCTTGTCATGATGTGTGCATGATGTTTGAGATGCAGCACTAGGCCCTCAAATGTAGACTTTAGCATCTGATCAAATTGTAGTCTGGGTTGTATTAAAGCAGTCCCACAGAGCTTAGCCTGAGAAATGTAGGTAAATAAATAGAACTCTGTCATTTTGTGATAGAATTTAGTGACCTCTTTTGCTTTGTCTTGAAATAGATATGTTTCTTTCTAATGTGCAAATTTTTCATCTGAAATATGAGCAGCTACAAAAATAAGGTATGTAAAAATGTCAGCAGGAGATCGACCTTTTTGGAACTTCTAAATAACCGTTCTAACTTTAAGTCTATTTCTCTAGAAATATAGGTCTAAGTTTAAATGCTGGCTTCAGGCAAACTGTTTGAATTGTTCAACTATCTAAAAATATACTTAAAAGCTGCATATGAAGAGACAAGAAGCTAATGCAGAGGCAAAGGAAGAGAGAGAATGTCAGGGCCTTCAGGAAGCTGTAGCACAAAGACATCATAGATGTTCCTTTCAAAGAATCCCTCATCTCCCTGCTCTTAGTGCAGATATTCATGTGGAAGGAGCTTGCCAAATTCTTCCATGGAAGTTATGTAAAGAGAAGTAAGCTAAAAATAAAACCATGGACCATTATGACCAGGAGCAATGAAGACCAAAAAAATACAAAATATTAAAATTAGAGATGGTCTTTTGCTTCAGATAATCCTTCCAGTAAGTAACTAGAGACAAAAACATCCAATGCTGCTTAGATTTTTTCCTTGCAAACATGAGCTCATAGAGAATAGCTCATAGAGTTGCGTTCTGTGTCTGAGAGATCAGGAGCTGAGGAAAAGCAGAAGATTGCAGCTGTGACTGAAGGGGCAGAGCTGATGAAACAGCCTCTTGAATTTTGTTCTCTGAGGTGAAGAAGATTTTGTAAAGCAGATCACCTGATTCCTTGCTCCATCCAGTCTCTTTTCATTCAGTCAACAGATGATGATGGAGATAATTTATGTTTCTTTACAAATGGCTTTGAAAGATTTCTGATCTGCCTTTAATTGGGTTACCATCCTGTCTTTTGCTGCTGTTCTGCATGGAATGTTTCTTTGTGGCATACGTTTCCTCTTCCTTTCTGTACAAAGGCAAAAGATGAAGATTGAGTTGTTTCTGAATAAAGTGTCTAGACTCTTATCACTGAACTCCATCTAGAAATGTTTAAACAGGTCACAGCTTAAACTGGTGTAAACTGGTACAGATGCACTGGCTTTGTTCTCATTACACTGACACAGGTAGGGAGGGACGTAGCTCTTGTTAACCTGTGTCTGTCTTGGTTCCCCTACTCTGACAAAGGCTTTTCTGATCTTATTAATTTGGGGGTTATACCAAGTGGTGGTTTCATGTGAGCAATTATGAATGGGCTTTAAGAACATGACCCAGTGTCTAGACTATTGCCTGGACTTAATCCTCTGCCTTAGGTGTATGCATTGTCTTTGTATTTTTTTAATGTTTTACTCCTGTTCCTACCTGTATGTTGGACTGTGTGGTTATTTTTAAGGAATGCACATAGGGGTGGCTCAGGGCTGCAGAGAGATTGTTACAAGTGCACTGTTATTTCTT